>NC_056726.1:563626782-563994282 GCF_019279795.1 Protopterus annectens | reverse complement strand
TAAGCGTAGGTCAGTATGTATGAGTGTGTTGCCTAGGGGCTTTTGTGTATGTTAGTGTGTGTTTTGCTGTGATGTGTGTGTGCAAGGAGCTGTGAAAAGTATGTGTGTGAGTTAACTTTGTGTGTGTGATTATGCAATCTCAGAGTTAGTATATATAAGTGGGGGGTGTTGCAGTGTGCGAATGCATAGGTGTAAGTGTAGGTCAGTACGTATGAGTGTGTTGGTTAGGGGCTTTTGTGTATGTTAATGTGTGTTTTGGTTGTGATGTGTGTGTGCATGGGGCTGTGAAATGTGTGGGTGTAAGTTAACTTTGTTTTTGTGATTGTGCGATCTTGGAGTTAATATATATAAGTAGGGGGTGTTGCGGTGTGTGAATGCATAGGTGTAAGTGTAGGTAAGTACGTATGAGTGTGCTGGGTAGGGTCCTTAGTGTATGTTAGTGTGTGTTTTGGCTGTGATGTGTGTGTGCAGGGGGCTGTGAAATGTGTGTGTGTGTGTGTGTGTGTGTGTGTGTGCGTGTGTGTGTGTGTGTGTGTGTGTGTGTGTGTGTGTGTGTGTGAGTTACCTTTGTGTGTGTGATTGCGCGATCTTGGAGTTAATATATATAAATAGGGGGGTGTGGGGGGTGCAGGGGGGCTTGCTCCCCTGCTTTTCTGTAGTGTATGATTGTTTGATTGTGTGGGGAGATTGTGTGTATGTGTATGTGTGTGGTGTATTTGTACTGTAGGTTCACGATTTTAAATTTCGTAGTTATGGGGTTTCGGTATTTAAAGGTTTCGGCTATAGAATTTAAAAATACTGAAATTCAAGATTTCAGTATTTCAGGATTCTATTGTGAACCATATATACATATATATATATATATATATATATATAGTGGGTGTAATTTCCTTCCATTTGTAATGTTATCATTGGTGACCAAGTGGTTACATATATATATATATATATATATATATATATATATATATATATATATATATAGATAGATATATATATAGATATATATGAGCGCTACAGAATCCTGAAAGCCCAAAATCCTGAAGACCAAAATCCTGAAAACTCAAAATCCTGAAAACAAACAGGATACCAATACTTACTATATTCCAGCACAAGTACATACAGAGACATAAACAAACAAAAAGAACGCCTTGGACCATGGTCTTCTCCTCTATAGTGTCAACACCAAAATCACAGAGCGCCAGTGAAATTAACGCTTTTATTCACCAAGAAAAAATAAATACATGCGTTTTCATCCTACATACAGGACTTCATCAGACACTGCCGTTCTGCTGAATTATTTGGTTTTTGTGAAAAAAAAACATACAGAGACATATTACCCTTCAACTATATGCAGGGGGGGGCAAGCTCCCCTGCACCCCCCATGTTGGAGGCAGCGACTCCCCTCCCCCAAGATTGCACTTCAGTACACTTGCTTATACTTGAAGAAGAGTAATATGGTTTGTGTTTTATTTGTTTCTGTATGTGCGTGTGCAGGAATATAGTAAGTGTTAGTATCCTGTGTGTTTTCAGGATTTTGGTCTTCAGGATTTTGGGCTTTCAGGATTCAGTAGCACTCCCATATATGTGTGTGTGTGTGTGTGTGTGTGTGTGTGTGTGTGTGTGTGTGTGTGTGTGTGTGTGTGTGTGTGTGTGTGTGTGTGTGTGTGCGTGTGTGTGTGTATGTGTGCATGTGTGTAGACAGAGAGAGAGAGAGAGAGATATCTGTATCTATATATATATATATCCCCATCTACAATGCATTACTTAACATAAAACATGAATAATATTTTAATACACTAAATTAACAACTATAATCCAATTTTCTTTAGGTTATACCCACATAGGGCAACAATATTATTTTGCAATATAAAAACACATCTTTTTGTCTCTTAATGTATGTTTAACATTGTCATCAATTGCTTCAGTATTCATATAGCTATAAACTATGCCAACTGTTTTATTATTATATTATGAGCTCTGTCATGCAAATAAATGTTCTTCTAAGAGATTCTTAAAACTCTTGATTTTAATATTATATGATATTCTTTAATATTTCAGAAAACCGTCTTCTGGTTTCGCCAAAATATATTTTGTTAAAAGAATGGTGTGTTAAATACCACATTAGTACTATCATAGTTAATAAAATCAGCTAGTTTAATGTTGTAATTGTTAGATCTAATCTCAGATTTCTGTTCTTTTTGACCATACAAACTACAGCACCATAACTGGTGATCTGCTTTCTACTTGTAGTCATTAGCACCTAAGGCATTATTGTGGCATGATGTTTAAAATGACTACTGGTTAAAATGGCCTATATAGTCATACCTCTAGAGTTATAAACACCAGTGTTTCTACTTAAAGCAGACATTACATTACCATCTTGACATCTTAAAGACTAATACACCATGACACATGAATATAATTTTCAGTGCAAGTGTTGCACAGCAGCTTGCCTTTTGTTATCAACACACGTAAATATCTGTTTCATTTTATAATCATTTTTTAATTGTCATGTCTATTAATATGGCACGCTTTCCAAAAAGGTTTTATATATTCTCAACTTTGTACGCTATCTTTAAAAATAACATATTACAAATTAAGCTTCTATAAAGTCCTAACATTTGTTAAAACTACTTCTTGTTCATAACAAAAAGTGGGCATTTTTTTCATTATTATTATTATTATTATTATTATTATTATTATTATTATTATTATTATTATTATTATCATTTTTCCTTTTTGGATTTATATGAATGTATTTTGATTCATGTTTTTATTCTATGTTTTATGGGAGGCTGTGCCTTTATTTGTGGGCAGGTTATTGATGTTGTTAATTGTATGATGTAAGCATTTCAGTGGTATTTAGTGTTGATTATTTTGGTATGGATTTGTCTGATGAAGTTTGCTAATTTTAGTAAACAAAAGTACTAACTTTATTTGGTGGACTCGGAGTGTTTCTTTTCACTTTTTTTTTTTTTTTATTAGTTTTTGTGTTTATTCAGTTTTTTTATTTTTTTCCCTGTGCTGTGATTTTTTAAATCGGGTTTTTTTCCCTTTATTACGAGTTTTGGGATGGTGTATATTTTGTGGGATTAGCATTTTAGGGATGATTATTTATATTTAAAAATGTTTATGTATGATTTAGTTTTTATAGCAAATTTGCAGCATAACATATACATTTTAAAACTTTAATATAGTGTTTCTACAGACTTCATGCATTCGTAACTTCATAGTTTTGGTGGATAGCTAAAATCTATTCTCCACTGAAGAGCGTGATGTACTAGATTCCAGGTTGTAGCTTGCACATGCCCATGCCATCTCATTTGTTTCCTGAAAAGTACATATTGATTTGTTAAGTTTAATTGAGAAGAACAGTTTATGCCATAGCTGTGGGAGCCCTTGAGCTATGAAGTTGATATTAATTTTTGTTGACTCTTAGTATCCTCTTGCATTCAGATCATGAGGAAAGTAGTTAAAGCAAAATGTTTCAAACTGTAAGCAGTCATTTACAACTCTCTATTTTCATGAATAGGTTTCTTCTAAGAAGGCAATAAGATACAGAAGAGAGAGAGATACTCAGAAGGTTTTGTCTATAAAAGAAATGAGGCCCATCTATTCCATATGGACTTGTACATTCTACAAGTGGACTAGACAGCATGTGCGTAGTTTGCAGAACACAGAATAGTGTGCTAAAACTGGTTTGATAACAGCTATTGTACAGCATTTGTGATCCTAATGAGGAGCAGGCAAGAAAGACTATATGCTATATGGACAGTAGTGGTTACATGGGCATCAAATCAAAGGTCATCTGCCCAACATCACTGATGCCCCCCCCCCCCCACTAACTGAAGGTCTAGGCTTTGTATGCATCTTTTACTTTTCTTTGTGACTACACCATTTATGTTTATTGTAGGATTTCTAATTACATTAGTGCCTCCCAGGGATTAATTTGTTAATGCAGTTGTTTAAAGTGTTGCAGAGCACTATGGGTGGTTTGAGAATATGTTGTGATACAGGACTTAATACACTGTATCATTTTATAGAAAAAAGGTAGTTACTCAAGACAACATAGTTAATTGTCAATCAAGGCCAAGTTGCTGGGAGATTAGGGTTCATGAAATTTCAGCTCATCTTATTTCTATATTTCAGTAAGTTTTGGGAATGCTTTATTGTGAAGCTGTTTTATTTTTGTAAGAGCAGGATACTTACTCTATGGTTACTGTCACATTACTACAGTAAAAATACATACTATGACATTGCCATTTTTATCAGTCATTCAGGATACTGATAATTTTCGGCGATGCAAGTTAGTTATTGATAATCACCATCATACTTACATCATTATTAATTATCACAATGTTCTAGGATTCCTATCAGCTAGAACAACAGGATGTTAGTCTGCCAGGTGTGTGTATGTGTGTGTGTGTGTGTGTGTGTGTGTGTGTGTGTGTGTGTGTGTGTGTGTGTGTGTGTGTGTGTGTGTGTGTCTACATGCATGT
This sequence comes from Protopterus annectens, assembly GCF_019279795.1. NCBI lineage: Eukaryota > Metazoa > Chordata > Ceratodontiformes > Protopteridae > Protopterus > Protopterus annectens. Next base: position 563,989,783 of record NC_056726.1, on the reverse strand, counting down.
GTGTCTGTATCTGTGTCTGCAAATATGTGTGTGTGTGTGTGTGTGTGTGTGTGTGTGTGTGTGTGTGTGTGTGTGTGTGTGTGTGTGTGTGTGTGTGTGTGTGTATGATGTTGTTTTAATGTACTATATATACACTATGGGACTACTTCTTAATTTCAAAAGATCAGAATGTCGAGAGTCATAATATCGAACCCAGAATCTCGTGCTTCTGAAATCTCGAAATTAAGAAATAAAAACAAATAAAAAAATGACAACTACTAAAACCATGTTTTTGCAGGGGAGCAAGCCTCCCTGCACCTACTACACCCCCTGCAACCTAAGTATATTAACTTAGAGATTGCTTTACAGTGAAGAGAACGGTACTGTACAGTGCTATACAGTGCAGAATGGGAATATTACCATTCTCTTCACTGAGCGTGATCTCGGAGTTACTATATTTAAGTTGCAGGGGGTGTGGGGGGGTGCAGGGGGGCTTGCTCCTCTGCAATAATGTGGTTTTAGAGGTTGTCATTTTTTTTTATTTATTTCTTAATTTCGAGATTTCAGAAGCTCGAAATTCTGGGTTCGATATTATGAATCTCGAGATTCTGATCATTTGAAATTAATAAGTGGACCCATACACCATATATTATGGTAAAACTGATGGTGGTATGTGTACATAACATACCATGGTGGATTTTTTCAGGAAGTACCTGAGGACAACTGGTGAAGCTACCTCATAGTTTTAAAGCAGCTTGACCTAATCTGGAATACTAAGTTTGTGGACTGCAATAAATGTTCATTTCAGGAACTTTAAAGTCAACTAAAAATGTAGAATTGTATATATGTATATATTATATATATATATATATATATATATATATATATATATATATATATATCCATATATAGAAATAAATGAATATATTATATACATACATATATGGATATACATATATATATATATATATATATATATATATATATATATATATATATATTTTTTTTTTTATATATATATATATCCTGCCAGCTTTGTATCAGTGCATTAGTACCATATTCTGTTTACTTACCTGAAATTCTTTTTCGATGCTTGGGACTGAAGTTTTTCCTTTGTTCTGCAATGTGATAGTCATATATTTTTGTAGATCCTGGACTGGAACACCTGTTTCCCCAATATATAACTCTTCCAAAAGAGCATGATAGATAAAGACATATTGTGTCTGTAAAGGGAGAAAAATATTGCTTTTATTCAGTTCATATACTTTTTTCCAAAGCAGACACATCTAAACATTACATATTTTGTTTAATGTCAAAAATTTAAAATAACATATTAGCAATCATACTTCTTAATCTCCGAGCATTAAACATCATAATGCTGGCCATTAAACTCATAGCAGAGGGCCAGAAAGAGGAACACTTTCTTATTTTCAAAGTTTTTTTATGTATTATTATCTGTATAGTTAGTGGTAGGGAATCTTTGTATAGTGTTAGTTAATTTATTTAATAAAATATGTACCTACAAACAGGTTTGACCATATGAAGAACATCAGTAAATCTAGGAGGAGAAAAGTTTAAATAAGAGGGCCAAACTCATAGTGCTGTTCCCAAATTATAGCAGTTGACAGGCATGTTAGCAACAACCTTAGAAAGACTATTTATACTTACTCAAAGAGATACAGGTTCCTTCGTTGTTTACTGTTCTTTGAAAATGTAGAACTCTATAAATGTTGTAATTAACCACCATTGTGATGTAGAGGGATAAAACCCTGACTATGGTCCAGGTTACTTGGGTTCAGTTAGTGTTTGGAAATCTGAGGCACAGACAAAAGGAGGATGAGTGTGCCTATTTTGAGGGGGCAGGGCATGCACTTGGACATACCACACAATTGACCTCTGGTACAGAATAAGGATGCATGTTGGGGTGCTGTTATCAGGGAGGCATAGCATTTGACACGTCTCTGCAAAGTTGGGATGATACACCAGCATGCCCACTTCACATGCATCACTGGACAATACAGGGACGCATATGGAGTGGAACTTTAGGACATACTAAACTCCCCCTACAGATTCAATCTGATACTGCCCAATGGTGCCTTGTTCTCCTTAGTAGCATTGAATATGGGTCAGAGAATGTCCAGGAGAGACTTATCAGGATTGGTAGCTTTGAAGGGAAGGTGAAAGTTATATAAGAAAAAAAAAAGCAAAGATACGCCATTTTGAGCCTAGCAATACAATTTGGTCATTCAGATGACACAGAGCTGTAAATTTATTTGCTGGGTCTCCTTGGGACATCATGTAAATGGCTTAGCTCCCAGTGTCACACTTCCATGATGGGTCAATCAGTTTTATCTCTTACCCCGGCCCAATTGACTCTGATACTGCTGGAGCTGGTCATGGCTCCTAAGCACATCCTGGGAGCTTGTCCATCTCAAGTTTTCATCCTGAGGGGATTTTATTTTTATTTATATGCCTTGCCATACTTCCCTGCCCAGCCTCCCATGTTCATTGGTTATATATAAGGGCAACTACCTTCTTTGAACCACACATCCCTTAAGGGAGCATGATTAATAAACACCTTCACCATCCTACCCTGCTGCCATTAGTCACTGGTCAGACTGGCTGTAGTTGGGGATTTATCCCTCTATACCACAGGAGACATCTACCAGCGGTGGTGGTGCTGCGGTAGCATTGTCGCCTCACAGTAAGACGCTGTCCAGTTCGATTCTCAGCTAGACCGTCTTCTGCATGGAGACATGCGTGAATGGGCGTACCTTCGTTGAAGGTTGTGCGTCAGGCCTGGCAAGCCGGTACGTAAAAATCAACTGCCAATCATTAGCGGACCGGAGTTCTGCTGTGGTGATCCCTAACCGGGAAAAGCCGAAAGACACAAATAAACCACAGGAGACATCTGAAAGTTGTAAGTTTCTAAGGCTGGACCAAAAAGTTCAGGTTTTGCTCCAGTGGAGCGGCTTGCAAACAGTATTGCACTGTATCTGACTTTTTATTTGTGAGAAGGAAAATATGAAACTATAGGAACAGCATAAAGTCTATTAAACCAGTGATTTACTTTGAGGAGGCTCTCTGTTGGTTGTCAACAGTTCACAGAGCCAAATTAAAAATGTATATGCACATCTAAAGCCATGGTACAGCTTAATGGCTTTGTACTGTCTGACTTTCTTACAAGGTATACAATATATCATCAGTGTCCTTGTCTAGCTGTTATTTAAACTTTTTGCAGAATAACAGGCATGACTCATTTGACATCATGATAATAAGTAAGAGAGAGAGAGAGAGAGAGAGAGAGATGAGGAAAGGAGATTGTGGGTACTTACATAAATGAAAGTCACTCTTTTTAGCAAACCAAAGAATCCTCTGCACTACCACTGATAACAGAAATGCTAGAAAAATCCTGCTGAACTTTAAAGCAAATAAATTAAATTTCTCAACTATAAATTCTATAAAGAAAACTGGCAAAGTTTGTCTAAAGTTTTTGTGGAAAATGATATGGATGTCTGATAACCAGGCACAAAAGATGACAACAGCCTCAAACAGATTACAGGCATGAAGGTCTACAGAATTTGCAAGGATGTTTAACAATAACTGTGGAAGAGAAATTAATTATTTGTATTTTACTTACTACCTGTTTTTCATTTGCCTGCTACATTAATTAATCGATCCATATTTAACATTTTCAGCTATAACTCAGGAGGTTACAAAATAGAAATAGGACAGAAAGCAATGTAATTATAAAACACAGTAACAGCAACATCAGCAGCATAAATTATATTAATAAACCAGAAGTAGTCAATGGACTGAAGGTTCATGTTATTATTATAAAAAACATTTCTTATGTATATAGAATCTCAAATGAAAGCAAAATTTTAAGTTTCCAGAGACTTAGAGGAAACAATTCCAGAGCAAATGCTTAGATGCCAGCAACTAATCTGTAAGTGAGAAATGACAGAGTAAATTGGCAGCAAAGTGAGAATCAAAGATATCCAAAATGATGAATGAGAGAGAGACTGAGTAAAAGTAAAAACAGTTCAAGTCAAAGTCATACCTCTTGTCGTACCTCTCAACCTCATAGTGCAAGAAATCAGGACAAAGCCGAACAAAATGGGGGACAAAGGCCCAAAAATAGGGACATATTTGAAAACATTTCTCTTATAAACTTAGAAAGGTTCTATAGTAACAGGGTTTGTTTTAACATACATTTTCTGAAGGATACAAAGTCTGAAAATCAAATGTATGTCATTATTTAGTGCATTCAGTCCTCAGATCATCCAGGAGATTTGCCAGAAAACACAAATTTTATGAGGAAGAGACCAAAAATATGAGCCAAAAAATATGGATATTATGCAAAATTCTGGACAGTGGAGATGCATGGTTTAAGTACCTGAATATTAATGTGTATGTAACACAAAAGGCTAGCTAGCAGAAGAGGTCAAAATGTTTAGACTGTCTACAAAACAAATACCAATACAGATACAAAATGAGAGAATGACAAAAAAGCTCTATTTTCCCAGCTTCAGAAATATGGGCCAAAAAAATCTGAAAGCCATTAGAATTATTAAGACATATTATTCTCATGATACTTGGATGCTAGCACAGAGGATTAAGGCTATGAACTGCATCCTGTCATCCTCAGTTTGATTGCTTTAACATCCATTTGCCTGCTGTGTGACTGACGAAGGCACTTAACCAGCTAGCATGCCGGTGTAGTAGGAACATTGGCTTAGGCTTCGCAATTTTCTCCTGGACCATAACTTTCTTGCTGAAGGCAGTTCCAGCTTTCAGTCCAGGGCATGCAGTACATCATATTGATCTGTTATTGGAATTGAAAGGGGAATGTCAAAACTCTGTCCTACATATCTGATGTGTGAGAATCTTTATGTTTCAGTGGAAACATTTGATTGTGCAGCCCAGTCTGAGTTTAATTCAAAGTGCATTAAAATTAATGTGCATCACTGTTTATCTTACTACTCCACATTCTTCCAACCAAATGATTCAACAGTCGCAGGAAAGAAATAGACTAAATCATCTTTTATTTGGTAGATACAAGTGCTGCAGTCAGATTCATTAATGGAAAAAGGGATGTGATAGTCTTTAGAAGTTACTGTCATTGCTATTACACAGCAAACAAACTGTTGATATTTGTAAGGACTGATGTTATGGCTTGAAATGGCTGTCTAGTACAGCAACACTAAAACAGTTCACATTCAGGATTTGGTTTTACAGAACTTCTTTTTGGAAAAAGATTTGCTTGGCGTCTCTGTTCCTTGAATGTTTAGCATCTTTGAAGAAAAGTGTCTAATGTCAATATGAGATTGGCCAAAACAAACCAGTCATTATGACAAATGTGCATGTCAAAGCTAGCAAGACCATAAGTGGATCTAATTACCAGCCATATGCTTAACAACTGGACTTTTCTTTAAATCAGCCAAGACTAACATTGGTAGGCTGCTCAGTACACTTGTCTATCATTCAAGGACAGTTCTGGAGAGGGCTTCAAGTTAGTTTCACTATTTTGCTGGAATTAATATCTGAACTTATTTTGCCTGGTGGATCAATTTAAATAAAATGGAGAAAGTAAAATATATCAAGCAAATGGTGCCTGTTATGTATATGGATAGCTATACTTATGTAAGTTGTTGTTATCACTTGTGCATGATAATTTTGCCATTGCTCATGCCCACTAAGGAAAGGAGACATTTGATGAAAAGCTGTGAAGCAGTTAGTTAAAACCACAGTCTACATTTCAACCACACTCCCAACAAAACACCAACTGAACTAAATGGATTTAAGTAGATAAGAGATTAAATCACTTTACTGAAAATGATGGATTGCACAGTTAAGTCATAGCATATACTTTGTAATAAGGATTAGATGTAAGTAAAACATTAGCTACTTGTTCTTTGTTTTTTTTTGTTTTTTTGTTTTTTTTCCAAAAATAATGCCTAGCTATTACAGTTTAAATGCTAGAATGCGAAATTTCAGTGTAGGTTTAACAATTGTACTCTGTATATTTAATTCACTTTAGCTCTCAGGGTCATTGCAAAAATGATTGGGGATGGCATACATTTTGGGACACTAATATTATTGCTACTAGAAGCAGACTGAAATTATTATAATATTTTGAGGTAGAGGGCAAAATCAGAGAAATTACTTTTGTTCTTTTGTTTAAGACTTTAAGAATCAGGGAAAACCCCAGATTGAAAGATATAAGCTTTTCATCAAAAAGGAAGGAAAAAAGCTTCTATTTAAATTCTGCTTAAATGTTTTAAGTTGTACTTACAGTGACCTGTGTGGTGATACATTTTGTACTTATTTTTGTCCATGTTTTAGCCAAATAAAGTTATCTGTTTTCATTTTAGTTGGTTCTTGGACCTTAGTCTTGTAGCTGCATTTGTCGTTGGTGGAAGATTGTGTATTGCTGCAAGATTTTAGTATTGTTTATACATTATACTGTACTTATATTTATATGAGTAGAATTCCATGTAAAAGGTAGGTTTTTGTATTTTGAACCCAGTCTGGAGCCTCAGTCTTGTAGCTTCATTCACAGGTGTGGCAAGATTCTGATCTACTGACCCATTTGAGCCTCATTTAGCCATTTATTACAATATTTCTGTACAAACTGCATTTCTGTTAAATTTCTGCATAGTCTGGTGTCTTAGTCTGTGCTGGGATTGCAATAGTGGCAGTACTGGGAATTCTGCTCCAGGGTCTGTGCTTCAGTACTTTTTATAGCTGTATATACCTGCTTGAAGTTGCATTCTAATGCCTTCCTGTTTATATAGCTAATGTTTTCCCCTGTTCTTTGAGTCTGCCCCAGCCTCCAATGAGACATTAAGCTAAATGTTTCTGAAATTCTAACCATGGAACTTGAGCTCCAATACTGGCTTTATTTGCTTGGACCCCTACTTAGCAGGTCTGCTATATTTAGTACAAAGCTGCATCCCATCATGGTCTTTTGTTCAAGACTTTGGGAGGTTGGAAGCTCCAAAGTGTGAGATATTAGAAGTTTTTTTATCAAAAAGAAAAAAAAAATTAATTCCGCTTAAATATTTTAAGATACACTTCTAGTGACCTGTGTGGTTATAGTTTTTTTGTACTTCTCTGTTTTGTGCATCTTTTAATCAAAAAATTATGTTCTACATTTTTTAGTTTGTATTGGGGCCTTATTCTTTTAGCTTCAGTTGCAGTTATGAAAAAATTGTGTATCACTGCAAGATTGTAGCATTATTTATACATTATACTGCATATATATTTTTTAATATTTTGAACCCAGTCTGGAGCCTTACTCTAGTGGCTTCATTCACAGTTGTGGCAGGACTGTGATCCACTGCCAGATCTTAGCCACGTGTATTCATTTATTACAACACGTTTTCCTTAAACAGCATTACTGGAAATTTTCTGCATAGTCTGGTGGTATAGTCTGTGATGGAACTGCAGTAGTGGCAGTACTGTCAATTATGTTCAAGTATTTGTGTTTCAATAGTTCTGAAAGCTGTATGTATCTGCTTAAAGTTGCATTCTAGTGCCTTTCTGTTTACCTTGCTATTGTTTCCTCCCATGTTCTTTGAGTCTGCCTAGCCCCTACTGAGACAATAAGCTGAAAGCTTCTGAAATTTTAACCATAGTCCTAATCTCCAGTTTGAATTTTTCTCAATAGTCTCATCCTTCTTTTGTGGTGTTTTTAAAAGACTGTGTTTCGGACTTCCATCCTTATGGTAATCTGACTTGAAAGCCCCTCCTTCCCATATTTCATTGCTATTTTCTGTTGTGTAATCTACTTAAGTACGTTTTCATCCATTGTTATCCATATACCCATAATATTAAGTGCCTACTCAGCAAACTAGAACTGCAATTGAGTAAACATCCCTTACTGCAAATTGTTACCTGCTCATTTTCCCAGACCTCTCATCTACTTGGCACACTAGTCACATTCCAATGGGGTCCTGAGTTAATTCTGCTCCAGCCTTGGCAGATAAGAGATTTATTTTATTGTTTTGTATTTCAGTTAGCTGTTTAGAGTGTTATTGCATTATTTTTGATTTTTGTTTGATTTTGTATTTAAATGATAATAAAGATCCTAATATTTGAAATTGCCTTGTCAGGGTAGTTTGCTTAAGTTAGTTTGTTGTAGCATTACACTCACAAGCAGTCATTTTGGAGTTTATACATCAAGAGGTTGAAGTACCCTCTATGGACACAAACACCCAAAAAGTAAATTTTGTCTATAAAACTACCCTTATAACTGAAACCTGTAACTCAGTGTGGCTGAATCAAAGCCATTGCATGCAGATAAGCCTAGAGCAGCTAGAATGCACATTAAACAGCACTATCATCAAATCTTAGCACAATCTAATCTAGTGTACTGCCAACCCCTATAGACCATCCGAGGAGACCTATGTATAACACAGTCCATAATCTACACTAGCCCAGCCAAATACAGGTCTGGACAACATGTATATGCAATTTTCAAATGTCACCATAGCCAGCTTAGTAAATATAGGCATCCTGAGACAATGCAGCAATTATATCATGTTCACAGACAGTCATTTAATCCTTAAAGTAACAAACACAGTATGTGAAAGATGCACATACACAATTTTACTGGAGTCAAAAATGTTGCATACACACAAGGTTGTTAAGAACACACACACTACATCTACCACACATAGTGTGTACCACACACATTTTCCAATTTATGCTGAGGCACTAAAAAGCAATCTTCCTAAACCTCAAAGACCTCCTAAGCTTATAAACAGTAATGCATAACCTCATCAGTTTCTAAAGCACTCACCAAAAGCAACACCAAATGCCACAAGTATGCCTACATCCAGTGGATCCCAAGAGAAAAGCTCATAAGGAAAGCAAACACATTACTCAGGACTTTTGCTATAGGGACTCCATTGTACAACACACAGATGTGCCACTCACCAGAGTGAACAAGGAGATGATAATGGTTAGTTAGCTATCTGGAACCAGGATTCACCAAGTTATACTCATAGTCAAGTCACTACACCATAGCTACCATCATGATTCTGTCGTAGTCCATGTAGGCATTTTTTACCTGTGACATACTTCCCCAGACTATATGAAAAGAGACATTATTGATTTCTCTGAATATGTGTTTCAAACTGCTATGTGTCTAGCATTTAGCAGTGTTCTACCTTCACCAAAGATGATGCCACAATACAAACAAAAGATAATTGGCTTAGTTTCTGATGTCATTCTAGGGGGATACAGTATTTGTCAGCATGAGAGGACATGGTTAACAAGCCACATTGCTTTGCAAAGGATGGTCTGAACCTGTGCCCTCTAGGCTTCAAATATTGCCTAAAACATTACCCTTCCCATAGGGACCATTTTATGCAATGTCAAATTGGCAAACCTTCTGGCATAGCAAAACAAACAAGGAAACCTTAAGGTGTTACTGCTCAATGCCAGGAGCTTAAACAAGAGGATCCACACCCTTCAAACTATCCTCACCCTGGAAAATACAGACATTTGTGCAGTTACTGAGACATGGTTTAAAGTCACAGAAGGTACCCCAGCAGTGCAATATTTCAGTGGCTTCTACATGTTCATGCAATCAACTACACAGGCAGGGAATAAAGGTGAAGGAATCTTGATCTACATCAATAACAAAAACATACCTCTAAGTTGATTAAGTAGGATCACTTGCTGGAGTTTCTCCACAAGCAAATTACCACAAAATCCCATACCATATACTAGCAAGCTGTAACTCATACTTAGACATACTAGTGACACTCACCATTCAGTCAAATGGGTCTATATTATTTCATTTAAACTCCAATTCTGTGAATACATACTCATCAACCCCTATTCAGTCAACTACTCTTTTATCAAACACACAAATCAGTGAATGTATTTCCAGATAACTGATGTAGTAAACCAATATACCAAGCAATACACACCATAGTATAACATGTCCACCAAGGTGGGGGGGGCTGCACCCCCACACCCCCCTACTTATATACACCAACTCTAAGATCACACTGCAGTGGGGAAAGGGCAAATTTCCACATATAGGCCAACTAATTCAGTTTCCTGGAGGAAAATGTTTGTTGATCTCAATGTTTGATAAAAGGACATTCTCTTAATAGGGGTCGACGAATAGCTATTCGTGGAACTGGAGTTTTGATGAACTAATATAGACCACAATAAACATCTTACTCTTGGTGGATTTTAACTACCCTTCTATAAACTGGAAATCCTACACAGCCTCATAGTTGCAGGCACAGAGATTCCTGGACTTTGTAAACACATCCCTGACCAAATAGGGCATATGGCCCACAGAGGTTTTATATATTGGACATGGTACACACAAATATAGGAAAATGACCCCCCCCACAGTGTCAATCTGATCACAAAGTTGGCTCCTTCAAAATAAATATCAGTTTACCAGTAAACCCTGTAACAGTTAAGAACTATTCCAAAGCAAACTACCTTTTATTAAGTGATAATTTGTCAAAATTCAATGCCTTTCCAACCCCAAAGAACACAACAACATATGCAGAACTGTCCACGGAAACTCTGTACAAACATGTTCATGGCTGCACAGAGGCTGCTGTACCTACCAGGAGTAAGCCCAAAACTAACTCTAAAAACAAACCACCCTAAATTAAACTGGTGATACAACAAAAGGAAAAGAAGTCAAGGTTAAAATAAGGAAGTATAACTCCCATAAAAATAAGAACTTTATTCCTCAAACTAAACAGCCAACTAAGAGGGCTAATTAAGTCCAAGAAAGCCAATTCTGAGGTCAAGATAACCTGCAAGGCAAAAGAGAACCATAAGGCCTTCTTCAACTTTTTCAGAAACCTCAAAGGCAACACACAACAGTGTGACAAACTGCTGGGTAATGGTGCTGCATTCACTGAGCCGGGAGATATAGCAAATATGCTGGTTGACAAATTTGGCTCCAATTTTGCCCCCTGTTAGACTGAAGGTTTTCACTGTTTTCTTAGTAAGTTCACTATAGTACGATAAAGTAGAATAGCAGGCCTATAATACAGAGTCATACTTGTATGTGCATTCAGTTTCAGGGAAAGACTGTTCAGAAGAAAGGAAAAGATAATCTTGCTGGCTAAGCATGAGATGTACAGAAATAACAGTTCTCAGGGAGAATTATAGAATGTCCCTTTCTCAAGGAAAAATATGTGTACTTGCAATAGAATGCTAGATAGAGAATAGACTGTGAGGTGCAAGACAAAGCTTGAAAACCAAGGCTAAAGAGGCTCATAAAACATTACAGGGGTCTGGGTATTATTAAGAAATACTTTTGACACAGTCAGTTAAGTTAGCTTTTGGACTTATATGCAAAAGGTCTTTGCAGTACAGACCCTCAAACCTGAGTACAAAAGTCAGATCAAATATCCATACTATTCAGGAGGAAAAGGCTGTTTCAGTTGATATTATCCAGGAGAATCAGAATATACATGCAGAAACATTGGATATATTTATCAGCTCTGTTATATTTATCAGTAAGGTTACTGTCATCCAGCATGCCAAAATTTCTACAGATGGTCATTGTTTATCAGCACTGTTATTGGAAACATTATTCAGATATTGTTAACATCTAATAAAGCATTCTTAACTGAACTACAGCATGTGCAGAATTTATTCTGAAAAGTACGAAAAGACTTGGCCCATAAAGGAGAGACTGGCACCTGTTCAGCACAAGTTTCGGTAATTAACAGATAAAGTAACTCATTCCAATCTCATTTCAGTTGTTTCTAGTTAATTTATACTACAGTGTTATCAATTATTTGAAGCCCCCCCTCATCACCAGCCAATATCTTCAAACATAACCCATCCAACTATAAATAGGGAACAGGACCTGGCTGTGCTCACTATGGTCAGGAATACAGCCTCAACAGACCCTGGTAATATCCCAAGATGCCTCCTGAACAGCATAAAATATGACCTATCAGGGCCACTGAAGTCACTATTAAACTATACTCTAAGAACAGGCTTTGTGCCACAAGACTAGATGACTGTAGCAGTCATCTCTCTCTTCATAATGGTGGGCCATTAACAGATACTGGGAAGTATTACATTAAGTAATACATTAGTCTGAGTAGTTTTATATGCAAAGCCATGGAATGAATTATTATGGAAATAATCAACAAAAACACAGGTAACCATCAGACACCGGACTATCCCAGTTTGGCTTTTTAAAAGGAAGGTCATGCCTATGAAATCTAGTAGAGTTCTTTTATAAGGTCACAAATGCACTGGATAAGGGTAAAGGGGTGCATACTGCCTACCTTAATCTGGATAAGGCAATTGATACAATATCCCACTTGGACATTGGAATTAGGCATAATCCCCTATATAACACACTGGATTACCAGATGGCTCACAAATCAGACCCAGGAAATTAGGGTTGTTGAGACAACCCCCACAAAGAGGTCAGTCACCAGCAGAGTCCCTAAGGGTTCCATGTTGGGCCAGTCCCTCTTTGGCATTTACTTCTCAGAAGTCAAAGACAATGCCAAGTTTGCAGATGATTGCAAACTAAGAGCAGTCATAGAATTGCCCCCCCCCCCAAGACACCAACATCTTACAAAAGGTTCTAACACAGACAAATGACAGAGCCAAAGCCATGGCTTAAAACTCAATGCAAAGAAATGCATAATAGTGCCTTTATGGAAGCTGACTATGGAAAACTATATCATTGATAAACCCCCCACAAGCATAGACCTAGTAGTTAGGGATTTTGGAAATACATGTAGATAGTAACCTGCACTTTAACCAACATGTGTTCACAGAAGTAAAGAAATCATTCTATTTCACTCAACTTATATGTAAGGGCATGGCATCTAAGTCCAGGTAAATCATCATACCACTCTATTTGGCCCACATCAGACCCATCACTGAGTATACTGCCTCTGTCATTATGTACTTAACCAGACACATATAGTAATTGGAACATCTACAAAGTTTGCTTACAAAAAGAATACAGGGCATAAACACAATGTCCTATGTGGATCACCTCAAAGCTCCATCTCATTACTTAGATTTATACAGACTACTGAGAGGCGATCTATGTCTGGCATACAAGGCATCCTTGCATCTTGCTCTGATGGACTTTTTATATCCACAAAATGAGCAACATCAGAATTAGTAGATCTAAGGACCTAAATTTTGCTTGCAGGATAAATAGGGCATGCTGCAGGGAGAGATGTATCTCAGAAACTTCTCATTCTCTGGAAAAGACTCTGTGGGAAACAGTGCCCATCCCTAACCCTACTCAAATGTAACTTGGACCAGTGGATGGGACATTTGAAATTCACCCCTGCATTTCATTTGAGCTTAGACTGCAGCTTGTGGGACTGGGCTGCACCAACAACATTCTTAGCATAAGTAATGCATGACTAAGTAGCAACAAGAAGAAAACTCTGGTTTGATTGCAAGTACATTGTCATTATTGTCTGCACTTTCCCCATGCCTGGTACCTAAAATCACTAAATGTAAATTACATATTCAGTTATCATATAATGGGACAAATGTACATCTGCTGAAGCTGATGTATTTCAGCTAAAATGTTAACTTGTATGAGCAGGAAAGAATTCTCTACATACACAACAAATAAAGAGCAAGTAGTGACTGGGATAAAACTCTCAGTAGAAAGAAGATTATTCATTTTTGTTCATTTCAAGTCTCCAATGAATACTATTTCAAGTTTTTGTAACTAAAATTCTGAATTTAAAATGCTATGTCATATATCATACTTTTTGCAACTGCTCAAATGTATTCATAATGTCTGACTTCACCTAAACTTAGAAGATATATTAAATATATTTTTTAAACTGGCCTTGGATTTCAATCCACAGGCAATTCATTGCATTAAATGATCCCCATCCTGCCTTGTCCACAGCAAAACCACAACCTCTGTGGGATCAGATGACATCCCAGGCTACCTTCTAAACAGGCTAAAACATGAACTGGCATCACTATTAAGTACCCTTTTCAATCATAGCCTAACCACAGGCCTAACCACAGGCTTTGTTCCTGTGGAATGGAGAACAGCAACAGTTATCCCCCCCCCAAAAAAAGGTGTCCTAGCAACGCACCTGGGGAATTACAGACCCATAAGCCTGACAAGTTTCATCTGTAAGGCCATGAAACATTATAGACCTCATAAATAAAGACATAGGTGACCTCCATACCCTGGATCCTACCCAATTCGGCTTCATCAAGGACAGATCCTTCCTATTAAATCTGGTGGGCTTCTTTGAAAATGTGACCAGGGCCACTGACTAGGGAAAATCTATGCACACAGCATACATCAACTTGGCAAAGCCTTTCAACACAATCCCACATTCAGGCATTACCAGTAAATTTAGCAAACTGAATGTAAACCCTTTCATTGTAAGATGGGTTTCCAACTGGCTCACAAACCCAACACATACTACCAAAGTTGTTGACTCCACATCAACTAGCAGACCTCTTACCAGCAGGGTGCCACAGAGATCACTGCTACACCCCCTACTGTTTGGTACATACTTCTCAGAAGTTCAGGTCTAAACTAAGGGGTTGTAACTGACCAAGACTGTGGGCAACTGCAAACTAGGTGCAATCACTGAATCCCCAAACAATGTCAGTATACTCCAGAAGAGTCTCACACAACTAACAACTCATGTATTAGTCACAGTCTCTAACTGAATGCAAAGAAATTCATCATTCCCTTTGGCACAAACAATGTCCCTTCACGCTATCAAATCAACAACAATAGCCTAAGTACCTACAAAGTGGTAATGGATCTGAGTTGACAAGTTGACCGCAACCTTAACTTCAACCACCACATGTCTACTCTAGTAAGGAAGGCTTTCTATGTAGCACACTTGATAAGTAAAGGCATCACCTCAAGAGCAAAAGAGGTTATAACCCCTCTATACTCAGCACTAATCTGGCCCATAATTGAGTATAACACCCCATTCTGCATGTACTGTACAAAGCACCTGCAGCAACTGGACAGACCTCAAAGTTTTCTAACAAAGAAGAGCAAGGGGCTCCAGAATGTGCCTGTTGCTATACTCCATGTCATATAGACTTCTTAGGGGAGAGTTGCAGGGGTATGCTGGCCTACACAGCAATCCAAGACCCAAACCTAATGAACTTTCTGCATATCAGTAAATCAAATAGGACTAGGGTTACCCAATCCAGGGACCTAAATATGGCCTGCAACTTAAATGGGACATGCTGGAGGGACAGATTTATCTCCCAGCAACTGCTGCATCTTTGGCACAGGCTACCAATTCATGTGAAACACAGCACCTCTATGACACTGTTCAAGAGGAACCTGGACGAGTGGATGGGGCACCATAAACTCTTATTGGGGATAGCGCCCACAGCCCTCCTCGACATGGGCAGGTATCAAGTAAATGCAATATTGGGTATTGACTAGCATTTTCTTGACATTACTTGGGATGAAATGGCTAGGCTTAAAATGACATCCAGGTTGATAGTCTATTTATATCCGATGATCCTATAATAAGTCATCTTGTGTCACTTACACAGTGCACTTCCACCACATATGCATGTCTGCAATAGTGCCAGACTTTTTAGTGGAAAAATCCAGATAACATGCTTACTAAGCTTAAATTAGAAGCATGTAATTATTTGGTGCTATCTACTAGAACCTGGCTTTTCTATGGTTTAGTTTCAGTTCCTACACTGGCCTTGGACTTCCATCCACAGGCAATTAATTTCATTAAACGATCCCCATCTGCTTATAAATTTTGGGTGGTAAGGTCAGGATATAGAAAACCTGGAGACATTTCATGTTCCCCTGTCCCTAGTGCAAATATATACTTATACCACTCGTTAAAGATGGCTATAAAATTGCCACTAATTCCAAGGACAACCACAAAGCATTCTATAGCTATGTCAAGAATCTCAATGGCAACACCCAGATCTGCTCTGAGTTACAGCACAAAGGCATGAAAATTACAGAACCAACTGATATTGCCAACATCCTGGCAGATAGGTTCAGTGCTAACTTTACCCCCACCCCCCACCCCCTAAAGGGCCCATATCTATACAGGAAGAATGCAGAGTCCCTGTAATCACAACTACACAGGTGAAAGCTGCACTCTCTAAAGCCAAAAACACAGCATCCATGGGACCGGACAACATCCCAGGCTGCGTTTTACATGAACTTCAGAATGAACTGGCTCCCCACTTAAACACCATGTTCAATAATAGCCTCGCATCAGGCTTTGTGCCCACTGAATGGCACACAGCAACAGTTATCCCACTCTACAAAGGGGGAGCCACCACTGATCCTGGGAACTATAGACCAATTAGCCTGATGAGCCTGGTCTGCAAAGCCATGGAACGTATCATCATGGAACTCATAAACAAAGACATTGGTAACCTCCAAACTCTGGATCCCACCCAGTTCAGGTTTGTGAAAGGCAGATCATGCCTCTTGAACCTGATCGACTTCTTTGAGGCAGTCACCAAAGCCGTAGATGAGGGTAAAGTGGTTCACACAGCCTATCTTGACCTCGCCAAGGCTTTCAACACTATCCCCCATTCTGGAATTATAGCTAAACTCAAATAAACTAGGCATAAATCCCTACGTCACAAGATGGGTTGCCAACTGGCTCACTGACCGAACCAACAGTGTAAAAGTTGCAGACTCCAAATCTGACCTCAAACCAGTGACAAGTGGAGTATCACATGGTTCTGTCCTGGGACCGCTCCTTTTTGATATCTACTTCTCTGAAGTACAGGCTAACACAGAAGGCCTCTGGCTAACGAAGTTCACAGATGACTGCAAACTAGGAGCCATAGTCAAGTCCCCAAATGATGTGAACATCCTACAGAAGGGCCTCTCTGAGACAGATGCCTGGTGTCAGAGCCATGGCCTCAAGCTTAATGCCAAAAAGTGCAGTGTCATCCCCTTTGGTAAAAACTCTGTACCCATGAAGTACCACATAGGCAACAATCTACTTAACACCAAATGCGTGATAAAAGACCTTGGGACCCAGGTGGACAGTAGTCTCTCATTTGATAGTCACATCACCACAGTAGTCAGGAAGTCCTTCTATGTGGCACACCTCATCATAAAGGGGTTCTCATCCAGGAAAAAGAGGTCATCGTTACCCTCTACTCATCACTCATTAGACCCATTATAGAGTACAACACCCCTTTTGGAATGTACCTCACAAGATGTCTGCAGCAGCTGGAAAGGCCACAGAAGTACCTCACAAAGAGGATTACTGGACTCAAACAAATGCCCTACACTGACTGCTTCAAAAAACTCCAGCTTTACTCCGTAGCATTTCGCCTACTCAGAGGTGATCTCTGCCTAACATATAAAGCTATGTCAAACCCAGAGCTGTTGGACATGCTACACCTAAAGAAATCCCAATCCCTCCGAGCTACACGCTCTAGGGACCTAAATCTTGTCACCACAATAACCAAGACATGCTGGAGGGATAGATTCCTATCCCAGAGACTTCCCATACTCTGGAACAGGCTACCCATCTATGTCAAGCAAAGTTCTTTATTAGCACTCTTCAAGAAAAATCTTGATGAGTGGATGGGAAATAGGAAATACACCCCGGGGATCACTTCTGTGTCTCTGCTCTTCAGGGGCACAGGAAAATAACTTTCTTGGGTGGCGTAAGCCAGGGAACCTTGTTGGCTAGGCTTGCGTAGGCCCTTGGGCCAATAGCCTAGTACCTACCTATGAACCTATGAACCTATATCACCCTGTTCATGCTTCTCCTCAAACTATTGACTTTAAAGGTAATGCTTTTAGCCTGCAATAAATGTCACACTGCCTCTGCTTGAAGTCACTACAGCAACACTTTGTCCAGAATCCATTCCCTTAAAATCAAAAGTTAGTTGAACCTTTATATCATTAGCTTTTCTCAAGTACTCATAGGTAGATATTCGACTATCATTCTGTAGATTATTACAACCACAGCAAACAAGCACAGGTCAAATCAAACCCTATATCTTGTATTCATGAGGTAAAGACCTTAACCATTATACCAGACCCACCCACTAGTTAAACTCAGTTCACTCACAGTGCAAAGAGATGTCATGCTTTCGTACTAGTCCTCTATACTAGTAAGTCAGTAAAAGGGATGTATGGCTTCATGGGAAGATATGAGTTTGTGAATATATATGACAGAAGCTGGAAAAAGCTGCTTGTGAGCATTACAGAAATTAGGAGGAAAAACATGCAAAAATAACAAAAAGTTTCATTGCCATTATTTTAATACTATTATCAGGAAGGACAAATTTTCATGCTAAGCTGCTCATTAGATAAGACAAAGTATTATTTGCACATATCACTTCTCTTAGGGTCTTCCTCAAATAGCTTTATTCAAATAGCAGATCAGGGGAACTGAAACTAGTATGATTTCATCAAGTGAAATATATTCTGCCTTGTATTATTTCAAGTGGTATAAATGTTTAAGAAAAGATAAAGAATTTAATAGTGGTCCCAGTGGATATGCACTTAAACATACGCATCAAATTCAGTCAAGCAAGATAAATACATTAAAAAGGGTTCTGCGGCTGTGTGCTGTTTATGAGAAGTGGAGATAACCTCAGGCACTTTTGAGAATGCACTTTGTGATGGACTACCTGCCATTACTGTAGTAAAGTCTCCATATATTAAAAATAATTACTGTAAAACTGGCTTCAGAAATAAAGAAATGTAATTAAATGAAATACTGCAACTGCCAACATGCACTGTAATGATTCATTACTAATTGTGAAACAGATGGTATGAAATTCAGTACCATCAAATCAGAGGTAATGGTTACATCTTGATAAGGAATATATTGTTCATAGGTTCATAGGTAGGTACTAGGATATTGGCCCAAGGGCCTAAGTAAGCCTAGCCAAGAAAGTTCCCTGGCTTACGCCACCCAAGAAAGTTATTTTTATTTATTTTATTTTATTTTATTTATTTTATTTAAATTTGTTGACCGGGAGTGTCCGACTGGACATGGGTCCATTTTCAGCGGAGGCCCGGGGAGAAAAGCTCCACAGTAAAATAAACAGACAGTAGTTACATTGGATTACATAGTGATTAACAATTTAACATAGAAATTACTTACAACATATATACAGATGAAGAACATAGTACATCAGTAGACATCTAGAATCTTTATCTGTGAAGTACATAACAGGCATTAACAAATGTAACAATGAGAAGTTCCTGCTGTATAATAAGTACTAGGCTTATGAGCATCTGAGCTTGCTACCATCAAGGTAGTTAGTGGAGGTGAAAGAAAGGTAGTAGTTGGATGGGGTGGATGATATTAGAGTGGGAGTTACAAGGGCATAGCCAGCATGTTTTTAGGTGCGCTTTTAATAAAGTTTTGAAGTTGGTGCATGATGGTACGGAGGTAATTGTGGGTGGGAGTGAGTTCCATAATTTGGCTATGGCGCAAGAGAATAGTGCTTCACCAGCAGAGTTATTGGCTTCAGTGATCTGCAAGTGATTTTTGTTGCTGGATCTTAGTGGTCTGGTGGTGCGATAGGGTTGGAGTAGATTCTGGAGGGATGGGACATTTAGTGGATGGTTTACTAGTTTGTGGGCGAATGAGAGTTGATACCACTGAAGGAGGTGAGGGAGTTCAAGCCAGCCCAGTTCAGCAAGTGAGAGACAGTGGTGACTACGGTAGGATGCCCCTGTGGTGAATTTTGCGATTGTGTTGTAGCAGGTCTCTAGCTTGTTTAGATCACATTGCCTGAGGTTGGTATATACTGGAGAGACATAAAGTAGGGTGGAGATAAGGTGGGAATCTGCTATTGAAATCTTTGTTGCTTTGGTGAGAAATTGTTTATTTCTGTATAATGCTCCCAGTTTTTTGTGGACTTTTTTTATGGTCATGGATATGTGAATGTCAAATTTTAGTTTATTGTCTATTTCCACTCCTAGCAATTTGGTGTGTTCAGTTGGGTATATAGTGGTGTTGTCTTTTGCTGTGATGTTAAAGTGAGAGTTGTTTTGAGTATGTTTGATGGGTTGGAAGATGAGTAGTTTAGTTTTGTTTGGGTTGAGTATTAATTGGGCATCAGATAACCATGTTTCAACAGAGGAAAAGGCTTCCTGTGTGACTTTTGCAGTTTGGGTAGGGATTGGGCTGAGCAGATGATGGTAGAGTCATCTGCGTATTGGATGAGTGTGCCATGTTTGGTGGCAGAGGCTAGATTATTGGTGTAAACAGAGAAAAGTAGGGGTCCAAGGATGGATCCTTGGGGAACCCCTATGGAGACAGGTAGTTGGGGAGATATGTCATTCTGCCATACAACGGATTGTTGGCGGTCAGACAGGTAACTCTGAAACCAGTTGGTGACTGATTGTGAGAAGGATAGGTTATTGAGGACAGAGATAAGTTGTTTGTGTGGGACCATGTCAAATGCCTTAGATAGGTCTAGGAAAGTAGCAGAGGAGAGATAGCCATTGTTTTATGCTGAAGGATAGTGTTTGTAAAGGAGAGTAAGGCAGTGGTGGTGCTATGGTTTGGTCGGAAACCATGCTGAGTACTGGAAAGGAGGTTGTTAGTAAGGAGGTAGTGTGAGACCTGAGAGTGTATGCATCTCTCTAGTATTTTGGAGAGTGGAGAGAGAATAGCTATGGGGGTAACTGGTTAGTTCTGCAGAGGGTCCGCCTTTGTGGAGAGGAATTATATGTGAGACTTTCCACAATGTGGGAACGTAACTTTCTGACAGAGATCGGTTAATCAAGATGGATACTGGGTAGGCCAGAGCATCAGCTGCGATTTGTAGGTATTCACTTGGGAGGTTGTCTGCTGCTAATTTGGTGTGTTTAAGTTTAGTTAAGAGTTTTTTTATGTTGGAGGTAGGTACAGGAGAAAAAGAGAAGGCAGTGGGGAGATTACTAGTTGAAGGTGTGGGTTGGAGGGGAGGGGGGTTGGTGTTTAGTTAGTGATAGTATGGTTTGGGTGAAGTGTGTGTTCAATGAGTTAGCAATATTTTCTGACGAGTGAGCGATGTTAGGAGGAGGGGTACTGACATTACCTGGGTGGAGGATGGAGTTTATGGAGGACCAGAATTGTTTGGGGCTGTGTTGTGAGGAGTCTAGGGCAGACTGGTAGTATTGGAATTTGTCCCGTTTTATTAGCTTTTTGACTCTATTGCGTAGTTCTAGGAATTTCTGTCTAGCTGCGGGGGTTTTGGTTTTGCACCAGTGCTCCCAGGCTTTATCCCTGTTTTTCATTTCTGACTTAGTGCTTTTCTGTAGCCATGGGAAGGGTTGTGCTTTGGTTCTGGAAAATCTTATGGGGGCATGGTAATTAAGGATGTTCAGGAAGGTAGTATTAAAAGATTCAACTGCGTCATCTAGACTGAGGTACTTTAGAGCATGCCAGTTACATTCTTTGAGGGATGAGATGAATGTGAATGGGTTAAAGTTTATTTTTTTACGTATTTGACGATAGATGACAGGTTTAGCTTGGTACAGGTATTTTTTGAGTAGGAATGTTGGGGAGTGATCACTGAGGCTATCTGATAAGCAGCCTGTTATATATGACTGGGGGTTCCTACTGACTAGTATCCAATCCAGGGTAGAGTGTTTGCTGGAGTTTTTATTTATCCTTGTTGGTGACTGGACTAGTTGGGTGAAGCCATGAAGGTGTACATGATGGGTTGGATTGTTGCCAGAACAGGATTGCCAGTCAATATTGAAATCACCTAAGATGATAGCTTCTTGGGGGAGATGGTGTGTAGACCACATGAGGAAGTTTTCTAGTGGAGGGATGTTTTGGCCAGGTGGGAAGTAGCATCCAATAATGTTGATGGTTTTGTTTCGGTTAATTTTGAGGTTGGTATATATTATTTCTTCATTGCCTATTTGTGGAGCTGATGATTTTAAGATCTGGATGTTTAGATGTTGTTTAAATATTACAGCTACACCACCTCCTTTTTTGTTTAGCCGGTCTACTCTTAGTATGCTGTAACCTTTAGAGAGTATTTGCTCACTGGTAATGTGAGGTTTTAGCCAGGTTTCTGTCAGGATGACTATATCTGGGGAGTATAAGTCTATGGTGGCATGGAGTTCATGGACTTTGTTGGATATACTTCTAATATTTAGGCTTAGTAGAAGGAAGTCACTTGGCTTTCTATTGGCTGTAATATGGGATAAGTTGTGGTTTCTAGTCTGATTATGAGGATTGGGGCTGGAGATGGTAGGGCCAGGGTTGGGGTGGATGTCTCCACTTAGGGCTAGTTTTGATATGCATGAGATTATTAGTTTTCTCAGTTTTTGAATGTGTTTGTTTATAAGGGAAATTTTATGATTGTTCTCTGTGGGTAATAGGTATGGAGGGAGGGTTACTATGTTAAGTTGTAGGGATGCTTTACGTTTGAGTAATATAGTTTGTAGAATATGTGGGGGTGCATAGAGATGGTTCTTGAGCTGGTGGGAGGGGAGCTGAGTATGGGTGAGACATGGGTGGTGGTGTGAGTAGTAGTACAGTGGTAATAGTTGAGTGGGTGAATGATGGAGCTTTGGTAGGATGTAAGATATGCAAGAAGAGTGCATGCAGTGAGCAAAGGAAAGGTATGCTTGTACATGTCAGTTGAGGAGGTGTGATAGTAGAGGGAATATGGAGGAGGTAGTGTTGGGTTAGTGCTGTGGTTGGCTATTGGAAAGATGGGAGGGGTTTGAGTGCAATAAAGGTGGGACCACTGGGGGTGGGAGGGAATAGGGGGCAGGGCGGGGAGCAAAGCGGGTAGAGACCCTGTTAGGTTCTTGTATGAGGGGCTGGAAACAATCACAAAGCAAGACAAGTATGTGTTAAGAACAATCACAATTGACCAAGGACTGCTCTGAAACTGTAAGTCTTGTCTTAATTTCTCAGGTGGAAAACCAGGATAACCTTGTATCAGTAGGCTACTGTGGTATAGTTTAAATAAACAAACACACAGTATTGATCAGTTATGGATACTATTTGCTAACAGAAGGGAATAAGAGAAAGTGGAAGATGTGTGTGGTGGTGGTGGTGGGGGCTGCTTACAGCCAAAGCACAGTGCTCTCCAGGGGAAAATGAAGACTGGCTCAAACAGTTAGACACATACTCAAAGTTAACTGTAGCTGTTTGCAGACAGTTCAGACCTGGACTGCACTTTTCTTATAGGAATGTTAAAGGTGGTAATGCAGTTGAATACTTAAGAGTGGTGTTAGGTCTAGAAAAGAAGAGTACAGAGAGGAGTAAGCACTTTTGTGATGGTAAATATATATTATAAAGATTATAAAAAACACACTGAGCAAATAGCTACCACATGCAATGTCCTGAACCACTGCTTAGTATATGCAGATACTGAGCCAATTGGAAGAACATTAGAAAACAAAAACCAGACAGTTATGCAGACACAGATAAAAATATAGCGAGCAGGAATCTGTCGTGGTTCTCTAATGTGATTCTATCCACCAGTAACAGCACAAACTTATAGAAATAATTTAGACACTAGTATGAGCCGTCTACACACAACACTATTACATGAATAACATTAGTGAACAAGGTGCAGCTATGCAAATAGACCATACATAATATTATACTAGTAACAACTTGGTGCATGCCATAGTAACATCAAAAATAAAGCATAAAACATATTAGATGTCTAACACAATTCAACATAAACATATACAGTTGTAAAATGTCTAATACAATTCAACATAAATAGGCATTTACAGTTGTAAAACACTTACTGGAGAGACACTGAGCCTTCATGGGGCCTGTAGCAGAGTGGATTGTAGTTTTACAAATGGTGCCTGCCACAGGTAATATTTATTAACCCTAGGATTGTCTTAAGGTAATAAACAGGGAAGGGGAGGGGAGAACAAGGGTGTGAGCAGGCAGTTCTTTGTACTGCTGCTAATGAGCCAAAGCAAGACAAGTATGTGTTAAGAACAATCACAATTGACCAAGGACTGCTCTGAAACTGTAAGTCTTGTCTTAATTTCTCAGGTGGAAAACCAGGATAACCTTGTATCAGTAGGCTACTGTGGTATTGTTTAAATAAACAAACACACAGTATTGATCAGTTATGGATACTATTTGATAACAGAAGGGAATAAGAGAAAGTGGAAGATGTGTGTGGTGGTGGTGGTGGTGGTGGTGGTGTGTGTGTGTGGGGGGGCTGCTTACAGCCAAAGCACAGTGCTCTCCAGGGGAAAATGAAGATTGGCTCAAACAGTTAGACACATACTCAAAGTTAACTGTAGCTGTTTGCAGACAGTTCAGACCCGGACTGCACTTTTCTTATAGGAATGTTAAAGGTGGTACTGCAGTTGAATACTTAAGAGTGGTGTTAGGTTCAAAGTTAACTGTAGCTGTTTGCAGACAGTTCAGACCCAGACTGCACTTTTCTTATAGGAATGTTAAAGGTGGTACCGCAGTTGAATACTTAAGAGTGGTGTTAGGTTCAAAGTTAACTGTAGCTGTTTGCAGACAGTTCAGACCCGGACTGCACTTTTCTGATAGGAATGTTAAAGGTGGTACCGCAGTTGAATACTTAAGAGTGGTTTTAGGTTCAAAGTTAACTGTAGCTGTTTGCACAGTTCAGACCCGGACTGCACTTTTCTTATAGGAATGTTAAAGGTGGTACCGCAGTTGAATACTTAAGAGTGGTGTTAGGTTCAAAGTTAACTGTAGCTGTTTGCAGACAGTTCAGACCCAGACTGCACTTTTCTTATAGGAATGTTAAAGGTGGTACCGCAGTTGAATACTTAAGAGTGGTGTTAGGTTCAAAGTTAACTGTAGCTGTTTGCAGACAGTTGAGACCCAGACTGCACTTTTCTTATAGGAATGTTAAACGTGGTACCGCAGTTGAATACTTAAGAGTGTAGCTGTTTGCAGACAGTTCAGACCCAGACTGCACTTTTCTTATAGGAATGTTAAAGGTGGTACCGCAGTTGAATACTTAAGAGTGGTGTTAGGTTGGATAGACACTGAGCCTTCATGGGGCCTGTAGCAGAGTGGATTGTAGTTTTACAAAATGTTAATTTCCTGTGTCCCTGTCGAGCAGAGCCACAGATGTAATCCCCGGGGTGTATTTCCTATTTCCCGTCCACTCATCAAGATTTTTCTTGAAGAGTGCTAATGAGGAACTTTGCTTGATATAGATCGGTAGCTTGTTCCAGAGTATAGGAAGTCTCTGAGACAGGAATCTATCCCTCCAGCATGTCCTGTTTATTGTGGTGACAAGGTTTAGGTCCCTAGAGCATGTAGCTCGGAGGGATTGGGATTTCTTTAGGTGTAGCATGTCCAACAGCTCTGGGTTTAGCATAGCTTTATATGTTAGGCAGAGAGCTCCTCGGAGTAGGCGATATGCTACAGAGTAAAGCTGCAGTTTTTTTTGAGACGGTCAGTGCAGGGCATTTGTTTGAGGCCAGTAATCCTCTTTGTGAGGTACTTCTGTGGCCTTTCCAGTTGTTGCAGGTACCTTGTGAGGTACATTCCAAAAGGGGCGTTGTACTCTATAATGGGTCTAATCAGTGCCGAGTACAGGGGAATAATGACCTCTTTTTTTCCTGGATGAGAACCCTTTTGTGATGAGGTATGTCACATAGAAGGATTTCCTGACTACTGTGGCAATGTGATTATCAAAGGAGAGTAGTAAAAAATGGGGATTCCAACCACAATAACCACCAAGAACAGAAGTAACAGGCTGGAAGGAAGCACTCAGGTCCACAAATTCTTCCAAGGTTTAATGTCACAAAATAAAGATAAGCAAACCACCAAAAACGCTGATAACACTCCAAATACGTTTTAGTTCACAAAAACATCAACAGAATAATAAATTACATAGCTAAGGCCCATTAAATAGTCCCCCTAATCATAAAATAACCAATAAAATAACAGAATAAAATTTAAAAAAGACATTCAAAAATACATTCAAAAGTATGTCAAAATGCTGCCACCTAGTGTCAAAACATACTAATTACACACCGTAAAAGGCATTCTTTAAGCAATGATAAAAAATTAAAAACTCTTCATGCAATCAGTCATAATACAGTAAAATGTCTCGGTAGTGTGTTATAAAAAACTTGTAAAAACTAATAAAAATACATATTAATACTCTTGTAAAAAGTAAGTATATATAAATATATTTGCAAAGTACATTATAGCTTGGCAGACCTGAGTTTCAGTAGAGGTGCTGTTGACATGTTCTCATTTAACCCGGGGGTCCTGCTTGCATCTAGGGTAATCTGCCACAATAATTCCCTATACTCAAGGATAGTCTCCCATGCACCCCCCCTCACATCCTGTATAGCAACCTCTAGAACAAACAATTCATAACTTGCCTTTGGGCAGTCCAAAGAATGTTTATACAGAGCATTTTTAGCATTGCATTTCCTGACATCGTACATATGCTTGTATATACGTCTTTTCAACTTTTGTTCAGTCTTGCCCACATAAAAGGCATTGCAGGTCTTACACACAACTAAATATACTAACCCACTAGAGGTACAATTACTAAAACATTTACCATGCACCCATTTATTCCTACATTTTAAAAATACCCGATCTGTGTTGGAAATGAAGTTGCACTGTGTGCGTGCTTCACATTTAAAAGTACCTTTTCTCTTAGTGGTGTGAACAGGCTTCAGTTTACACCCACACTCAAACAGGTCCTTCAAATTTTTACCCCTCTTATAACTAATCTTCAGGGGTCCCTTGTCAATACGTTTAAGATCCGTCAGTGAAGTAAACCTATTCCATTCCTTTGGTATTATGTCCACTACCATTCTGGAGTCCAAATTAAAATCTAGGGTAAGGGCTTTAGAGTAAACCAAGGGGTTCACTTCCCTTGAACAGTGTTGGTTTGTATCCTGTCCTTTACCCAACAATGAGTAGTACCTAATATGGCATAAATTACTTGCATAGGTACGACTGTCAACTAGTAAATCCCTCGGGTAACCCCTTTGAATAAATAAACTTTCAATAAAATCACACTCCAACAAAAATCTGCATCCTGGGAAGACATCCAGGATGCTCTAATTAACTGACCCTTATAAATGTTTTTTTTCTGTATGTAAGGGTGAGCACTCGAAAAATGAAGATAAGAATTTGAAAACGTATCTTTAAGAAATATTTTAGACTTAATACCCTCCACAGTTTTAATTAGACTCACATCCAGAAAATTAAGCCTATCTGTATTTATAGAGCTGGCAAATTCCAAAAATGGGGTAGTGGTATCCAAATAAATCAGAAATTCATGTAACTTTTCCACTGTATCACTACAAATACTAACTATATAATCTAAAAATCTCTGGTAATGGGACCAATAATTACTGTATGAAGAATTTAAAACATATTTTTTCTCCCACCAAGCTAAAAATATGTTGGCGTATGTGGGGGCACAGTTTGCCCCCATAGCTACACCCTTAATTTGATGAAAAAATTCTCCCCCATAAAAGATAAAACTGTTTTTTAATACCATCTCCATCAGTTGTAAAATAACTGACAACTGGTCCGTGGATGGGCAGTCCTTGTCTAATAAAGCTTCTTCCAATCAGGCTAACCCTAAATTCTGGGGTATAACAGTAAACAGGTCTTTAATATCGATCATGACAAAGATGATATTGTCAAAGCACAGGTCAGTTTTAATTCCCTTTAAAAAGTCCCAGGAATCTTTTAAAATAGTCCTTTTTGTACCCCAAATGGACTTTAATTTTGTATCCAAAAATGTTGCTATTGGTGCTGTCTTTGACCCATCAGCCAAAACAATTGATCTTAAGGGGGGGGGGTCCATAGGATCCTTATGCACCTTAGGTATGCCAAAAATAGTAGCAATTCTAGGTTGAGCTACCTGTAAATACTTATGAGTGTCCAGATCAATCAGTCCATCCAACAGTAAATCATCAATTACCAAGTCAATTTTTTTATATATGCAACATAAATCTCATTTCTAGACAGTCTCCTATAAGTGCTAGAATCACCCAGAATGTCTAACATTTTACCTTCATATATAACATTGTCCATCAACACGGACCCCCCCCCCCCAATCCGGTTTCATGACTCGCACATTTTGGTTCTGTTTAAGTTCCTTTAAAATCAACCACTCCCCAGCCATGAGATTGTATTTAAACCTGTAGGGAGAAGCAAAGTTAACCTGCCTTGATTGTTTTTCTACTACCATTTAAAAATTTTTAATTTGGGGATGTAGAGGTGGGTTAAATTAACTTTTTCTCCTTAAAATCTCTAAATTTTGCTCTTTACTTGTACCCTCAAACATAACTCCAAAGTTTAACTTTCTCATAAAAATCTTGACATCCAAAATCACTTTTGCCAGGTCACATTTATTATTAAGAATAAATTTAAAACCCTGAGACAATAAATTAAAATGGTCAACCTTCAGGTCTATACCACTGTAGTTAAAAATATTGTAATTGTTAAAAGAGTATTTATTCTCACACCTAACTATATTCTCAGTGGGTGAAATTAGAATCCCCCCCCCCAGGCTCCTCTGATGAAGTTCTTGTGAACGAAAACGTATTTGGAGTGTTATCAGCGTTTTTGGTGGTTTGCTTATCTTTATTTTGTGACATTAAACCTTGGAAGAATTTGTGGACCTGAGTGCTTCCTTCCAGCCTGTTACTTCTGTTCTTGGTGGTTATTGTGGTTGGAATCCCCATTTTTTACTACTTTGGTTGCTATTATCAAAGAAGAGACTACTGCCAACCTGGGTCCCAAGGTCTCTTTATCACACATTCAGCGTTAAGTTGACTGTCATTTATGTGGTAGTTCATGGGGACAAAGTTTTTACCAAAGGGGATGACAATGCACTTTTTGGTATTGAGCTTGAGGACATGCCTCTGACACCAGGCATCTGTCTCAGTGAGGCCCTTCTGTAGGATGTCCACATCATTTTGGGACTCGACTATGGCTCCTAGTTTGCAGTCATCTGTGAACTTCATTAACCAGAGGCCTTCTGTGTTAGCCTGTATTTCAGAGAAGTAGATACCAAACAGGAGAGGTCCCAGGACTGAACCCTGTGGTATTCCACTTGTCACTGGTTTGAAGTCAGATTTGGAGTCTGCAACTTTTACAGTGTGGGTTCTGTCTTCTGTCAGTGAGCCAGTTGGCAACCCATCTTGTGACGTAGGGATTTATACCTAGTTTAGTGGGTTTAGCTATAATTCCAGAATGGGGGATGATGTTGAAAGCCTTGGCGAGGTCAAGATAGGCTGTGTGAACCACCATACCCTCGTCTACAGCTTTGGTGACTGCCTCAAAGAAGTCAATCAGGTTCAGAATGTATGATCTGCCTTTCACAAACCCAAACTGGGTGGGGTCTAGAGTTTGGAGGTTACCAATGTCTTTCTTTATGAGTTCCATGATGATATGTTCCATGGCCTTGCAGACCAGGCTTGTCAGGCTAATAGGTCAATAGTTTCCAGGATCAGTGGTGGCTCCCCCTTTATGGAGTGGTATAACTGTTGCTGTGCACCATTCAGTGGGCACAAAGCCTGACTTGAGACTATGATTGATCATGGTGCTTAGGTGGGGAGCCAGTTCGTTCTGAAGTTCATGTAAAACACAGCCTGGGATCTGGAATGTTGTCCGTCCCATGGATGCTGTGTTTTTGGTTTTAAAGAGTGCAGCTTTTACCTGCATAGATGTGATTACGGGGACTCTGCATTCTTTCTGTATAGGTATAGGTCCTTTAGGGGGTGAGAGGGGGGTAAAGTTAGCACTGAACCTGTCTGCCAGGATGTTGGCAGTATCAGTTGGTTCTGTAATTTTCATGTCATTGTGCTGTAACTCAGAGCAGATCTGGGTGTTGCCATTGAGATTCTTGACATAGCTATAGAATGCTTTGTGGGTGCCCTTAGAATCAGTGGCAATTTTGTTTTTGTAGTTAGCTTTGGAGGATCTTATAAGGGATCTCAGCTTCTTACTGAGGCTGACCAGGGAGCTCTTCCACTCATGGGATTTTACTCTCTTTTGCAACAGTTTCTTCCTTCTGTTGTAGCGTTTGCTTATGGCAAGGGACCACCAGATTGGCTTCCTTTTTTTGGAGGATAGCGTCTTGGTTCTGTTTGGGAAAGCACGATCCATGCACTCGTGTAAGTGCTTATAGAGTGCATTTGTGTCAGATTCAGCAATCGTAACTGTATTGTCCATCTGCATGGGTGTCATGAAGTTCACCACTTCTGTCTTAAGAAGCATGAAGTTGGCTTTGGAGAAATTGTTTACTGTGGTTTCCTTAATGGTGGGTGGGGGCAGGATACGGATATCTAGGGTGATTAGCTTATGGTCGGATCTGACCAAAGAGGAGTTGACTTCAGGTGTGGAACACCGGTCACTCATGTTGGTAATGACTAGGTCTAGGATATTGTTGCCCCTGGTGGGGGTGTGGATAAGTTGATCCAGGGCATTGGAATTTATGAATTACAGCTTGTTGCCTACAATCTAGATAGCTCTTAAACCAAGAAATAGTAGAGAAGCTGAGATTTAGGGTGGTTAGTGTTTGAAGTAGTTTTTCATGGTTGACCATGTCAAAGGCTTTAGATAAGTGTAAGAGTGTTGCAGATACTAGCAGTCCATTGTTTCTGTGGTTATTGATGGTATTAGTGAATGATGTAAGTGTGGTGGTGGTGCTATTAAAGGGTCTGAAACCATGTTGCTGAGTGGATAGTAATTTGTTTTCTAAGAGGTACTTCATCAGTTGTATGTGGACAACTTTCTCTAGGAGTTTTGATAGGGAGGATAGTACAGGTCGACAGTTACTGAGTTCTACAGAGCTACCCCCTTTGTACAGTGGTGTTACATGAGATATTTTCCAAAGATGGGGTACTGTGCACTCAGAGATAGATCTGTTTATTAGTATGGAGACAGGATAGGCTATTCTGCAGCTAGTTGGAGATATTCTGAAGGTAATTTATCAGCGGCTGTAGAGGTTGGCTTAAGTTTTTGGAGTAATTTTTGTATGATCTTGGTTGGCACTGGGTTGAAGGTAAAGACGGGGTGACTGAGATTTGTTTTGGGTGAAGAGGGTGTTTTTGTTGGGGATGGTTTGTTGGGGGTCAGTTGGTTGTTGGCTAGGATGTGGATAGTTTCTGTGAAGAATTGGTTGAGCTGTGTGAGGATATTGTCTTGGGTTGTTCACTATTTTTTTGGGGGGGGTTGTTTTCCTTGGTTGTATTACAGTGTTGACAGCAGCCCAGAACTTTTTTGGGTTGTTTATATATTTATTCTGAATATTTTGGTAATAGGAGATTTTGTCTGTTTTAATAAGTTGTTTGACTTTGTTAGGTAGCTGAAGGTATGTTTGTTTGTCTATTTGGGATTTGCTTTTATGATAGTTTGTCCATGCTTTGTTCCTATCTCTGAGTAATGTTTTAGCATTTAAAGTTAGCCAAGGGGCATGTTTAGTTCTGATTCTTGCGGTTCGGGGGGGGGGGGCATGATGGTTAAGTATGTTAGTGAAGGTAGTATTGAAGTATAGCACTGCTTCATCAAGGTCTAAAGTTTTTAGGGGGGTCCAGTTACATAATTTTAGGTCATTATTGAGGTTGAGTTGGTTGAAGTTTTTTCTATTCCTACATTACCTGACAGTTGCTTGGGTCAGTTGGGGAGTTTTGCTTCTTAGTAGAAATGTAGCTAGATGGTCACTGATGGTGTCTGGCAGGCAGTTTAAATTAAAACAATACAGGTTATTAAGGGTTTGAGTCAAGCTAAAACATACTTTTAGGCCCCAGTGGCCTAATGGTTAAGGTATTGGCCACGTAAGCTAAGGACTGCGGGTCTGAGTCCCATCCGGAGTGGTCTAATATTGATACAAGTAGACTTTTTTTATAGGTTTGGTACAATGGTTAAGGTGTTTTGCCTTACAGACTCATGGTACAGGATTTGATTCTCACCTCTAAAAGAGGAATTGGCTAGGCTTAAAAAAATGGCACACAAAGGCAGCTAGTCTTTGTGCACTTACCTATTCACCTTGAGAAGAAGTTAGAGATGAAGGAAGAGTTCCACTAGTTATCATATGGAGAAAGCATATGATAAGGTTCCAATAAAGCTCATTTGGGCAGTCCTGTGATGGTTCAAAGTTCTAGAAACATTAGTAGAATTGGTGCAAGCAATGTACAAGGACCCAATAACACAAGAACAGACAGTGTTTAGACTCACAGAGGGGTTCACAGTGGCAGTGGGTGTGCATCAGCATTCAGCTCAGAGCCCACTGCTGTTCACACTGGTGATGGAGTACAGTAGCAAGCAGGTTGGCAGGGGCAGATTAACAAAGATGCTGTATGCAGATGATGTGGTGATACAGGCAAGCACTGAACAAGAACTTCAGCAAATGACAGGGGAATGAAATGCAAAATTCAAGGCACATTGGATAAAACTGAGTAAAGATAAGACATCTGTAATGGCAGCAAATGGGGCAAATCAGAAAAAGCTGAAAACTGAGATAAAAGGGAAATTAGTGGAACAAGTTAGCAGCTTCAAGTATGTGGGATGAGCAGTTGAGGAGAAGGGAAGTCTGAATGAGGAGGTCAAAGTTAGAATCAGAGGTGCTGCAGCCAATTGGCATAGAATGTCAGGCTGACTGACTGACCGTAGAATGCCAAAGAATATGAAAAATAAGGTGTACAAAACAGTTTCACAACGAGTACTGCAGTATGGTACAAAAACCTAGACAGTGAAGGTAGAGCAGATGAGGAAGGTAGAAGATCATGGAGAAGAAGGGCCTGAGATGAGTTGTAGGATGCACACTGTGGGACAGATAAAGCAGCAATGACATCAGCATAATAGCCTATGTAGCTCCAATTGCAGTGGAGGTCAAAGAGAAGAGATTACAATGGTTCCATCACAATGTGCAGGAATGCAAAAGACAATCTGTTGAAGAAGATTTGGGACAGACAGGAAGAAGGCAAAAGGAACCAATTTCATCCAGCAAAGAGACTGACTGATTGTGTGAGAGAAGACCTGCAACAGATATGACTATCGAGGAAGGTAGGAGAGTGGCACTGAATCAAGAGAGATGGAGACAGTTGATGCAACACGATTATCCCATGTAGAAAAAAATGGGAAAAAGTCGTTGAAGATGCTGCTGCTGCTGATGCTAATGATGATGATGATGATACATTAATCAAGATTTAACATGGTCATGTTTCAGTTTCATTTTGAAATAGGATAGTTAGAAAATACATATAAGTTAGCAGAACATACGTTGAAAAGTAACAATGATAAGTTGGTTATTCTAATATCACACTAGAAGCCTCTATTATCAACATGCTTTACAGATAAATGGGTATCATGTGTAAGGAATTCAAGAGATGCGATAATGAATTTAGTAGATCAGATTAAGAGTTTTGCAAGAACACTGAGGCTATGCCTAAATGAGTAAAAGTCAATTATTTTTTTAATAATGGAGGGAAAGCTAAAGGACTATGCCTAACTAGAAATCTTTGTATGCAAATAGTTGACCCATGTTTCTACTTGTGTATATGTATGACTAATAATATAAGCAGATCAGCAAAGCTAAATACCAAGAATATATTAATATAAATAAAAGAGACTGTAGGCAACTGGAAAATATTGTTCTTACCAATGTCCGACAAAACACAAGTAATAATACTGTAATCTTACCAAAAAGTCATTTTATGATAAGGCAAATATCAACCTGGCAAATTCCAAAAGCTATGGATTATATATGCAAAGTCCACCATTTCCCCCACAGGAATAAGCAAAAAGGAGGAGAATGGCTGTCAAAGCAAAAAGGCAGGGGCACTGGCATCTATTATTGAATAAAAGCAAAAGTTGTGGGTGGATGCCAGATGATCTGATCCAGAATAAAACTGAGACCTATCTGGTTCTGGTCAGAACTGACGATTATATAAGGACAAGTAAGTCAGCTGAGAATTGCTTCAACGAAGTCTGTGACCTAGATGCTTTGAATATAATATTTGGAACTGAGCTTTATGATTAGAAGAGAAAACCATTATCAAGCATAACAAGATTAAACTCACGAAGGGTAAAGGTACAGCACCATGATGCCAATATTTGCAATTAAGGATAATGGTGAGTAAGTCATTAGGTCATTCCTAGGATACCATCAAGCCTGAAGATTTCTACAAAGAGCAAATCATAAAGAACAGAAATGACAATCCAAATTGTAAATTATCAGATTTATGTATGATAGTGAAACAGGATATTGACACGTCTGATGGAATTTAAGAAGAAGACGAGAAGTCAAAATTGGAAGTGAAATTCAAGAAAGTGTGTGAGAAGATTATACGTATGAATGGTTTTAGTAATACCTTCTCCTATTATAGTGTTCTGTTTGTTTAAAAATATAAATATTTGGCAAAAGTCATCCTCAAGACTATGTGTGGAGTAACATGGACAAATGTTAATAATATGGTAAAAGCTATTATGATTTTTTTATATGTGATTTGGGAATGCCCAGTTATCAGACAGATATAATGAAAATTACCACATAGCTGCAATGGATATTAGGATATTATGTGCTGGACAATAATGATGTACTATTTTAGTTGTTTGGTGATTACTCAGTGACAAAGACATTAGCCTCAGTGGTTTACAAATGAATCAGACAGACGGCTGCAGTAACATATGCAATCATATTAAAGTTATAGGAAAAGTCACAAAAAACTGCAGTAGCAAGATGATAGAATATAGAATCATAGACAATACAAGTAACTGGATAATGTGGTCATTCATGCCTTGTCAGTATCCACCCTTAGACCTCACCTCCTTTTACAAGAAGCAATATGCCAGTCACGCTGGGGAGAAACTATGAATACCAATCCAGTTGTCCTATTCTTTTTAAAGGAATATTGCATGTTCCAGTCTTTGGTCTGAATTAGTTTGTTCCACAGAAGGGGTAGTTGTGTGACAAATCTGTATCTCCACTGTGATTTATTTGTTGAAGCAGGTTCAGATCTCTGGCTCTAGTGTTTGCTGGACTGTTTGATTTGTGGAGAAGTAAGAGGACTTGGACTACCAAATTTCTGGTATCCCAGAAGGAAAGGCATGGATTGCTTCTAAGGGGTCTGTAGGACACTAAATGCAGTGTCAAAGCCTCCAACCTCTCCTGACACCTTAAGTCCTTTAGTCTCATGATAGTTTTTGTCAAAAACCTTTTGGGGTGTCTCTAATTGCTTGTTATGTTTACTAAGATACATCCCAAAAGGGAACTGTATTTGATAATGGGTCTAATCGGTACAGAATATACAGAAGTAGGGACTTACTTAGAATTAGAAGAAACACCCTTTGTAATCAGCTGTGGCAGATAGGATTTCCTGAATTCTTTTACAGCACGATGATCAAAGTAAAGTAAGAAATTTCAAGGTATCTTAAAATATCTTCATTTTAGAGTGGAGGGCTTATACACTATAAACTGGGTATACAGCCTGTTTTACAAATAACAGCAAAGAAGCAAAAGGGATACACCCAATAAAATCCTGTATTAGCACTTTGTTCTCCAATTTAGAAAGCTTCATCAGACAACCATATTTCAGCCAACCCCACCCCATTTTATACATCCACAAACATGACCTCACTTCCTGCTAAAATTGAGGTACAATTCACATATACTAAAAACACATAAATTAATGGCACAAATATTATATTAAAATTCTTTTCATCATAGAATACTATCAATAAAATTAATGAACGTATTTATGTAAACATCAAAATAATTTACATATAAAATTCTGATTTTAATCTTAAAATGGGGCTGATGGATATGGCGCTATTCAGCCTGGGATATTCTGAGGCATTGACTCTCAGCTGCCATCTCAATTCCTTTAGTTCCAGAAAGTCATTAAGGGGACCACCTCTTTCCCCTACAATGGCTTGATCAATGATGGTAAAAATAAACTTGTGTCCTTCATGTGAAAGGATGTGTGCAGCAAGGGCATTTTTCATCTCCTTTTTACCTATGTCATAATTATGTTGATATATACGTGTCCTTAAAGCATTGATGGTCTTCCCTATATAAAAACAGGGACAAAAAGAACACATTGCCAAATATACTACCCCCTTGCTGTTGCATGTGTACTTCTTGGGTAAGTGATACTTGCCAAAATGTGGAATATATACTTCCTTCCCTTCCTTAATGTCTCTACATTGAAGGCAAAAAACACCCTTTAACATACCTTCCCTTCTTTTTCCATACCCATTCCAGTTTTTCTCAATAATGTTTTTAAAGTTCTTATCTTTTCTATATAAAATTCTAGGTACCCTCCCTGCTATCTCTGAAAATTCTTGATTAGCTCTAAATATATTCCATTTCTGCCACAAAATCTTTTTAACATCATAAAATTGATTGTTAAATTTAAAAATGGCAGATTTTCCAAATTTCTCTACTTCTTGTCTATTCGTACTACCAATAACCACATTTTTCTCCAATAAGGGTTGAAATAATCCTTGTTCGCTTTTCTTTTTAATTCTGTAAAATATTGTCAACAAATTCAATAGAGTAATCTCTCCTAACCAACATATTTTTTAATACATTAAGTTGTTTTAATATCATATTTGTGTCATTAATTTATGAGTTTTTAATATATATGAATTGTACCTCAATTTTAGCAGGAAATTAGGTCATGTTTGTGGATGTATAAAATGGGGTGGGGTTGGCTGAAATATGGTTGTCTGATGAAGTTTTCTAAATTGGAGACGAAAGCGCTAATAAAAGATTTTATTGAGTGTATCCCTTTGACTTCTTTGCTATTATTAGTATGAGTGGTGTTGGATCGTTTACGTCTTGTTTTACAAATGCAACAAATATTGCATTTTTTAGCATTTATATTTAGGGTTCCTATTATATAATCAAAGATGCAGTCCTTCAAATGTGTCTTGATCGAACTTGAAAGCACGAAACAGCAAAATCGAGAAATGGCATATAAACAATTTCTTTTCCTGGGAAAGAAATAGCTTGGCCACCTCCGTTACTTTGCCATTTTCGTCACTGTAGTGATATATATTTAAGTAGGGGGTGTGTGGGGGTATGTGGGGCGAAGCCCCCACTTTATGTAATGTTTTCAAGTTTTGATTTTTATTTATTTATTTTTTTTTTTTATGCAATAGCGATTTTTTTCCCTGGGAAAAAAATCGCTGTTCCGAGTGTTTGGGATTGTAAACTTTCACTTACATGGGGTCGATAAATCAGTGTTCACTTTTTTAAGCATTCACTGATTTAATATAGACCCTATATTTATCCCATTTTCAGAACACCAACTATTAACTTGTGCACATTCAGTTTGTAGCTTCTGAATATCTGAAATGAATTTGAGTATAAAACCCAGTTTATAATCATCTGCAAAATTAGTTAACCAGTGCTCCTGTTTTTGATTTGGAGATCAGGAAAATATATACTAAATAGCAGAGGTGCCAGCATGGGTCCCTGTGGTACCCCAGTGGTTACTTTTATGCTCTTTGAAAATATGCCTGTCACCCTCACAATATGGATAGTGTACATACAGTTCACAGCTTATGTTATCCTCAAAAAAATCACTTGATTTATTTGAAAGGATCTAACCTTGCTCTGAGTATCACTCATCTCTGCATTTAATTTTGATTTGGAGCTCTTTATTTAAGGTTTGATCACTTCTGTTTCATATCTTATTCTAGTATTACATTTGTTTTGTTTTAAGTTTTCTGTTCTGTTGAAGTTTTAAGAGTTCTTGGCTAGGGTCGGTTAAAAAAAGTTACCAAGAATTCCTTTGCAAAGAATTCCATTACAAATTGTGAATAACATCAGTTAATTAGTGGGAGGAGCCACAGCCGGCCTTAGGCATAGGCCAAATAGGTGGCTGCCTAGGGCACCACTCTAGCAAGGACTCTAGCAGGGAAACTTTTCCAGTAATCTGGATGGTGTACATATGCCAGGATGGGGGCACCAAGTAGTGTGGGGGGTGCTGTGGATCCCTTTTGCCTAGGGCACCATTTGACCAAAGGCCAGTCTTGGGAGGAGCTGAGAGAAAGCATTGCTATTTTATTTCAAAATCTGTAGTGATCTGAAGTGTTTGTGTGGTCTGCATTGCTATTAATATTACTTATCTCTGCATTTAATTTTGATTTGAAGCTCTTTATTTAAGGTTTGATCACTTCTATTGTGTATCTTATTCTAGTATTACATTTGTTTTGTTTTATGTTTTCTGTTCTATTGGATTTTTAAGAGTTCCGCACCCACCCACCCTCCCAGTCCTTGTTGTGTTCATAAAATTTGGTGTTTTTTGAGTTGCCCACCCCTAGTATAAATCTCATTTTGGACACTCCTCCCAGTCCCATCTCATCAGCTTATTCTACTGACTAGAAAGAGATCATTTGATAAGGCCCATCCCTTTAGTTTATCAACCTTAAATTATCATGTTTCATCCATTCCCACTTAACCAAAAAAAAATTGCACTGTATTCATCTGCTTTTACTGTATTTGTGTTTCTTCCTACTTTATTACTTTATTTTGCTTTTGCTGCCTGTTCTTAAAAGTACTGAATTGCATTTATTCTGCTGCATTTATTACTGCTTGTTAGTAGCCTGATTAAATTGTAACTGTTATTCTAAGCCTTTTGGTTTAAGCACTTGGGCTTCAGACCAGTTGTTTTACATTAAGAAGGTTTGTGGTCTGTACTCTTGTGAGAGGAGAGGGTAGAGTCTGCCCTTCTGAGCTGGGAATTTCTGGTTAAAGGCTAATTGTGCCTGCTTATTTCAACTGTTTCTTTCTGAAATTTGTGCACCTTGTTTTCTGCAGCATAGACTAGATTCAGACCTGCTAAATCTAGCTTTGTTTGTATAACTTGAGCACTAATCCAGTCCATCTTTTTTGGAGAAGGTTTCCCTGGATCCTAGTGGCAGGAGTGTGCAGTTAGAACCTGTCTGATTGAAGATTGCTGGAACAGGGCTAGTTCTGAGAATTTTTTACTGGTTAATTGGGTAATTTGTTTAAATCAGTTTGCTTGTTTGCTACTGTTATATATAAAAAATTGCACTTTATTCATTTGATTTTACTGTATTTGTGTTTCTTCTTATTTGATTATTTTGCTTTTGCTGCCTGTTCTTAAAAGTACTCAATTGCATTCATTTTGCTGCATTTATTACTGCTTGTTAGTAGCCTGATTAAATTGTAACTGTTATTTTAAGCCTTTTGGTTTAAGCACTTGGGCTTCAGGCCAACTGTTTTACGTTAAGAAGGTTTGTGGTGTACACTCTTCTGACAGGACGGGTAGCTTACATCCTTCTAAGTTGGGAGTTGCTGATTTAAGGCTTAGTGTCTGTTATTCTAAAAGTGTCTTAGATCTGGTTTAAGCACTTGGGCTTCAGGCCAGTAATTTTACATTAAGAAGATTTGTGGTCTGCACTCTTGTGAAAGGAGAGGGTAGATTCTGACCTCCTGAGCTGGGAATATCTGGTTAAAGGCTTATTGTGCCTGCTTATTTGAACTGTTTCTTTCTGAAATTGGTGTGCCTTGTTTGCTGTACATAGACTAGATTCAGACCTGCTGAATCTATCTTTGTTTTTATACCTTGAGCACTGATCCAGGCCATTTTTTTTTTAGAGAAGGTTACCCTGCACGCTAGTGGCAGGAGTCTGCAGCTGGAACTTGTCTGATTGAAGACTGCTGGAACAGGGCTCAGTTTTGAGCTTTTTTGTTAGTTAATTGCTTAATTTGTTTAAATCAGTTTGTTCGTTTGCTACTGTTATATTAAATAAAAAAAAAGTTCTAGCTTGTTTTACCATCTTTCCTGTTACTAAAGTAGTCCAGATACAGATTTGCTGTATTTAGGACTGTATTGTAGTTTCTGAGTTCCCCAGACCTTTCTGTGTTAGAGGGAAGCCTCTCAGCTTATCAGTGGGAGTGGTAAGCACTAGATAGCCCATCTACCACAAGAGGAGTGGTTTCTAGCTCCCTTTCAACATTCTGTTAAAAGCCTGTGTTTGCACGGGTTTGCACACCGTGTAGCACCACTAAGCTAGTGTAAACTGTTACTGGTGCCAGAAAGTCTGCTCTTCAGTTTTTCACTTAGATCTTGCTAGTTCTCTTCCCTCTTGCATTTAACAAGCTTATTTGCCTAGTACTTCATCTGGTTTCTTGTAGCAATTATTGTAGCACACATAAGTGCTAACAGCACTAAATGTCCTATAAGGAAACAGCTAAAATACTTATTAATAATGACCATCCCTCCTTGCATGTCTAAAGGTCAGTTCCCTGTGCTTTCTCCTATTAACCTGGTGAACTTGGGCATTCTGTGGCAGTATATCAACTGCCTCATGTACACAGACAACCCTCTCATATCTCCCAACATTCAGACTTGTGAGAGATGCACTTACATATCCAAACTGGAAGACATGCACTCTCCAGCCAAGACCGGAATAGCTGGTCAAGAGGAGAAGGTCAACACCTGCACCACACCACATGGAACACATAGCCCTCCAGAACACCCACTATCACAGCTATCACATAAAAACACAAACCACACACCCACCTTCATGAAGGCTCTCAATAAAAATCAACCCAAATAGCAGAGACCTCCAAATCAGAAACGCGCTTGACCACTACAACACAGCACAAATCATAAGACACATAGCTCACCTACACAGTGTGCCCCTTAACCTAAGCCCCTAAGGCAAAACAGCTTGCCCAATACACTAATCATAGGTGACTTGATAGTGATGCACACCAATGTCCCACTCACTAGGTTGAATAAGGAGAATGTAACAGTCAGCTGTCTGTCAGGTGCCAGGATCCGACACACAACACACGCACTCAGTTCACTCCACAAGTACGAGTATGACTCTGTCATTGTCCATGTGGGTGTGAATGACCAGTGACGTACCTCCCTGGACTACATGAAAAGAAACATGAAGGAGCTCTCGGATTATGTGGCTCAGGCAGGTATGACCTTAGCCCTGAGCAGCATCCTTCCATTGCCCAGAATGATACCATAGGACAAGCAGAAAATGATTGACTTCAGCAATTGGCTAAGTTTCTGGTGTCATTCTAAGGGGATTCAGTATCTGTCTGCTTGGGATGACATGATTGACAGACCTCAATGCTTTGCCAGAGATGGCCTGCATTTGTCACCCCTAGATTTCCGGATACTAGCTAAGGCTCTTGCCAACCCTATAGTGCCTTTTTTAGGTGGTGTTCCAAAGACCAAATTCCCACCGTAACAGCTATAAATAAATGCAATCTGAGGGTCATGTTGCTCAACACTAGAAGTCTACATCTCAAGATGCACTCACTCGAAGCAATCCTTAAAATGGAGAACATCAACATTTGCTTTGTAAAGGAGACCTAGTTTAAAGCAGCAGAAAGCACCCCTGCACTACCAGGCTACAACTCATTCCACACCTTTTGGCCCCAGAAAATGGACTGAAGCACTAAAGGCAGTGGCATCTCCATATTCATAAAGGATATGCACACCTCCAG
This sequence comes from Protopterus annectens, assembly GCF_019279795.1. Classification (NCBI taxonomy): domain Eukaryota; kingdom Metazoa; phylum Chordata; order Ceratodontiformes; family Protopteridae; genus Protopterus; species Protopterus annectens. The sequence continues at coordinate 563,948,359 of NC_056726.1, read as the reverse complement.
ACTAGTAGCCCAGCATAACGCATTGCAGATACTTCAGGTACAACTAACAGCGGGTAAGATTGTGATTCAGGTCGTAGCCTGCTATAGGTCCCCAGCCATATCCCAAGACTCTCATTCCATATTCCTAAGCACCCTGGAAACTATTAGGGTCCAACCCAACACTGTCATAATGGGTGACGTCAACTACCCCTCCATCAACTGGGGAAACTACTCATGCACCAATACACTTGCCCAACGTTTCCTGGAATTCATTAATTCCAATATGCTCGACCAGCTCATTCTTACCCCCACTAGAGGAAGACACATCCTTGACCTGGTTATTACTACAATGGGCAATGGTTGCTCAACACCAATAGTCACTTCCTCCCTGGTTAGATCCAAACACAAACTAATTACCATGGAAATCCACATCTTACCCACACCACCAGCAAAGGTAACCACCATGACAATCTTCTCCAAAGCTGACTTTGGGCTCCTAAAAACAGAGGTGGCTAACTTCACAGCACCCATGCAAATGGAAAATAGGTGCATGGCTGCCGAATCACACAGCAATGCACTGTATGAACATGTACATAAATGCATGGAACTAGCCATACCCAATAGAACCAAGACACTCTCCTACAAAAAAAAGGAAGCCAATCTGGTGGTCCCCTGCCATTAACAAACTCTACAACAGAAAGAAGAAACTGTTGCAGAAAAAGGTGAAGTCCCAAGACAGGAAAAACTCCCTTATTAGCCTCAACAAAAAGTTGAGATCCCTCATCAAAACCTTTAAAGCTAGCTATGATGGCAGAATTGTGGCAGACGCTAAAAACAACCCCAAAGCCTTCTACAGTTATATCAAGAATCTCCAGGGCAATACCCAGATTTGCTCTGAGTTACTGCACAATGGTGGCTCCTATACTGAGCCAACAGATATTGCCAACATACCTGCCAATAGATTCTATGCCAACTTTACCCCTCTCTGTCTCCCTAAAGGACCAATCACAATACTGGAAGAATACCAGGCACCCAGCATTACTGCAGCACAGGTTACAGTTGCATTGTCCAAGGTCAAGAATACAGTTTCCATGGGACCCAACAATATCCCTGGCTGTGTTCTACATGAACTACAAAGTGAACTGGCACCACACCTGTGTGCCCTGTTCAATCATAGCCTCATCTCAGGCTTTGTCCCTACAGAATGGAGCACTGCTACAGTCATCTCTCTCCATAAAGGGGGAGCGACTACAGACCTTGGGAATTATCACCCCATTAGTCTGATGAGTCTGATATGTAAGGCTATGGAGTGCATCATCATGGACCTAATTAACAAGGATATAGGGAAACTCCAAACTCTGGATCCCATGCAATTTGGTTTTGTGAAAGGTAGATCATGCCTACTCAACCTGGTTGACTTCTTTGAGTCAGTCACCAGAGCTGTGGATGAAAGTAAGGCAGTTCATACAGCCTACCTTGATCTGGCCATGGCCTTTGATACCATTTCCCACTCAGGAAATTATTGATTGACTAACCAAACTAGGCATCAACCCCTATATAACTAGGTGGGTTGCAAATTGGCTCACAGATAGAACCCACAGTGTGAAAGTAGCAGACTCCAAGTCAGACTGCCAACCAGTCAAGAATGGACTTACACAGGGATCAGTCCTGGGTCCTTTACTGTTTGTCATCTACTTCTCAAAAGTCCAGGCCAACACGGAGGGATTCTGGCTGACCAAGTTCACTGAAAATTGCAAGCTGGGAGCCATTATTAAGTCCCCAAGTGATGTAGACATCCTACAGAAAGGCCTCACTGAGACTAATGACTGGTGTCAAAACCATGGCCTTAAGCTTAATGCCAAAAAATGCGCAGTCATTCCCTTTAGGAAATCTCAGTTCCCACTAATTACCACATTAATGGTAGCCCACTGAACACTGAAGGCGTCATAAGAGATCTGGGGACACAGGTTGACAGCAACCTCTCCTTCAACCACCACATTGCCACTGCGGTCAGAAAGTCCTTCTCTGTGGCACAACTCATTACCAAGGGTTTTTTCATGCAGGAACAAAGAGGTCATCATCTCTCTCTACTCTTCCCTCATTAGACCAGTCATCAAGTATAATGCCCCATTTGGCATGTACCTCACTAAAAATCCTGCAACAGCTGGAAAGGCCACAAGAGTACTGCATGAAAGGATCCTATGCCTTAAACACATGCCCTACATGGACAGACTCAAAAATAACTCCAGCTTTTCTCTATCTCATATCATCTATTAAGAGGCGATCTCTGCTTGACTTACAAAGCCATGTCTGACCCAGCCCTGTTAGAAATGTTACACCCAAAGAAATCCCAATCCCTCTGCACCACATGCTCCAGGGGCAGCAACCTCATTACCACAAGCAACAGAACATGCAGGAGGGACAGGTTCATAACCTAGAGACTGCCCATGCTCTGGAACAGACTTCCCATATATGTCAAGCAGAGCACCTCACTGGCCCTTTTCAAGAGAAATCTTGATGAGTAGATGGGAAATAGAAAGTTCACCCTGAGTATCACTCCAGTGGCTCTACTTGATAGAGGCACCAGGAACTAATGGCAGCATGATGCCAGAGCATTTCTATGGGCTAGGCTTGTAAAGGGATGTTGGCCTAGAAAACACCTATGGACCTATGAAGCAATGAACAAAGCCAAATTGTTTGGGGTCAAGTCTTATGATATTTGATATGTCATAGTTTGTCAGGTCTGCTATGACCCATCCATGGACTTGCAGCTGAGGATAATAAGACTGATGGGTTAATAATTCCTAGGATCCATGGTAAGGCTCTGCATGTAAGGCGACATCACAACAAATAAGTGTCAAACCTCAGGGACAAAGCCAGTGGATAAGCTTTGGCCTGGAATACATGAAAAGAGACATGGAGGAGCTGTCCGATCTTGTAACCCAGGTAGGTATGACCCTAGCCCTGACTAGCATCCTGCATTCACCCAGAAGCAAAATATGAGGGTAATGCTACTCAATGCTAGAAGTCTAAACCTCAAAATGCACTCACTAGAGGCACTCCATAAAATGGAGAACATCGACATCTGTGCAGTGACAGACACCTGGTTCAAGGCTCCAGAGAGTACCCCTGCATTACCAGGCTATAATTCATACCACACCTTTCAGCCACCTAACTTGGACTGAATCAGTAAAGGCAGAGGCGTGTCCATATTCATTAAGGATATCCTCACCTCCAGGCTAGTTGCTCAGCATAATGCATCCGAGATTATTCAAGTGCAACTAACTCTGGGCAAGACCACAATCCAAATTGTAGCTTGCTACAGATCCCCCACCATGCCCCAGGATTCCCACTCCACTTTTCTTGATACACTGCAAAATATTAGTGGACAACCTAACACCCTAATAATGGGTGATTTCAACTACCCCACCATTAACTGGGAAAACTACTCATGTACCAACTCTTGTGCTCAACATTTCCTGGAATTTATAAATTCCAATGCCTTGGATCAACTTATGCACACCCCCACCAGGGGCAGCAATATCCTAGACCTGATGGAATTGAAGCAAGGTGTAGTCGATGCCAATAAGGAGATGAAACAAATGCAAATCTGAGAAAAAATATACTTATATTTCCAACCAACAAAACGATAAACGCCACACGAATTCTGCAGTAATAACTTCTTTATTGACCTAGGTTTCGTCCTTACGAACTTCTTCAGAATACTATTACTGTTTCTACTCAACCATTTTATACATTGCCAAATATTGAATAATTGCTTAATTGACACCTTAATTTCCCTCCAAAAACTTTTAAAAAGGAAATGACTTTGTTGGAATTCACTACATATCTATACATAACATTATACATTCCTAACTCTTGTATATGAACTTTAATAAAATTGTATCACTTGTCACTTAAAAACTACTAGTAAAATATACAATTATTTACTTATACATAAATAAATAAATTTTTTAAAAAAATGCTAACTATTATATATACATGTATGAAACTTTTTGTGTTATGTACCATATTAAATATATGATATTTGATGTATTTATTATAATATATATCTATTGTATCTATTATATACACATGCCTATCTCACTAATCCAACTATAACATATATATTATAAAATATTCATATGTATACACATCAATTCTTATTTGTATACAATAAATAAATATTAAATATATTTAAATACCATGAAGACAGCATTACCATCAATACAAAACAATTAAATCTACAAAACAATTGATTTAAATTCCTTTGCCATATAAGTGCAAATAAATTATATTTTATAATAATATAGTATGCAATCCACATAATATAGGACCAACATATAAAGTATATATCACTTATATATTAATATACTAAATGAAATTTATCTTTATACATAAAAATGATAATAATAATAATAATAATGAATGCCACATTTTATTTATTATATATTCTATTTAATTTCAATAGTGGCATAATGGTCATATATTCATTAATTCCCGGATGAATACATGAATTTAAATAAATTTGCCATTTTAATTCCTCCATGTCCAAATGGTACATCGTTATTTTACCTTGTGGATCCTGTTTAATTTGATTAATGATCATGAATTTGAATTTATGATCTTTATACTCTATAATATGTCTTGCAAGAGCATTACTATTTTTATTGTGCTGTATATCTAATAAATGTTCTTTAATCCGCTCTTTAAATTTCCTTTTTGTTTTACCAACATAAAAGGCTTTACATTGCTGACATAAAGCTATATATACTACATTTTTAGTTATACAATTATAATGTCCTTTTATTTTGATGTTACACCCATTAATCACTATTTCTCTACCTGAATAATATATATAACTACATATACTGCATGTTCCACATTTGAAATTCCCTTCTCTTCCATTTTGATATTTTTCAGTAGTTGTTTTATTTTCCAATATATTTTTGAGGGAGGGACTCTTTTTATACACAAATTTTATCGGACCATTGAAAATATGTCTCCCTATTTTATCATTAACAAAAAACTCTCAATTTCTCCTTATAATATTTTCTATTTCTTTGAAACAATCATCAAATTTGATAATATACAATGGAATATTATTATAGTTATCTTTTTCCATTGTACCTTCACTGCCCAATATTATTGTGTGTAATAAACCTGTTTTTAATATTGCATATGTCCCATTTTCTTTTATTTTTCACTTCATTAAATATTTTGACACAAAATTGTTCTGGGTATCCTCTATTCATGAATAATTGCATGATGTATTTTAATTCTTTTATAAATTCCATCTCTTCACTTACCATTCTGGCCCTGACCATCTGCCCTTTCACAATGGCTTTTTCTGATGGTCAGGGTGCCAATATCAAAATGCAAATATGCATTAGAAAAGGTGGATTTTCTATGTATTTGTGTTTGCAAAATATTCACATCTTTATTATATATAATATCCACATCTAAATAGTTGATTTTATCCTCCTGGACATTATATGTAAATCTTAAAAATTTTACTGTAGTATTAATATATTCCAAAATTTTCCCAACATATATTTGTCTCGATCCCATATAATGAATATGTCATCCAAATATCTGGTATACATTACAAGATGTTTACCAAAATCTGTTGCAAATAGATAATGTTGTTCCCAATAACTCATTATTAATTTAGCACATGGGGGGCACATGGTGCCCCCATATTATGCTCATTACTTGTTGGTAATAACTTCCTTCAAAATATATATAATTATTATTGAGTACTATTTCCATCAAGTTTATAAGGACATTAATTTGATCTTGTTCATAGAGATGTGTTTCGAACAATTGTTCTTCTAGCCATAAAAGGCCTATGTCATGAGGAATGGTGGTAAATAAATTAACAACATCTATTGTCAAAAAGGTATATTCATTTTTCATAGCTATTTTGTTAAGTCTACTCAAAAAATCCCATGAGTCCTTAGTTATATAAGTATAACATTTCATACTTTCCTTGAAAAAATGATCCAAATATTGACTTATATTGCATGTTACACTTATATTTCCATCTACGATAGGTCGAAATTCCAAGTTATCAAGGCCTTTATGTATTTTTGGTATTCCGAAGATACCACTGATGACTGGATGTTCATTTCTTAAAAATTCATGTTCTTTTTCAGTGATACTCCCCTGGTATAACATGTCATCTAACATACCTTCTATTCTTTTATAGGCTATATGTACTTGGTTCTTACTTATTTCTACATATGTGTTACTTAATAACATGTTGGTCATATATGAACTATAATCATTATAGTCCAGTATGACTATGCCATTGCCTTTGTCAGGCCTCATAATTCTTAATTTTGGGTCATTTTTGATTTCTTTGAGTAAATTCCCTTCTAGTTTTGTAATATAGAAATGTTTATTTTGCTTATATTTCTTATAAAATTTCCTTACATCATATTCACTTCTCCTTTCAAAATACAAAATTTCCTCATTCATGGGAGGATTGAATAAACTAGGTTTTGTAAACATCTTGTCTTGTACACTTTGACATTCGATTTTGTTGTTGAAATATGCTTTTTAAATTAAGTTTCCGTGAAAATAATTTCAAATCTAATATAGATTCTACCATGTTACCTTTTTTACATGGGACATAGTTAAACCCTTTGGAAAATAAGTCAGCATGTTCTACTATAATGCTCTGTGAAGAATAATTATATACTTTAAAGTCTTGCTTTGTATTCATTATTATATGTGGATTACTGACATCTGTGCAGTGACAGACACCTGGTGTAAGGCTCCAGAGAGCACCCCTGCATTACCAGGCTATAATTCATACCACACCTTTCAGCCACCTAACTTGGACTGAAACACTAAAGGCAGAGGCGTGTCCATATTCATTAAGGATATCCACACCTCCAGTCTAGTTGCTCAGCATAAAGCATCTGAGATTATTCAAGTGCAACTAACTCTGGGCAAGACAATTTGTTAACCATGAGTCAATACTTGTAATTTTTATATTAAAAGCATTTTATAATACTTCCACTATTAGATTTCACATGGGAAATTTAATCTCGACAGTAAACATGAATTAACATTGTTCTCATCCATATTAATCTAATTCGTTTAAAAATCATTTTAGATTAAAACATGCTGATGTACAATATAAAATCAGCATAACCAGAACTTTAAATATTTTTAGTTAATTTATCCAAAATTGCAATGTTTGCAACTGTGGCAACATGCACCCTTCTTGTTGGTATTACATTTTCAACAGATTGCTTAAAATTCTTTATATTGGTGTTCTCACAGACCACTGTTTCGATCTATACATTAATAATCTTATTGTCCATGATTATTTTCAATGTGATGCCAACATCAAAACATCAACTGATGTTACTTTCCTTATTAGTTACACTCAGCATTGCAATAGGAAAGTCCAATATAGGTTTAAAGTGAAACACCTTATCTCATCACCTACATATATTTCATATCTTGCAATAAAGAAATAACATTTGAATTCATCATAGTCACTGTATTGATGTCATCACTATTGATTACAAATTCAATAACTGCCGATACTTGAATGATGTAAATACATTTGTGAATGTCTCTTTATGATTCTACTGTGAAACTAAAATCATTGTCATCAATACAGTAATTTTACATCCAAAAATTATGATTCATTCAACCCATTGGTAAATTTTAAGAATTCAGAAATGATTGACAACTCATCAATGTTGAATCCTTAATAACAAAATATCATCAATAAACGGCAATAACTTTATGTTAATTTGGTTCAAATTAGGCATAACCTCAGTACTCATATAATTGCAAAGCATACCATAAACCCATGTCATTTCTTTTGTCTATAATACTTGTTGCCAAAAAAAAAACAATTGTTCTGCAAAATTAATTCTAAATAGCCTGATTAGAAATACACAGAGTAATCTAGTTTTCTTAAAAAAGTCACAAACAGCATCAATTCCTAGGTTTTGAGGAATACAAGTATACAAAGAGATAACATCAATGGTGGTTTTGACCCTTTAAAACACATCATTTTTACCATTGATGTTATCTCTTTGTATACTTGTATTCCTCACACCCTAGGAATTGATGCTGTTTGTGACTTTTTATTTAAGAAAAATGGTAGATTTACTCCTAGCGTTATTTCTACAATCAGGCTATTTTTAGAATTAATTTTGGAGAACAATTGTTTTCTTTTTGGCAACAAGTATTATAGACAAAAGAAAGGGGTGGCCATGGGTTCATCGGCTGCTCCGGCTTTTGCCAATTTAGTCATGGCCTGGTGGGAGTCTGAGGTTATGCCTAATTTGAACCAAAAATTTAACATAAGGTTTTATTGCCGTTTTATTGATGATTTATTTTTTGTTATTGAAGGTGATTCAACCACAGTTGATGAGTTGTTTTTGGACATCAACTCATCTTCTGAATTCTTAAAATTTACCAAGGGTTGTGTAGGATTGTGGGTCAATTTTTTGGATGTATTACTGTATTGGGATGACAATGATTTTAGGTTTCACAGTAGAATCCATCGTAAAGAGACATTCACAAATGGATATTTACATCATTCAAGTAATCACCCCGGGCATGTTATTAAGAACATTCCCCGTGGTCAACTCATACGAGCTAGTCAGATGACATCCAAATACAGTGACCTACTTGATGAATTCAAAATTGTTATTTCTTTATTTGCACAGAGGGGGTATGAAATTGGTCAACTCACTCTGGTAGGTGATGAGATTTTAAGCAGGCGTTCGTGCACTTTTAAACCTATATTGGACTTTCCTATTTCAATAGCTAGAGGTGTTGGTAAACTAGATAAGGAAAGTGAAATTAATTCACATGTTATGTGCTCTTTGGACATCAGTTAAAAAAAAAAAAAAAAAAAAAAAAAAAAAAAAAAAAAAAAAAAAAAAAAAAAAAAAAAAAACCCCCCCCCCCCCCCCCCCCCCCCCCCCCCCCCCCCCCCCCACCCCTCCCCTTTTTTTTTTTTTTTTTTTTTTTTTTTTTTTTTTCTATACATTAAAATTATGGACAATGCCCAACATTAATTGTTGCAATACTTAAAAAATTTTTCTATTTCTCAGTTTATAGGATTTTTGATCTTGATAGAGATGCAATTTTTTTTTTTTTTTTAAAAAAAAAAAAAAAAAAGGTATATTCATTTTTCATAGCTATTTTGTTAAGTCTACTCAAAAAATCCCATGAGTCCTTAGTTATATAAGTATAACATTTCATACTTTCCTTGAAAAAATGATCCAAATATTGACTTATATTGCATGTTACACTTATATTTCCATCTACGATAGGTCGAAATTCCAAGTTATCAAGGCCTTTATGTATTTTTGGTATTCCGAAGATACCACTGATGACTGGATGTTCATTTCTTAAAAATTCATGTTCTTTTTCAGTGATACTCCTGGTATAACATGTCATCTAACATACCTTCTATTCTTTTATAGGCTATATGTACTTGGTTCTTACTTATTTCTACATATGTGTTACTTAATAACATGTTGGTCATATATGAACTATAATCATTATAGTCCAGTATGACTATGCCATTGCCTTTGTCAGGCCTCATAATTCTTAATTTTGGGTCATTTTTGATTTCTTTGAGTAAATTCCCTTCTAGTTTTGTAATATAGAAATGTTTATTTTGCTTATATTTCTTATAAAATTTCCTTACATCATATTCACTTCTCCTTTCAAAATACAAAATTTCCTCATTCATGGGAGGATTGAATAAACTAGGTTTTGTAAACATCTTGTCTTGTACACTTTGACATTCGATTTTGTTGTTGAAATATGCTTTTAAATTAAGTTTCCGTGAAAATAATTTCAAATCTAATATAGATTCTACCATGTTACCTTTTTTACATGGGACATAGTTAAACCCTTTGGAAAATAAGTCAGCATGTTCTACTATAATGCTCTGTGAAGAATAATTATATACTTTAAAGTCTTGCTTTGTATTCATTATTATATGTGGATTACTGACATCTGTGCAGTGACAGACACCTGGTGTAAGGCTCCAGAGAGCACCCCTGCATTACCAGGCTATAATTCATACCACACCTTTCAGCCACCTAACTTGGACTGAAACACTAAAGGCAGAGGCGTGTCCATATTCATTAAGGATATCCACACCTCCAGTCTAGTTGCTCAGCATAATGCATCCGAGATTATTCAAGTGCAACTAACTCTGGGCAAGACCACAATCCAAATTGTAGCTTGCTACAGATCCCCCACCATGCCCCAGGATTCCCACTCCTCTTTTCTTGATACACTGGAAAATATTAGTGGACAACCTAACAACCTAATAATGGGTGATTTCAACTACCCCACCATTAACTGGGAAAACTACTCATGTACCAACTCTTGTGCTCAACGTTTCCTGGAATTTATAAATTCCAATGCCTTGGATCAACTTATGCACACCCCCACCAGGGGCAGCAATATCCTAGACCTGGTCATTACCAACATGGGCAACCAGTGTTCCACACCAGAGGTCAATTCCTCGTTGGTCAGATCCGACCACAAGCTAATCACCCTAGACATTCACATCCCACCCTCATTAGGGAAACCACCGTAAAAAATTTCTCCAAAGCCAACTTCACGCTTCTTAAGACAGAAGTGGCAAACTTCACGACACCCATCCTGATGGACAATAGAGGCAGAACTGCTGAATCCTACACAAATGCACTGCAATCCCTAACAGAACCAACATGCTATCCTCCAAAAAAAGGAAGCCGATCTGGTGGTCCCCTGCCATAAACAAACTCTACAACAGAAGAAATAAACTGTTGCAAAAAAGAGTAAAATCCCATGACTGGAGGAACTCCCTGGTCAGCGTCAGTAAGAAGCTGAGATTCCTCATAAAAGCCTCCAAAGCTAGTTATGAAACAAAAACTGCCACCGATTCTAAAGACAACCACAAAGCATTCTATAGCTATGTCAAGAATCTCAATGGCAGCACTCAGATCTGCTCTGACTTACAGCACAATGGCACTAAATATACAGAACCAACTGATATTGCCAACATCATGGCAGATGGGCTCAGTGCCAACTTTACCCCCCTCTTATCCCCTAAAGGGCCCATCTCTATACCGGAAGAATGCAACATTCCTGTAATCACGGTTGCACAGGTAAAAACACACTCTACAAAACCAAGAACACAGCATTCATGGGACCTGACAACATCCCAGGCTGCATTCTACACGAACTACAGAATGAACTGGCACCCCACCTAAGTACCATGTTCAATCATAGCCTCATCTCAGGCTTTGTGCCCACTGAATGGTGCACAGCAATGGTTATCCCACTCCACAAAGTGGGAGCCACCACGGACCCCGGGAACTACTGCCCCATTAACCTGACGAGCCTGGCCTGCAAGACTATGGAACGTATCATCATGTAACTTATAAACAATGGCATTGGTAATTTCCAAACTCTGGACCCTACCCAGTTTGGGTTTGTAAAAGGCAGATCATGTCTCCTAAACCTGATAGACTTCTTTGTATGTAATTTGTCTTAGTATTTAAATGTTTTGTAGTGGGAAATTTGTTGCATTCTGAAGAAGTCCTATCTAGATCTCGCTAAGGGTATTAAACAGTTGACTACGTTATTGCACCTTCGTCTCTCATCTCATGCTTTGACTAAACTGGTTATAAATCCCTGTTTTGTCACAAGTTTTATTTGGGTTGCCAACTGGCTCACTGACAGAACCCCCCACTTTGAAAGTAGCAGACTCCAAATCCAACTTCAGACCAGTGACAAGTGGAGTACCACAGGGTTCAGTCCAGGGTCCTCTCCTGTTTGGTATCTACTTCTCTGAAGTACAGACTAACACAGAAGGTCTTTGGCTAATGAAGTTCACAAATGACTGCAAACTAGGAGCCATAATCAAAACTCCTAACGATGTGGACATTCTACAAAAGGGCTTCATTGACACAGATGCCTGGTGTCAAAGCCATGGCCTCAAGCTCAATGCCAAAAAGTGCATTGTCATCCCTTTTGGTAAAAACTCTGTACCCATGAACTAACACATATGTAGTAGTCTACTTAACACCGAAAGTGTGATAAGAGACCTTGGGACACAGGTGGACAGTAGTCTCTCCTTTGATAATCACATTGCCACAGTAGTCAGGAAATCCTTCTAAGTGGCACACCTCATTTCAAAAGGTTTCTCATCCAGGAAAAAGGACGTCATTGTTCCCCTCTATTCGTCACTCATTAGACCCATAATAGAGTATAATGCCCCTTTTGGTATGTACCTCACAAGACATCTACAACAACTGGAAAGGCCACAGAAATACCTCACAAAGAGGATTACTGGCCTTAAACAGATGCCCTATGCAGACCTTCTCAAAAAATACTGCAGCTTTACTCTGTAGCATATCTCCTACTCAGCCTAACATACAAAGCTATGTCAAACCCAGAGCTGTTGGACATGCTCCACTTAAAGAAATCCCAATCCCTCTGAGCTACACACTCTAGGAACCTAAACCTTGTCACCACAATAAAGAAAACATGCTGGAGGGATAGATTCCTGTCCCAGAGACTTTCCATACTCTGGAATAAACTGCCTATCTATATCAAACAAAGCTCCTCATTAGCACTCTTCAAGAAAAATCTTGATGATTGGATAGGAGATAGGAAATTCACCCCGGGGATCACTTCGGTGGCTCTGCTTGACAGGGGCACAAGAAAATAATTTTCTTGGGTGGCGAAAGCCAAGGTACCGTTTGTCTAGGCTTATATAGGCCCTAGGGCCAATAGCCTAGTACCTACCTATGAACCTATGAATAGTTGCAAAAGCAGGTCCTCCAGCACCTGCTTTAGTGCTGTTCAGCAGGCAGGCTGATATGGTATCATGCCCCATAGGTGATGTATTTTTTTTTGTTTCAGAAAGTACTTTTAATGCTTGTTCTTTTGTGATGATAGAAAGTATGAGGTCCTTGGATATATGAGGATTTCTATAGGTGTCTCTGGGGTGAAATTTGCACTGCATTTATTAGCTAATGTATGTGTGTCATTCAGTGTTTCAGTATAGACAGTGTCATTACAAATATCTTCAGAGCAAGGTTCCATGTTATTTTGTAACTTCCTAGCATAAGAAGGAGTTCTATTTATTCTTAGCCTCTGATGCCAGCCTAGGTTCATAGGGAAGAATATTTTTTCCTGATGGTATTATTCAGGACCTTGGATAACCTTTTGATGTTGACCTTGATATGTGTTTCTTTAGTTTTGCTTTATTTTCTAAACAGTTTTGTCATTTTATTGTAGTCTTTATGTATGTAAACTGCCTGGCTGGTTTGCTCTTCCCCTTCCCTTTTTGTTTAGTTTGCTTAGGGACTGACATATTTGTCCAGTTTTCAAGGGGAAAATAAAATGTGTTTGCATAACTACTAGTCATGTCAACATTTTGGGGTTTACATTTATACTTGAATTTAGAAACTTCATTGTAGAATTGTAGGAAGTTTATACATTTGAAGTCTTGGTATCTTATGATACTTGCATCAATTGGTTTAGAAATTCTGAAAAAGAAGGTTACAGATTTGCTGCTAGACTTGGAGAAGGATATACCAGTGGATTAGTGCATATAGATGATATATTGTTAAGGATCTGGTCAAGAATATTATATCTTCTAGTGGGATGTTTGATTAGTTGATCAAGGCAATTATTATTTATGAAATCAAGAAGTTTTTGAGCAGACTATTTGAGCTACAGGTTTCCCAGTTTATTGATGAGTAGTTAAAGTCTCAAAGGATGATGGCATTTTTGAAAAGTATAGGTTCATCCAATGCATTCAAGAAATGGACATGGTTTTGGAGGGTCATCAAAGGAATCCTCTAACATGCTATGATCTGATGTTTTTTTATTTAGCTTGAGATTAATCTCAATAAGTTTGGTTTGTGAGACTCTGGGAATCTGTCTTTCATTAATGCAGTCTTTTAAAATGATGGATAATCCACTACAGTTCCCATTGGGTCTAAAGGCATGCTAGGTAGAAAAATCTGATATACAGAGGATGCTTTCTGTACTCTTAAAATAGACTTTGATAATGATACACATACATGAATGTGGTCCAAATGTAGGAGAGCTTCAGGTCAAGCAATTTGTAGTATTCAGCAGCATTGGTATTGCCTGGTGCGTTGTTTGTTATATTTTTTACAATGGAAGATCCAGTAGCTGGGCTATCCCTGAAAAGGGCATTATGGAGGCATAAAAGGCTTTAACCAGTATGTGGAAGCCCTGAAATTAGAGAGGAAAGCCATCTTTTGCAAAACATGTATGTCTGTAACAGAGTTCATCACATCCTGAAACATACTGGACCTCCCATGAAGGACAACAACATTTCCTTGTACCTCAGCATCAGTCTTGGTAAAGTAGCATTTTGCTGAATTCCAGACATTTTCCTGCATTTGTGATATTTATGAGAAGTCCGGACATGTCTTTCTGCATATCCCTTAGAGTTTTATGTACCAGATCATTTACTTCCACATACATCACAGTCATATCATAGTCATACTTGTTCGTCTTGAGCATCTTAATTTACACTGAAACTTCAGAGAACTTCATACTTGAAAAAATACTCATTGTTGCCCTATTTTTTATCTTTTATTTTATTATTATTTTTATATGTTATTAATTATTTTTATTTATTTTATATTTGTCCAGTCTTAAAAAAGTGCAGCCTGTGTGTCTTGGAGTCACTAATCACTAGTGCATTTTTATTACTGGAGGGTTTAAGCTTATTTGGTTTTGAAGTATTTTTTCATGTTGACTCCCAGTTTTGAATATGACAGTATTTGTGTTTTTTAATTTTTGCTGAGAATTATTCTTGCTTGGCCTTGGGGTTCAGGCAATGACTTTTTTGCAGCTTCAGTATATGATAATTTTCCACATTTTTGAGTGGAGTGCTATGCAGATGTGTGGTGCTCACAGCCTGTTTTTTTTTTTTTTGTGAGAGTGATGCCTCAATCTTAGTTAAATATTTACATAATGTGTAGGTTTTGGTATGATAAATAGTTCAGTGACCATGAACAACTAGCAGTTGCTACATTGCCTGAGTATACCAAGTGCTACAAGGCTGGCAACTGTGAGAAGGCAAGCTGGATTACCTCCCACTCAGTCCAAGAGTGTATAAAATCGGGGATATAAAACTTATTTGTACTGTATTTGGTTTGACTGCCATTTTCTTAAATGAATCTTAATGAGTACAAATATTGCTTGATAAATTCATATGAATCCATCCCTCCATCCCTCCATCCATCCATCCACAATGTTTTTTTCATATTTGTACACATGGGTCAGTGTTACTTTAACAGTGGCAATCAACTAGAGCCAAGATTGTGAGTAAAGAGCATTATATATTAGTGAGTACAAAACAAATTGTAGTATAATAGTTAACTATTGGACTTGGTCTGTTAAGTTAGAAAGAGCTTACAGTAACTTAACTCTATCATAAATAAAGAGATAGTATCTTTAGCACAACCTACTAATGGGTATGGCTCTGATGGTTCTACTATGAAACACCATCTTCCTGAAAATCAACATTTTAAAAGAATGAAAATAAGTGTGAAAATGCAAAAGGGTTAAAAACTTGTTTTTTCTTGATTCTTGCACTTATATATACCAACTCAATGGCCGCACCAACTTGAAGAAGGTAGAAATCTCCCTAAAAAGTGAATCATTGTCAGTGTACAATCAGAAAACACACTGTCAGTGATTTCCTATGGGAAAAAGCATTCAGCATTGTGCAGTTTTTTTTTTGTTTTTTTTTCTACTGCGGGCATTTGATCTTTGAGCAATTTCACCATGAGCATGTGTAGGGAAGCCATCTTTGAAAGGCTTCCTAAGAGTGAAATTTCAGTCAGAGTTGTTGTTGTGTATGTTGTGAGCAGGTTTGCATTGCAAACTCTAACACAGCAAAATTAAGCTAAGGTAAGGATTTAAACAAATCAATGATAAAAATAGCTTTTAAACAGATTTGGACTCTAATCAGTGATCCTAGCCTTCTAGAAACAGCAGCAGCTTATCCTCTCTCCACAGAATAAACATCACTCTGTCCCACACTCGCCACACATTTGTCTAGAACTTTGCTGTAACAGCAACTAAGATGTAATGTGATCCTATCTCGCCTACATTCTGAACAGATGGGTTCAGAGCCGATCCTCGGCTCCGACTTGGCACGCTATACTATAGAACGAAGTCTCTTATTGGCTGAGCCTCCTCATATCCCAGGATGCCCCACTACTGCTTTCCCAGATCTCGTTTGCCGCTTCTACAGCATAGACGTGGTCTCGGACTTGGCTGAGCTAAGTGCCTCTAGTATTTAAATTTCTGTCAGAAATTTTGCTAAAATTACCCAAAAGCTGTTTTAACAGCTATTTATTGTTGTGTGACTGTTTTTCTTCAAAAGTTTGTGGTAAAATATTGTGTTTTTGTCACGGTAAAGGATCCCGTTTAAGTTAGAGGGGGCCTTTGCCTAGCCCTCGTGCTCTAGTTAGGGCTGTCTAACAGCTACTTTTTGTGCGTTTCCTAATTGTTTCAACTTTGTGGTAAACTGTATTTTTTTCTTGGTGACAAGTGTTCCCGTTTAACTTAGAGGGACCTTGCCTTAGTCTACTTGCTTTTTATTTTAGTCAGTGTTGAAGTTTCTTTTCCTTTAAAGTTTAGTGAAAGTAGATAGCCATGTCAAAAGAACATAGGCCATCTGGTTTTAAAAAATGTTCGAAATGCTCTTACAAAATGTCCATTACGGATGACCATTTGCTTTGTGTGTACTGTTTGGGGCCCAAGCACTTACAGGAATCCTGTAGTGTTTGCCATGCTTTTTCCTCTCGCGTGCTCCAAGAGAGGAAAAATAAGTTGATTTTGAAAGGGCTTATTACCCCTTCTTTTGAGGAAGCCCTATCTTCTTCTTCTTCCCCGTCGAGGAAGAAAAAATCTTCGGCTCCAACTAGCCCGTCGGATCCGACAGCAAAAAAGTCTAGGCAGGCTTCTCCGTCGGCTCCATGGACTTCGGAGCCGAGGGCGGAACGGTCTGCCTCGATGTCTCCAGCCTCGACTCCTCTGACTTTCGATCCGAGTGCTTGGGCGTCAAGAGGCGAGTCACCTTCATCAGCTCCACTGCCTTCGGAGCCGATGAAGGTTGCCCGCTCAGACTCTTCCCCTTCGGTGCTGAAGTTCACATTGGCTCCGAGGGAAATTGCAGTAGTGGTGGAACCTCCCTCAGCGCCGATACTTCTCGAATCCATTCGGAGCCGGTCCCCCAGTCTTTCGGAGCTAGCGGAGAAGTCAACTCGGACCCGGTCGGTCTCTTCTCGGTCATCGGGGATGTCTGATTCGGATGTAGACAGGGTGCTTCAAAGGCTTTTTCAGTCTCTGGTCTTTCAAAAGTTGGTCTCGGCTCCAGCCCAGTCGGCTCCAGAGCTGATTTCCCACCCTGCCATCTTTGTTCCTCCTCCAACAGCTTCGGCACCATTGGAGTCGGTGTTGGTGGAGCCGGTGGAAGTTGTAGGGTCGGCTCCGACCCTAACTCCAACTCCGCCCTTTGGGTCGGTGTTCGGTACACGGACCTCCTCTGTCGGCCCTGGAGGTGACGCTTCGGGACCGATTCTCTCAGTTCCTAGCCTCCCTCTCGGTGCGGCGGTGGTGGGAGGTCCGTCTGCTGTTGTGGCCTTGGGGGTTGAACCTTCCCAGGACTCTGGGGGTCCCGCCTTCATGGCCATGAGGAGTGCCTTGGCCAAATCCTCTTGGGCCCCTTCTACCTTCTCACCACCACCTTCCCTTGGCACGGAGACTAGTTCCTTTGCAGTCCCCCTGTCTCATAACAGCAGAGCCCTGGGGCCTGAGGTTACCCCCGTCGGGGGTTCCCTTCTTCTGGGAGGTCCCTCCGAAATGTCTTCGGAGGAACCTCCAAGGAAGAAACAGTGCAAGAGGAAGCACGTCGACTCCCCTGATGAGTCTCTCACCTCAGATACCGACCTCGATGATGCAGAAGTTGTCCTCGGATGATGTATCCTTTGCAGACATCTTGGAAATCCTTAAGCAATGAGACGACTGGCAGTCCAAACCCCCTTCTGCTGAGGAGTCGGTGTTCCTCAAGGCCTTCGGGGCTCAGCCCTCCGCCTCCTGGGTGTCTCCGCCCTTCGATGAGCTCCTGGATTTGATCTCTCGAAGGGCATGGGAACATCCGGATTCTGTTGAACCGGTGCCAGCTCGCCCCAATAAATTCCTTTCGGCACCCCCGGATAAGGACTTTCTTACCAAAGGTTTGGCTGTAGATGCCTTGGTGGTGGCATCTGCTACCCAACAAGATGTGGCAGAGGCTTTAACGTCTGTCCATCCTCCTAATAAGGAGTCTAGGAGCATGGATCGGTACGGGAA
The DNA here is from genome assembly GCF_019279795.1 of Protopterus annectens. Lineage (NCBI taxonomy): Eukaryota > Metazoa > Chordata > Ceratodontiformes > Protopteridae > Protopterus > Protopterus annectens. Next base: position 563,929,975 of record NC_056726.1, on the reverse strand, counting down.
GCGCACCCTTGCTTCAGCAACCTTTACATTAAGGTCTCTGAATTACCTGACTCATTTTACGAGACTGCAGAGGGATCTGGTCAAGGAGTTTTCAGATACCCTCTCTGGTAACCTACCTGAGCAGTTGGTCCAGACGGTTAACTCCCAGTTGGCTACCCTGTCCTCCCTATCCAACTCGTCCATGAGGCTCATTTCGTATGCAGCCGAGGGAGCGAGCAGAGCGGCGGGCACAGGTGTTGCTCAACGGAGACAAGCCTGGCTACGCCTGTGTCATTTTGCGGAGGCCTTTAAGTCTTCCTTTGCCGATGCCCCCTTCGATGGATCCTCCCTTTTTGGACCCAAGGTAAAGGACACTTTGACTCGCTGCGAGCAGGAGGGCAAGACTTTAACTGCCGTAGGGGCCCGGTTTTCCACTCCCTTCAGGCCTTATCCCAAGGCGCGAAGAGGAGGGAAAATGTGGTTTCGTAAGTCTCAAAAGTCTTACTCATCACAGCAAAGCGATTCCCCTTCCAGAGGCAGAGGAAGGGGAAATTTTTCAGGGAGACGGCGTCCCAGAGGCGGCGGAGGCCCCCGCAACACTGGAGACCGTGAGTCCTTTCGTGGCTCCTCCTCCTTCCAGCATCCCTGAAGGAGTGCCCGACTGTGCAGCTCTGGAGCCAGTTGGGGGTCATTTTTCGAGGCACCTAAAGGCCTGGGAAAGTATCACCCAGGACCAATGGGTGCTCCGAATCATCGCCGGAGGTTACACCATTCCCTTCTCTCAACCCCCCCACCGTCCCAAAGAATCCCGGACCCACCACCCAGTCAACGGGGTATGGCAGCCATCGAAATTTCAAAGCTGCTTCAAAAAGGAGTCATCCAACCTGCCCCCGCAGATCAGACCGGATCAGGGACTTACTCGAGATTCTTTTTGGTACCAAAAAAGACCGGGGACTTGAGGCCCATTTTGGATCTCAGCAAATTAAACCGATCAGTGAAAAAGTCCAAATTCCAGATGGTCACCTTGCAAACCATTCTCCTGCTTCTGGAGAAGGGTGTTTGGATGTGCTCCATAGATCTCAAGGATGCCTATTATCACATTCTGGTAAATCAGGTGTCGAGGAGACACTTGCGCTTCAGCCTAGGGGACAGTCATTTCCAGTTCCGTGCACTGCCATTTGGTCTCACCACAGCCCCCAGGGTGTTCACCAAATGTTTGGCAGTGGTGACTTCTCACCTGAGGAGTCTAGGATTCCAGGTGTTTCCATACCTAGACGACTGGCTCCTAACTGCCACCTCAAGGCATCTACTCTTAAGAACTCTAGCTGCCACTATCTCCCTAGGCAGCTCCTTAGGAATCACCTTCAATTGGACAAAATCCATATTGCGGCCATCATAGCGTATTCTGTTTATTGGTGCAGAAATAGACTCAAGGCAGATGCGAGTCTATCTTCCTGCAGAAAGGATAGCAACACTGCAGTCTCAGGTGCAGGCGTTACTCCTCAGACGTCAAGCTCCAGCGAGAATGGCCCTGTAGCTGTTGGGTTCCATGTCAGCCACCATTCTTCTCGTTCCTTTTGCAAGGTTACATATGAGGATACTCCAGTGGCTCCTCTTAGCCCAGTGGTCTTATCAAGACCTCCCCCTCAGTCACCACATATTGGTAACAGAGACGTGCAAGCAGGATCTTCGTTGGTGGCTTCATTCCTCCAACCTGGATCAGGGGCGACCCTTCGTTCCCCCATCCCCCTCGGCCACGTTGACTACGGACGCCTCCCAGACAGGGTGGGGGGGGCATTATCTGGACAGGTTGGTCCAAGGCACGTAGCACCCCGATGAGAATCTTCTCCACATCAATATCCTGGAAATGAGGGCGGTGCTTCTAACATTGCAAGCATTACACGACCACCTTCCCCAGGGGACGATTGCCATTCAGTCTGACAACATGTCGGTAGTCTGGTACTTGAACAAGCAAGGAGGGACCAGACCTTACCCCCTTTGCAGAGAGGCCATGAAGGTATGGGATTGGGTGATTGCTACCAAACGTTTTCTAGTGGCAACACACATTCCGGGGACATCCAATGTGATAGCCGACAGACTGAGCAGGACTATTCTCTCCCCACACGAATGGTCCTTGAATCACAAAGTGGTAACACAGATTTTCACAAGATGGGGAATCCCATGTTGCGATCTTTTTGCAACTCCCCTCAATGCAAAATGCCAGCAGTTCTTCTCTCTCATTCCAGCTCCGGGGGAGTCCCCCAAGGATGCTCTAGTCCAAGCTTGGCCCCTGGGTCTGCTATACGCCTTTCCTCCGGTTCCCCTTATCCCCAAGGTGGTTCAGAAGGCGATTTGCTTGGGAAGCAAAATGATTCTAATCGCCCCATACTGGCCTCGTCAAGTATGGTTCCCCTTTCTTCGCAAGTATGCATTGGACGGTCCCTGGTTCCTGGACCAAGTTCCAGATCTTCTGATTCATCAGTCAGGACAGCTCCATCAGTCCCTCCATTCATTGAAGCTAGCAGCTTGGCTACTCCTCTTCCGACCATAGTTAGGAGCCATTCTTTCGACCCTGAGGTTATGCATATTTTGTCCTCGGCCCACAAGTCCTCTACAAAAAAGATGTATAGCAGTAAATGGAAGAGGTTTGCTATTTGGGCTCAACTCTGAGGATTAGACCCTATGACAGCTTCTGTGTCAGAGGTTCTGAAGTTTTTAACCTCCCTGTTCAACCAGGGTTGTTCGGTGTCCACCATCAAAGTTCAATTAGCGGCTATTTCCAAGTTTCATGAGAACGTAGAACCACCTTTAATGAGTAATAAGTTGTGCAAAGCCTTTATTAAAGGAGCTTGGCTTCTTAGGCCACCTATATCGCATCCTGCACCACCGTGGGACCTTAACGTAGTGTTAGGCGCATTAACCGCACCCCCCTTTGAGCTGGCAGCAACCTGTGACTTGAAATTTCTTTCTTGGAAGACTGCCCTTCTAGTTGCTATCACATCAGCCAGGCGAGTTTCAGAACTTCAAGCCTTATGCATCAATCCACCATACCTGATTTTTCACAAGGATAGAGTTTCTCTAAGACCAAACCCATCCTTTATACCAAAGGTTTGTTCTAAATTTTGCTTGCAACAATCACTGGAATTACCAGTTTTTTTCCCCAAGTATACAGACAGAGCTGAGTATACCTTTCACAGCTTAGATGTGCACAGACAATTACGTTTCTATTTGGATAGGACACAACAAGCACGAAAATCAGATCAACTTTTTGTGTCTTTTTCAGACAATAAATTGGGCAAAGCTGTCACGAAAGTCACTATTGCCAAGTGGATCAGAGACTGTATCAGTCATATTTATCACATTTCAAATAAAGAGCTTACAATTCCTGTGAAAGCTCATTCTACCAGGGCTATGTCCACTTCGGCAGCTTTTCCTTCCAAGCTCTCTATTAATGACATCTGTGCAGCTGCTACGTGGTCTTCTCTTCATACCTTTATTTCTCATTACAAATTGGATGTGGCATCCAGGGGCCGAGCTTCCTTCGGTTCTACGGTTCTCCGGACCATTTTCCAATGAGCCACCCAGGAATTAGGTGCTAGGGACGCTGTCCCATCTGTTCAGAATGTAGGCGAGATAGGATCACATTACATCTTTTAGTTATGTACTTACCATAACTTTAGATGTATGGGATGCATCTCGCCTACATTCCTAATAACCCACCCTCCTTCCCCCTGCCTTGGAGGCCAGAAGAGACCGAACGGTCCGAATACAACTGTTTTTTTCCTCTCTTGAAACACCTGGCAATTTTATAACAACAGTCTATGTGTGTGTGCATGTGTGCAGACAAACAAGATCTGGGGAAGCAGTAGTGGGGCATCCTGGGATATGAGGAGGCTCAGCCAATAAGAGACTTCGTTCTATAGTATAGCGTGCCGAGTCGGAGCTGAGGATCGGCTCCGAACCCATCTGTTCAGAATGTAGGCGAGATGGATCCCATACATCTAAAGTTATGGTAAGTACATAACTAAAAGTTATAAACAGCAAAAATGGAGGCAATCAGCAGATTAAGCACAGGGAAGCAACACAGTAATTAATGAATTAATTCAGGCAACAGTACTACACAATACTTCAACTTCCAGCAAAGAAAATTACTTAAAAAGATAAAAGCATGCTTGAGTGCTACTAAAGTGTCATAAACAGTTAAAATGGAGGGAAAACATCAGATTTACAACAGAGATAGCCATTAAAGAATTCAGTCAGGTGATTGTACCTATAGGTTCATAGGTGTTTACTAGGCTAACGACCACAAGGGCCTTTTTAAGCCTAGCCATGCATCCCAAATCTCTGACGAGTTCTGATACCCTTGATAAATGTAAGCATGGGTCTGGGAGATGAACCATTTACAGATTACCTGTTTGCATCAGAGACATAGGTGCCAAACCAGGATTGAATTTCCAGTTTTCCATCCAACTGTCCAAGTTGCACTTGAATTGGTTTAGGGAGGAACTCTATTTCACATGAATGGGGAGCCTGTTTCATAGATGGGGTAGTCTCTGTGATACATACCTATCTCTCCAGCTGGTCCTATTTATATCACAGGTAAGGTTTAAGTCTTTAGAACGAGTAATTCTGATACTGTTTGTTTTGTGGATATGCAGGAGGTCCATCAGAGTGGGGTCTGACAATGCTCTGTATGCCAGGCATAGATCTCCCCTCAAAAGCCTGTAGCAGACAGAATACAGGGATAGGGTCTTGAGGTAGTCTGCATAGGACATATTACTTATGCCCTGTATTCTTTTAGTGAGGAACCTCTTTGGATATTCCATTTGTTGGATATGCCTGGTTAGGTACATACCAAAGGGGGCATTGTACTCAATGATAGGTCTGATGAATGCTGAAAATAGTGGAACAATGACTTCCTTGGACTTAGATGCCATACTTTTGTTTATAAGTTGTGCAACATAGAATGATTTCCTCATCACTGTAGACACATGACAATCAAAGTCTAGATTAATATCTATGTGTGCCCCTAAGTCCTGGGTCAACTCTAAGGGGTGTTTTGTCGATATGATATTTACCAGGGATGGATGACTTCCCAAAGGATACTATTATGCACTTCTTGGCATTTAGTTTTAGTCCATGACTCTGACACTAGTTGTTTATCTGTGTCGGCCCCACCTGGAGAACATTTGTGTCAGTATGAGATTCAATGACCGCTCCTAATTTATAATCATCTGCAAATTTAGTCAGCCAGAGACCACTGGCATTGGCCTTGACTTCTGAGAAGTAAATGCCAAAAAGGAGTCCAAGGACTGATCCCTGAGGGACTCCACTTGTGATTGGCCTCTTTGTAGAGGTAGACTCTCCAATTCTAACTTCCTGGGTCCTGTCTGTGAGCCAGTTGGCTATCCACTGGGTAACAGATGGATTTGTACCTAACCTCTTGAGTTTGGCAACAATGCCCAAATGGGGTATTGTGTCAAATGCCTTGGCCAGGTCAAGGTAGGCAGTGTGAATGATTTTGCCCTCATCCATTGCTTTGATGACCTTCTCAATGAAGTCCACCAGGTTGAGTAGGCATGATCTGCCCTTTACAAAACCAAACTGGGTTGGGTTCCATGTCTTGTGGTTTACTGTATCTCTGTTGATCATTTCCATGATAATTCTTTTCAAGGCTTTACATATAAGACTAGTGAGACGTATGGGTCTGTAGATTCCAGGGTCTGTAGATGGCCCACCTTTGTGCAGAGGGATGACTGTTGCCTTTCTCCATTCAGGAGGCATGAAACCTGTTTGGAGGCTACAGTTAAATAGTAATTCCAGATAGGTCATGTTTCATGCTATTTAGAAGGCATCCTGGGATACTGTCTAGGCCCATTGATGCAGTGTTCTTGGTCTTAGAGAGAGCATTAAGGACCTGTTCCCTAGTGATAGTAAGGGGAGTTATATTTGATGATATTTCCTGAGGGAAGGTTGAGGGGGAGAAGGGAGTAAAGTTGGTACTAACACAACACTACAATTTCCAGCAGAGAAAATTAAACAAAATAAGCAAAACTTGTTTAAGTACCACTAAAAGCTGAGAAATTAGCAGGTGGCATTAACTGCAGAAGAAATAAAACAAATTTCTAATAAACTGGACTTAAAATGAGGTCAAAATGCCTATTTTAGCTTTTCTAACATGCACATAGATATCAGGCCTTTGAGTCTTGTTGAAAAGACACCAGAAAGCCTCAGTCAGCACAATGTAGCTGAGCTTAAATTTAAACAAATCAGTGAAAAGAACAGGTTTTAAACAGCTTTTGGCTCTGGCCAGCAATGCCAGCTTACTAGAAGGAGTAGCAAATTATCCTCTGCAACAGAATAACCAGAACTATTTCTCATCTTTCAGACACACATAGCTAAAACGTTGCTGCAACAATAACTAAGTTATAAATAGTAAACATTGTATATACTTGCAGAAGTGACGCTTAAAAAAAATGGAAATGTAAAACACCTTTGAAGGGAGTTTCATTGCACTTTTATACATGTATGTATAGGAGATCATGATTGCATTAACAGTCGTTTTTGGTAATGCTACTATGTTATGTTTCCTGCTTCAAGCATGATTGTTCTGTATAGAAATACAAATTTTGTTATTTAAAAAGTGGTTTCAAATGATAATAAAAAATAAACAACCTCTGATTACCAGTCCCTGCTGTGTGGGGAATGTATAAAAATAATAAATAAAATAAAAAGCAGAAGTAAATCCTGTCTGTGTGCTACCTCTTAATTTTTCTTTTTCAAAAAAGGCAGCAACAGACGTTTAAAAATTTTGGAAAAAAATACATTATAATGCCAACGAGAAAGCTGCTTATATCACAGACATAAAAATAACATTATTGATACAATTCCCTTCTAGAATGTCATCAATATCAAAGAATGGTCACCTGACAGCTATATGGCAGTAGACTCTACATTTATATTATTTCAGTATCATTGTTGCTTCAAGTCATAACTAAAGCAGACAGGCAGGATGGTGCAGGTTTGTAAACTGTGCCCTCATCTATCTCTTTGCTAATTGCTAGCAGAAATACTTCCCTGTTTGATTACAAATGATGAAGAAAACATATATATTTTTTTTATCTTGCCATGATTTACTACACCTCCCAAAGCTGCCTGCAGCAAAATAAACACTAATTCCTAATTTTATTTTGTTTTTACTCTTGTCTGTCCTCATGTGGGCAGACATTGTGATTCCTTTGGAAGGCTAAATCTGTTCCATAATGCACAGACTGTGAGAACAAATAGCCCTACCATTTGTTGTCAGACTAGACTTCCATTCACTTAGAATGGAACACCTGAAAAAAGCTGCCAGGTCTGAGAGTCTGCAGCTGATGTGTCATTGACTGGTATGCACTGAGTTTTACAAATGTTGTTCCTATTGATGTACTACACATTCTCTGAAAGGAACTTGCAAAAGTGTCAACAAATTACTGAGACAAAAAAGACTTTTCACAAGGAGCAGTTTTGCAAGTTTCAGTTCCTGGCTAGGTTACATCTCCCCTCCATCAGTGGGCTATAGTCTGACATTTCCAGCTTTGCTAGATTCAACTATTTAGTCAGCTTTGCATGGCAATAGACATAAAAAAATCACAGCCTGGTGTGCCACTAAATCTATTTCCTTGTATGTCTCTTCACTTCTGAACAGCATTTCCCAGGAATTAAAAAAAAAAAAAAGCAAACGCATCAGACCAGAGGGACCACTCATGGGATTTTGCTCTCTTTTGCAACAGTTTCTTCCTTCTGTTGTACAGTTTGTTTATGGCAGGGGACCACCAGATTGGCTTTCTTTTTTTGGAGGATAGCTTCTTGGTTCTGTTTGGGATAGCACAATCCATGCACTCGTGTAAGTGCTTATAGAGTGCATTTGTGTAGGATTCAGCAGTCGTAACTGTATTGTTCATCTGCATGGGTGTCATGAAGTTTACCACTTCTGTCTTAAGAATCGTTGGCTTTGGAGAAATTTTTTACCATGGTTTCCTTAATGGGGGATGGGGGCAGGATGTGAAGATCTAGTGCAATTAGCTTATGGGTGGATCTGACCAACGAGGAGTTGACTTCAGGTGTGGAACACTCATGTTGATAATGACTAGGTCTAGGATATTGTTGCCCTTGGTGGGGGTGTGGATAAGTTGATCTTGGGCATTGGAATTTATGAATTCCAGAAAGCGTTGAGCGACAGAGTTGGTACATGAATAATTTTCCCAGTTAATGGTGGGGTAGTTGAAATCGACCATTATTAGGGTATTTGGTTGAACCCTAATATTTTCCAGTATATCAAGAAAAGAGGAGTGGGAATCCTGGAGCATGGTGGAGGATCTGTAGCAAGTTACAATTTGAATTACAGTTTTGCCCAGAGTTAGTTGCACTTGGATACACTCGGCTGCATTATGCTGAGCAACTAGCCTGGAGGTGTGGATATCCTTATTGAATATAGACACACCTCCACCTTTGGTGTTCCAGTCCAGGTCACATGGCCGAAAGGTGTGGTATGAGTTATAGCCTGGTAGTGCAGGGGTGCTCTCTGGAGCCTTGAACCAGGTCTCAGTCACTGCATGGATATCGATGTTCTCCATTTTAAGGAGTGCCTCGAGTGAGTGCATTTTGAGATTTAGACTTCTAGCATTGAGTAGGATTACCCTCAGTTTTTGCTTGCCTGTTCCTGTTACGGTGGTGAAATTGTCATTTGAACCTTGCCTAAAAAAAGGCACTGTAGGGGTGGCAAGAGCCTTAGCCAGTATCCTGAATCCCAGGGGCGACAGGTGCATTACATCTTTGGCAAAGCATTGTGTTCTGTCGACCATGTCATCCCAAGTAGACAGATACTGTATCCCTTTAGAATGACACCAGAAGCTTAGCCAATTGTTGAAGTCAATCATTTCATCCTTGTCTGGGCGATGACAGAATGCTACTCAGGGCTAGGGTCATACCTGCCTGGGCTACAAGATTGGAGAGCTCTTTTATGTCTCTTTTCATGTAGTCCGGGGAGGTATGTCTCAGGTCATTTACTCCAACATGGACAATGACAGAGTCATATTTGGACTTGTTGTGGAGTGACCTGAGTGGATGGGTTATGTAGCGGATCCTGGCACCCGACAGGCAGCTGACAGTATCCTTCTTCTTGTTTAGCCTGGTGAGTGGGGCATCAGTGTGCCTGACTATAGAGTCAACTATGACTAGTGTGTTGGGTACGTTGTTTGCCATAATATCTGAATAAGTGAGTGGGATTTTCATGACTGCATCAAGGAAACATTTTCCTTCCTTCTGTGTTTTTTTCTTAAGTTTTGGATTTTTCTTGGTATACTGATTGATTTTCTTAGTATATTTTATTTTTTATTTATTTTCCATTTGTTTACCAGGTTAGTCCGACTGGACACAAGGTGACTGTTTTCAGCTGAGGCTCAGGAAGAAAAGCTCCAGATACATAGTAAACAATTATAAAAAATAATAAAAATAAATTATACAAACATAGCTATTTTGTACAAAGAGCATAGAAAATATACAATAAGTAAAATCAGAGTTTTACAACTGATGCAGCATACAGTGGTTAGAATATTGAGAAACAGTTAAACAAGATAAAATGCAGCAAATATACAATTGCTTGAACATAAATTCTAAAAGAAGTTTCCATAGACAAACAGGGTCATAAACTAGAAATCATAACTATATTGATATGATTTATATTGCATTTATCTTGTTTTAATGATGGTATATGTGTGTTATTGTATGTGTCATATGTTCACAAATATTTGTATTAATCTATGTATTTACAGTATATTGACAATGTACTGGGTCACATCAGAGGCTTGGGAGGTCATTGCTGAGAAACTTGGAACTGTTGTATAGCTTGGCATCGAATACCATATGTTCAGGTTATGCTATAAGAGAATAACTATGTAAAGATAACCATGTCAGCAGCCAGAATACATTATAAACAATGTTTTACTGTGCACATTAAGAAATGGATAGATTGGTCCAAACTCTGGACTGATGTGTGTGCTTTTTTTTTTTTTCTGGGGAAATGTTATTCAGAAGTGAAGAGACATACAAGGGAACAGATTTAGTGGCACGCCAGGCTGTGATTTTTTTTTGTCTATTGTCATGCAAAGCTGACGAAATAGTTGAATCTACCCAAGCTGGAAATGTGAGACTGTAACCCACTGAAGGAGGGGAGATGGGAGGAGTAACTTGGCCATGAAATGAAACTTGCAAAACTGCTACATGTGAAAAGTCTTTTTTATCTCAGTAGTTTGTTGACACTTTTGCAAGTTTCTTTCAGAGAATGTGTAGTACAACAATAGGAACAACATTTGTAAAACTCAGCACGTACCAGTCAATGACACATGAGCTGCAGACTCAAACATTAAATTTTTTTTCAGGTGGTCCATTCTAAGTGAATGGAAGTCTAGTCTGACAACAAATGGTAGGGCTGTTTGTTCTCACAGTCTGTGCATTGAGACATATTTAGCTTTCCAAAGGAATCACAATTTCTTCCCCCATGAGGGCAGACAAGTAAAAAAATAAATAAAATTAGGAATGAGTACTTATTTTGCTGCAGGCAGCTTTAGGAGGTGCAGTAAATCATGGCAAGATAAAAAATATAAGATTTTTTTCATTGTTTGCCCATAGTGGTCCTTTAACACATACTAGCCTATCATTAGCTCATAATACACTACTCTTCATGTTGTACAGCACCTTATGTCTAATAGAATGTCTTTACTTTCACATGGCTTACAACATTGCTCCCATAATTTAATGCAGCAGTCATGTCACATATTCACAGTACTGACCTAAAATAGCAGATAAAAACTCAAACAATGAGATACATTTCCTGTAATCCATGCTATGAAATGGCTCAGTTTTTAACATGCTTGCCTTTTTTCCCTTTAGGGCCCCCAAGCAAGAGCGCCCGCAGGCAGGTGCAAGGGGGTGCACTTGCACCCCCCTAGAACCGGCTGGCCAGGTGATTCATTTTCTTTTTTTTTTTTTTTTTTTTTAAAGGGTGTTCTTCTCTAAGAACACCCTTTACATATAGTTGCACAGATGGAGCAGGTGTTTGCGACTTGTTTACGTCTTCTCCGTCTGTGCAACCGATGGATTACGTTATCTTCCGCGTGGAATTTGAATTTCGGGAGACATCACGTTTGGACTATGGTAATGTAGTTTCATTTTTGGGGGGGATAGTAGGGTGAAATCTGTTTGAGAATGTTTTCTAAGGTGGTCAGTTAAGGCTTTTGTAAGATGCTTTGTTGAAAGGGGAACTATGTTTAAAAATTGTAACAGTTTGAAAAGAGGTAAGTTGAGTAAGCGGTTCACCCTTTCCTTACTTTTTCAAAACCATATGGCTTCCAATTAAGACAGTGGTAGTCACAGTTAGAGAAGCTTTAGATTAAACAGTATATTTTATTTGCGATGGTCTAGGGTGGGTGTATGTTGCTAAAAGATGCAACAAATTTAATGCCATATTCAAACTGAGCAAGAAGAGCTTGTTTGCTCAGAGCAAACCTTACTGGTAAGGTTATATAAGGACAGATTTTCCTAGTTCTGAAAAATAAAGAATTTTCATTTATTTTTTCCCTCTACAAGTCTGGAAGTTAAGGGTTTGGTCCAGTCTTATACCTAGATATTTGCAGGATGTAGGTATTTCACTAGGAGTGTCTGTAATGAATCTGATATCTTGGTAGTTTATAGATCTGGTGGTTTTCGACTTAGTGGTGCTTAATAGCAGTTTATTTATACATCTGATAAGAAAGTGAGAAGGGCTGGATCTGTAGAAAACCACATCTGTGTACAAAATCGGATATAAAAATGAGAGGTAATCTAGTAGGTCATTTATAAAAACAGAGAAAAGTAAGTAGGTGAGTAAGCTTGCCTTTGTTGATGACTGGAAATTTCCCATCTGTTAAGGTTCATAGAGGATCATGGTAGTGTTCCTTTCATCCATCCACATTGCCTTTTTCCTATTTTGCCCATGGGGTTGGGATGTCACTTCAACACAGTGACAATCATCTAGAGCCATAGTTTACCCCACTGGGTGGCTAGCTGTGCTTTAAGGAGAGAAGGTTGTATAATCTTTTACCAAATTTTACTAAAAATATGTAAAATAGGACATGGTTGTGAGGCATTTACAGGCTTTGCTTGTTTTGGCAGCAGTTTCACTAATGCTGTTTTCCAGAAGGAGAATATATTGTTATATAGACATTATATAGCTCAAGTAGAGGAATGGTAAGGTAATATTTGCAGTAGCATATAAATCTATGATTAAGATGATCAGGTCCTGTGGTGGCATTCAGATGAATCTGGTCCAGCAGGGGTTCAACGTGTTTGCAGCTTACCTGTTTAAAGCAGAATGGGTGCTATGAATGTGTGAGGGTGGGGGGTAACTGAGTGGAAGGAGTAGAATAGTCTGAGTTGAGTTGAGGTAGCTTGGCCTTCAGAACAGTATAGATTATCAGGAGACATGTTGTAGTTTGATGGTTTACCTCCTGCCAAAAACATTTAAGTTTCTGCAGTGTGGAAAACTGTTTAAAATTAGGTTGCCTGATTTTATGCCTGCATAAAGATTGCTTGGAAAGATTATGCAATGTGACAAACTGTTCCTTAGTCTGAGGGATTATGTTGTGATTCTAGTTGTGCTACATACAATCCATATCTTAACTTCAGAAGGTGCTTAAACTCATTTGTCAGCCAGACAGCTTTCTGCGTTTGGATAATATTAGTTAAAGAAAATAATTTCTCTTGAAGCTGAAGATGAGTTAGGGTGTGGCTGTCTTGTTGGGGTGTTGAGAAAAAAGTGAGAGAGACCTGCTCATGGAGAAGAGATGTGATTTTAATTTGGTATGAATGAGTTTTACTTGATTATTTTTTTAGAGTTTTATTACCAGGTTTGAAGGCAATCACTGAAAGTGGGAATGAATGGTTATGGTGGAATTGCTGATAATTGGAAAATCGAGGAGGGAGTGGTGGTTAGAATATAAATTAAGTTGTGTTGTCTCAGCAAGTAATTGAATGAGACCAAGATCAGGAAGGAATCTGGGCATGTTATTTATACTTGAGAGGCTGAAATTTTATTTGTATTTATTTTACATTTGTTAACCGGGGGTGTCAGAGTTGTATAAAAGGTTGGACACTAAGGAGGGAGAAAAGGACCTGTACCGAATGGCTAGACAGAGGGACCGAGCTAGTAAAGATGTGCAGCAGGTAAGGGTAATAAAGGATAATGAGGGAAACGTACTCACAAGCAAGGAGAGTGTGTTGAGCAGATGGAAAGAGTACTTTGAGGGGTTGATGAATGAAGAGAATGAGAGGGAGAGAAGGTCGGATGATGCGTGGATAGTGAATCATAAAGTGCAGTGGATTAGCAAGGAGGAAGTAAGGATAGCTATGAAGAGAATGAAGAACGGAAAGGCTGTTGGCCCCAATGACATACCTGTGGAAGCATGGAGGTGTTTAGGTGAAATGGCAGTGGAGTTTTTAACTAGATTGTTTAATGAAATCTTGGAAAGTGAGAGGATGCCTGAGGAATGGAGAAAAAGTGTTTTGCTACCAATTTTTAAGAATAAGGGTGATGTGCAAAGCTGTAGTAACTACAGAGGGATTAAACCGATCAGTCACAGCATGAAGTTATGGGAAAGAATAGTGCAAGTTAGGTTAAGAAGGCAGGTGATGATTAGTGATCAGCAGTATGGTTTCATGCCAGGAAAGAGCACTACAGATGTGATGTTTGCTCTGAGAGTGTTGATGGAGAAGTACAGAGAAGGTCAGAAGGAGTTGCAATGTGTCTTTATGGATTTAGAGAAAGCATATGACAGGGTGCCTAGAGAGGAGTTGTGGTATTGTATGAGGAAGTCGGGAGTGTCAGAGAAGTATGTAAGAGTGGTACAGGATATGTACGAGGGTAGTGTGACAGTGGTGAGGTCTGTGGTGGGAGTGACAGATGCTTTTAAGGTGGAGGTGGGATTACATCAAGGATCAGCTCTGAGCCCTTTCTTATTTGCAATGGTGATGGACAGGTTGACAGATGAGATCAGACAGGAGTCCCCGTGGACTATGATGTTTGCAGATGACATTGTGATCTGTAGTGAGTAGGGAACAGGTGGAGGAGACCCTGGAGAGGTGGAGATATGCTCTAGAGAGAAGAGGAATGAAGGTCAGCAGGACTAAGACAGAATATATGTGTGTGAATGAGAGGGAGGATAGAGGAATGGTGAGGATGCAGGGAGTAGAGGTGGCGAAGGTGAATGAGTTTAAGTACTTGGGATCAACAGTTCAGAGTAATGGTGAGTGTGGAAGAGAGGTGAAGAAGAGAGTACAGGCAGGGTGGAGTGGGTGCAGAAGAGTGTCAGGAGTGATTTGTGACAGACAAGTACCAGTAAGAGTGAAAGGGAAGGTCTACAAGAGGGTAGTGAGACCAGCTATGTTATATGGGTTGGAGACAGTGGCATTGACAAAAAGGCAGGAGTCAGAGCTTGACGTGGCAGAGTTGAAGATGTTAAGATTTGCACTGGGTGTGATGAGGATGGACAGGATTAGGAATAAGTATATTAGAGGGTCAGCCCAGGTTGGAAGGTTTGGAGACAAAGCCAGAGAGGCAAGATTACGTTGGTTTGGACATGTGCTGAGGAGGGATGCAGACTATATTGGGAAAAAGATGCTAAGGATGAAGCTGCCAGGTAACAGGAAAAGAAGAAGGCCTAAGATAAGGTTTATGGATGTGGTAAGAGAGGACATGCAGGTGATTGGTGTGACAGAGCAAGATGCAGAGGACAGGAAGAAATGGAAACAGTTGATCTGCTGTGGTGACCACTAACAGGAGCAGCCGAAAGAAGAAGTTAACAGGAGGTGTCTGACTGAGCCAAAAAGGCTTTTTTTCAGCAGAGGCCCACGGAGAAAAGCTCCGCAAAGAAAAATCACAGATACATTTAGTTAGACATGATCAGTATACACACAAATTACAAAAGACATGTTTTTACAGTGGTATGCGGCACATCAACAGTTACAGTGGAGAGAACAAACAAAAAAAATATTAATTTAAAAATAAAGGTAATTAATAGATTTGTGGTGTACAGCTGAAATTTGAAACATAGGTAGAATGCATACATAGTACACAGGTACAGTACATACATTGTAGATTAGCCAGTGTTTGTGAGTAAGAGTGAAAACTATTATCAAGTACTCTAGGTTTAGTATGTGTACCTTATCCACTTTCACTAGCCTGGGGAGCAATCATGGCACTGCCAACTTTGCTTGAGATGTTGAGGAATGAGGTTTTTAAAGGAGGCTTTGGATGACGTGTTTTGTATGCTAGTGGGGAGAGAGTTCCATTTTTTAGCCACTGAACTACTATATAGTGTGCCTCCAAAGCTATTGTAGCTGTTAATGACTTCTAGTAGTAGTTTGCTTGATGATCTAAGAGGCCTTTTGGCTGAGTAATGTTGTACTAGGTTTTTGAGGGCAGGACACTTACTGGGGAGGGAATAGATAGAATGACAGAGGCAGAGCTGATTGTAAGTTAGGAGATTGGGCAGTTCAAGCCAGTGGAGCTGTCTCAAAGCAGTACAGTGATGAGTTCTATATGAGCAATTTGCAGCAAAGTGGGCAATTCTGTTATAGCAGGCTTCCATTTTGCTTAGTTAAGTTTTGTTGAGATAAGTCAGAATGGGAGATGCATAGAGTAGGGTGGATAGAAGTTAGGAGCGAGCAATGGCTGATCTTGTGTTGTTGGTAAGAAATGGTTTGATACGGTAGAGTGATCTCAGTTTGGCATGTATTTTTTTAATAGTTAAGTTGAGATGACAATCAAATTTTAGGTGGGGGTCTATGGTTATTCCCAATAACCAGAGCACCTCGCTGGCCTTGTTCAAGAGAAATCTTGACCAATGGATGGGAGATCGCAGATATACCCCAGGGATTACCTCAGTGTCACTGCTCGACAGAGGCACAGCAAAATAATGGGTATAGTTCCCCATACTAAAGGGGTGGCGTAAGCCACAAAACTATGGGCTAGGCTTGTAAATGCCCTCGGGCAGATAGCCTAGTATGAACCTATGAACCTATGAATAGCTTAGCCAGTGCCACTGGAGCGATTGGAGTAGCATTTGTGGAGTAGATAGTGAATTGACTGTTGTCAATGTTTTTGTTAGAACTAGTTATAATCATAAGCTGAGTTTTCTTTGGATTAAGGATAAGTTGGGCTTTGGTAAGGTGGTTTTCAATGTTAGAGAATGCTAGTTGAGCTGTTTGCAGGAGGGTGGGAATGTTTTGTGCAGCACAGATTAAGGCAGTGTCATCTGCATACTGAATGATAGATGCATGCTGTGTGGAGGTATGGAGGTCATTTGTGAAGACTGTGAATAGGAGTGGTCCTAAGATAGAACCCTGTGGGACTCCTATAGTTATGGGCAGCTAAGGAGAGAGAATTTTCCCATTTCACAGCTTGGTACCTGTCAGTTAAGCAGCTTTGGAACCAGATAAGAGTGGAATTTGATAGATGATATTGGTTTAGTTTGTTTGGATTTGGTGTGAGACTGTGTCAAATGCTTTGGACATATCCAAAAAAAGAGTTGACACTTGTAGGCCTTCATTTTTGAGATGGTTTACTGTGTCTGTGAAGCAGAGGAGGGCTGTAGTGGTACTATGGGTAGGTCTGAAACCATGCTGAGTAGGTGGCAGGATGTTGCTGTCTAGGAGATAGTTTAGCATCTGGGTATGGATTCATTTTTGTAGGATTTTGGCCAGGGGGGAGAGTAAAGCAATGGGTCTGTAGTTATTAAGTTCAGTGGAGGTCTCGCCTTTATGTATGGGTATAACATATGATATTTTCCAGAGTTTGGACACATAGTTTTCAACAACTGATCTGTTTAAGAGAGTGGAAACTGGGATAGCAATAGCATCTGCTGTGAGTTTCAAGAAATAGCTGGGGAGTAGGTTGGCTGCTGTTGATGAGGTTTTTAGTTTGGAGGGCATGCTTTTGATTGAAGTGGTGGAAACTGTTTTGAGGGTAAAGCTTGTATTAGTGTTATTCGTGTTGTGGGGGATATTGAGGAAGTAACTGACTTTAAGAATGAGTTATGCTTTGATGAGTCTGAAATTATGATGTCAGGTTTGAATTGTTGAGAGAAGGGGCAGAACATAAGTGATGGCAAGTAGGAGTGGCCTGTTTTTAAATCAGTAGAACTTTAAAAGTATCCACTTGAGACTGGAGTCCAAGGTGGCATTGTCTTTGACAATAATCTTAGGATTAAGATGGGCATTGTTCCACTCCCTACTCTGTTGTCTGTCCTGGGATCATAGGAGAGATTGCAGGTAGGGAGAAGGTGTGTAAATTGGGATCATTGTTTTTAAGCCATGATTTAGGTTTCAGAGAAGTGGGAGGAGATGCTATTGGCATTTATTAAGGTCGAATGTACAAGTAAGAAGTAGGTGTGTGCTTGTGTGTTTTAAGTGTTTAAGAGGTGTGTAAGAACTAGATAGGGGTATGTGGATGTAAGAAGTCGGTAGGGGTGTGTATGCATTTATGTAAGAAGTAGGTGTGTGTGTGTGTGTGTGTGTGTGATTACCGATATAACCTGAATGCTTTGTTATATAAATGTTTACTGATAAGAAAGAACATCAAAAAGTCTACATCTGTGCATTTTAAGATGTAGGTAATTAGATTTATAGGTTTTCTAAATGAAAATAGGTGCTTAATTCCATTAACAATCTATGGAAGGGTGAGTGTCTTAATTATCCAGCAGAAAAAAAAGTGACTTTTCAAACCATGCTGTTATTACATTTAAGAGCATGTAATACTTTGCTACATTCTGTAGAACATTTGCATTTTTCTGTAATGCCTTTACAAAGCAAAATGCATGCTTTTCCCACTTCAAGTGCATTTTTCCACTGTTCTAAAGGTTTGTGTACAAACATGAATATGTCATAATGTATTTGCTCTTACTCATTGCTAGTCACACATTGGCAAATACAGTCACAGAGTCACAATCATACCCACAGAAACAGTCATCACGTAGACAAGACAGGCAAATAGACACATAGTTCTCCATATACATACCTACACATCCACTCACAGATGCACAGACACACACACACACACACACACACACACACACACACACACACACACACACACATCCACAAACATGTATATATATATATATATATATATATATATATATATATATATATATATATGTACCAGTCGCTCATACGTTCATGTAATGATGTGCTCACACTCATACATACTCAAGACCGCATTAACATTTATGAAGGACTGATAACTAAGTGCATGCTATAAAGGTCCTCATTTCTTTCACCTGAAGGAATTTGAAAGAGATCCCTGAAAAATCACTACATAGTGAATGTTCCTTAATGACCCATAGTTAAAACTGGGATGAAGTAGGCAGCCCTAGTTTCCTTTAAGTTATATTCATCTTTTGAGATGTAGCTATTTATTTCACTAGCACTTAGTAAAGGGAAAAAATCTGCAGAAAGTGATGATTCACCGCTTCTCAAACCAGTGAAACACAGGCCACTATTTGTTCTAGAAATGTGGTAAAATTAGGTGCGGTGTGATAATTATGTGTGATATTTTTATTTGTTCTTGTCAGTTCAGAGGAAAAATGTGGTGATTAATCTTTTTATTTGACAAAGACAGACATCTTAAATAGGCTTTCAAAGCCTCATTGCCTTCGTTAGGCAAGTTGTTAAAACAGCTATATGAAACTGAAAATGCACACAAAAAACATGTCTGTTGAATTACATAGCATAGATGGTGTGAAAAAAAAGACTTTCATAACAGCTCTCCCAGTGAGTAATGCTCAAGAGTATAGATTTCAAACACCATTTCTACTACAGCCCTACAGCAAATCTTGTCTTCCATCAGCAGAACAGGGTCTGTTCTGCATGCATGATGAATTGTCTCAATTCAAAAGCAAAACCAAAGATTGCGGTCATTTATATTTGTCTTTGTTTTTTTTTTTTTTTTAGTATCCTTAAAATGTCTAGATTTTTGCCTTATATTTTTGGTCTGTTCATCATAAAAATTCTGGTTTTGACAACTCACTGAGATGAGCTAAGGATTAAAGTTACTAAATAATGACATGCATTGGAGATTCAGACTTAGAATGCATTTTCTGAAGGATATTAACACAAATTCTGTTCTAGCTACTTTCTAAATGTGTCCCTAGTTTGGGGCCTTTGTGAGTGTGTGTGTGTGCGTATGTATGTATAAGAGGGAGGTAGCATACCCCTCAGCTGTCCAGGTTTTTGCAGAATGTCCAGATTTTTGCCCAATATTCTTCCTAAAAGGATTGAAGTTGCTAAATAGTAAGATGTTTGAGTTTTAGATGTCATATCCTTTAGAAAAATGCATACTAACAAATTCTGTTATTTTTACGAAATTTTCTAAGTTCATGAGGGCAATATTTATAATCTGTCCCTGTTTATTTTAGGCTTTGTCTAGATTTCTTGTGCTAAGACAATGAGGGGGGGGGGTGACAGAGAGTGAAATGCCCTAGTTAGAGTTGACAGGTGGAATTTATTTTCAAGAGCATTTTGTTAAGGAATTGTGAGCTTCAAGGGAAGATAAATTTACTGCTGCTCATGCTAAGTTTGCTTAAAATGTACAACTGTTTTGTTCAGCAAATGGTATCAATATTGTCATATAGAATTTTAAAGCAGTGTTAGTATCTCAGCAGGTAGCATACTTGCATCTTAATGTAAAGGGCTATAGGTTCTACTCCCACAGCATGTAGATTTGTATTTTAAGGAGATGGGGTGCTGCAGTCCTGAGTATGTCCTCCTTTGGAGGAAATGTCTAGTAACTATGAACCTGTTTTTCAGCTTGCCACCCATTCCCTGTTACAATATACCAGCTTAACATTTTTTTAATTTAGCATAGGCAATTTATTCTTTAAGGGCAGTGAATTTGTAGATGAAACACTGAAATATAAAGTTGCTTTCTAGCAACAACCTCTTCATTAGTTTCAGATCTCTTTAATGTAGAATTATTCAGATGACTTTTACTTCTGCAGAAATTGTGCATACTGACTGACATTGATGGATTGTAATGACAAAAGTTTAAGTGGCCTTTTATGGTTGAAATGTTCTGAATTGGGCAGTCTGTCATTATTGGTTCATATGTTTTGTTTCATTGCTTGCTAGAAAAACATTCAAAACTATAAATTTAAAACAGTCTAACAAGTGTTGCTATATTATAGAACGGATATAATTAAATTATTTTATATTATAATTGATACAATTTGTATATATTATAATCATATGTATAAATATGTCAACTTCTTATGCATGGCTACTCTTGTTTATCACAGTAACAGGAAGGATACTGGAATGGCTGTGTCAAGAAAAAAGGTCTAAAGCTTTTAGTTAAGTATATAATGAAGTTGTTCACATCACTGATAATGCAGACCCAGTTTCATATAACTAACGGTCAACCACACAAAAGCAGAAAACACCCAAAATTTCCATCGCCCACTCATTAAAACAAATCTTGAAAAAATAATTAATAATGTGCATATATTAGGGCTATTGGAATTATCTTTAAAAAGATGAAGTGATGATTTGCAACTGTGTGAATATTGGGATTGTGACAACCATGCCCTGGCCCAGCAATTAAGGAGCCTCAATCCTCACCACTAACACCAGGGAAAGTGTCTCATATAAGAGGAAAGGATAACAAATACACACAGTAAAGTACAATTTCCCTTAAATGCACACAGAGATCACAGTCAGTCTGAGGCTGATTGCTCCCTTGCTCTCCAGGTCCCCAATAAGACTCCCCATTGGCACAGCTATAGGGTCCAGATCTCAGCCTAGCTGGCAAGCTAACCTCCAATAACCTCTCTGTCCCACCAGTGCTTCATGTCCCTGCCCATGTAGCTGACACACCACACACACTTTGAGATAAGTATTTATACAACTTCACAGACAGTCCTGGGAAAGGCTGATACAGATTCTCCAGCTGTGCCCCTTTACCCAGACTATACAGTAGTAATTTCTGCCACCACCAGCTAATACTTATCTAGGCCCTTAAAAGGGTGTCCAATTATTACTGTGCAATATTATTATCCAATTGGTAATGTGACTATTCATTCTAAGGCTTATTAAAGTGACTTATTAAAATAAACTTTATAAATATGCAATGTACTCTAGAGCTTACTTATCTCTACATAAACCAGCCAAAGGTAAAGGTTTTTAAAATATTTAATAATAAATAATTAAAGCACAAGACAATACTACTATACCACATTGATATCTAAGAGTTCAGAGATCACACAGAAACTTAAAACAATACAGTAGGAAAGTTCTGATATAACAGGAAAACACTTGTCTAACTTTCTTCTAAGTTCCTAGCTATTACTACAAGAAAACATACTTCTAAGACACTAGTTATATAAGACAACAGGCAGAGTGCTGATAAGTGAGATATCAAGATCAAAATGCTCACAGTCTCTCTCTCAACAATAGTTTTGCTAGGCCCTCCCAAATTACATCATTTTGACACTTAGGTTTTCCCAGTATACACATTACATAATTTTGACACTTAGTCTGGAGTTCCCAGGCCAACAAACTGTATTATTTAGCAATCTAACACCTGCTCAGGAAACTACAACAATAAAAGGCATTTCACATGTAACAATTATTCCTTAAGTTAAGACAGTAGAAAGAATGTGTTCATCTAGCCACTTCAACACCACCATTTAGATAATGGTAACTTCAAAGAACATTTGAAATGCTTGGTTTAGTTTTCCTTACAAGACATGGCAATGTTGCAACAATCTTGAAGTTCACATGTTACAGTGTTTTCTTTCATTTAGGAAACAAGGCTGTATTTTACATTTATATTTACAAATTATAGACTTATGTATCAAATTATATTTGACTAGGCTGGCAGCCTTCGTCCATCTTTCCCCAGTCTTCACAGGGATTATGAAGAAATGCTTGATTAAGCATTAATTGAAAGATATACATAATTTAGTGACTACCCACAGTTTAAGTTAAATACAGCTATAATGTGTCGTGCATTCAGAGCACAGAATGCCAGCTTTTATTTAAACAGCAACTTGTGTTACTGAGAGCTAATCTTGGAAGCCAAAGAACATTAGTGTTATAAGCTAATCTGTTTAAATCTGTATAATCTGAACAGGCTCATGGGACTCAGTTTAGTGTCCTACATGAGAAATACTGAGTTAATGAACACTATTCCCTAGCAGTTGTTTCTAAGTCATTTATAAATAAATAAATAAAACAAGGGGATGTATTCTGAGGTAAAACAAATACCTTGTCTTTATGGTAGGTAAAAAGTAAAAAGGAAAACTCTGTTAGTACCCAAGTAAATAAAATGATTATTAGCAATGAATGAGAAATTATTCCAGTATAGAGAACTGAACAGCCAAGCCTTCTTGATAATTCAAAAGGGCTGCCATCTGAAAGTTCCCTTGAGTTAGTTGCAATGTGCATGGTAACATGGGGTATGTAAAAAAACTTATCATGGATTCCTAATTAAATCCAGATATCTGTAATCATTGTAGAAGTAAAGCATAAAACGGTATGTACACTAAGAATTTTGAATGGTGTTTATGGCAACTGGGGAGAAATATCCAAGTAATGGGACCCTGTAATGGCTGCATGGGCAGGGGGGTGGGGGCTGTGTGGGCGGGGCTCTGGGTTTGCACCCCCCCTGCAAAAAATCCTGCTGGCTCCCTTGCCTCCAAGACTTCATCTCAATCATCCATTGACTCATGCATTTCTCCCAAGTGCAGTATTCTTTCAGCCCATTCATTCCCTAAAAAGCAAGAGTCAAATGCCAAGAGTGGTATCATCATCTACTGTAAGGGCCACAGATATATTGTATATGCACCTAAGTCATCCCCAAGTAGCCTTAGTGATTTCTGAAATAGCTTGCTACAAGCCAAGCAGTACGTGCTTGTCCACAAATTGCTACCCCTAGACTGAAACACACTGCATACTTCAAGTGTAGCCATCCATGTCCTCCTTATGCACCAACCAACAGCCCCTCATTGCCTTCCCCTGAGGTAGGCAATCCAAAAGCAATAATTTCTCTTATTATTATTTCTAGCTCCTCGTGGAACCAGTAATCAAACCCATTCACTGGTGCAAAGGTCATGGCTTCATCCCTCTTTATCATTGGAGCTGAAGCATATCTGCATTTAATGGTACCAGCATAAGAAGGATGTATTTTATATCCCTAAACCAAACACTTGGAGCCATATTTAAACACTGACACTGTAGTGTAACTTTAGGAGCACTGCACTACTGAGGTGCTGTCTTTGGATGACCATTTAACAGGAGCTGGCAGCAGTTCAGATGCATGATAATCATATCATAGCAGTTATTAAAAGAAAAGTGAAAGAGTACCCCACATATCTCATGAAAAAGGTCTTGAGGTTCAACCTAAACAAAGACCTAAGGTTCAGTGGAATCAAGGAGTCCAACAAATATAAATAAATAAATGAACAATCTGCCAGATACTTCCTCAAATATTCAAATGTATTGTTGCTGGATGATTCAAAATGAGCTGCAAATGCAGTAGGGAAAAATGGACCAGAATTCCATTGGGATACTTTCTTTGTTGATTATGTTTTAGCAGAACAGTTGGCTATATTATATCATGACCGCCAAAATGATGTTTTGTGCATGTCTGTAGTCATAAAAGTTTGGTTCTGCCTCACTTTTGACTGGGATGTAGAGATGGCTTGCATCCTGTGCTGCACAAATTAATATGGTTAGTAGCCATTCAGAAGATGTGAATGGTCCAAAGATATAGATGGCAAGGTTGTGCAATAGTGAAAACAGTACACTAGTAACTGCATAATGACATATAAAATAAGGATCCCATGCAAACGAGACACATGGATTATACAAATCAAGGAAGCCACAATATCCAACCAATTCTGAAGTGTAGAAAATGTCAGTATTGCACAGTAGTGCATAGACATTTTTCAACATTGTTATTCTTAATGCACAGTGGAACTACGTCAGGAATAACACCAGCAGTACCACAGCAGCATGTGTTGGGAGATGTTGCCAAACCGGTGGCCACAGTGTTGCATATCCTGACCATCCAAACTACTAGAGCAGGTACATCAGCATCTGACATACCACCACCTCACATAACAAAAAACTGTGGACAGATACTATAAATGAACTGGTCAAACTGTGTTTCTCACAGCAGATCAAGTAGGAAGCATGGTATGCCCATTTGTGTGAATGCAATGGTATGTGTAGTCTTAGTTACCTTAGCTACTGAAAATTCCAAAGGATCTATCAAGGACACATTAGGGATACTGCAGGTATCAGTTGCTCAATATTTTACTATAATATGGGGAGAACCATCAAGGGATGCCATGACAGCAGAGGAGAAAACAAACACCAGAGTCTTTCAGGACACAACCTATTTCCCTGAGGTCCTGGGAGCTAGAGATTATACCATATTGCTACAAAGGTCCTATTTGGTCCAGAGGGCCTGTGATACATCAACAGAACTGCCAGATGGCTTCTCATGCCCTGGGCATTATTCATAATGTATCACTACAACACCAGGCAGCTCACATTCACATGATTCACACATTTGGCACATATTCAACCTACAGCAGTGATTTAAGTGAGAGAACTTCCACAGGGTCACCTGGATGGTAGATATAAGCACATGATATACAGACAGGTCTATACACACATGTATGCCATATTTAATATGTTGTGCTTTATGCATTGCATGTTATGCTGGATGTCACCCTAATATGCATCCCCCGACAATACAAAAAATGTCTTATAACACAGCCCATGTAGAAATGCAAAATATAGTGCCTTTGGACTACTGACAGAACACTTCCATCCATTGTCTACAGATCTCAGGAGAGGGCACTGAAATACATTCCAGATATATGCAGCAATATAAACGTTGCATGTGCCATGTTCCACATAATGGTATTGCAGAAATAAAAGTAGTGGGTACACTGGTAGTGCCCACTGTAATAACTTGCAGTGTTGGGGTTCAGTATGGTACATGCCAAGGTAAAGGTAAAACTGTGGGACCATGAATATGCTCCCTGATAGAGGAGCCATGTGTTCAGACTGATAAGTGTCATATCTCCTGCCCTAGATGATGTCCACAACCAAGGGTGACAGTACTGTGCATGTGCCGTTTGATGAGATATCCCAGTTTTTTAAATGGAGGAGCATTATTACCAATAACCTAGACAACACCCACAATGGAGGGTTCCAGATTGTGTTCTCACAAGTAACACTTCTGCTTTCTCACAACAATATGTGTAGTATAGTCTGAATTGGGATGGCTTGTGCCCAGCCACCTTGCATTCAGACTCCTTTATGGCCATAGATAGCAAGGTTTGCAGACACACAGTAGATAGTAATTGTGATATGTAACTTGGAGGCACCTATGGAGAAAGCATTGCCCAGCAGCTACTGCAGCACTGTGTGCTCCCTGTCCCAATACTCCTTGTCACTGTACATTTGGACATCATCATGCAAACCACAGAGCAAACTTAATGTTTCTACAATGCTGTGGGTAATAGCTGTCTGTGTCTAGATCATTGACCTGCACATCTTCCTGATTTATTCAGAGTGTTGTTGCCATATCAGGGACAGTCCTGGACTTATGGTGGCACCATACCATCCCCCAACGTGTCTGTTGTCTATGATGGGTACGCACACCTCAGTGGCAGTGTATATGGCAGATGTTGTGTAGGCTAGAGATACAGGTAGACCTATTAGAGATGCACAGCTACAGCACTAGTGATGTGCTCAGCCTGTACCCCTGCAGGAGTCTTTGTAATGGTGGTTGTGGATAACTACTCCACCAGTAGGGTTGCAGGCAGTGCCAATGTGTCATTAGGCTACACCACTTGTACATTTCCATCACTATCAGTCATAGGTGCTCTGTTGAAGTCAGACATGTATAATCCTGTTATGTCAGACCTACCACCAGCAGAAGCTGGGAAAACATAAACACTAATGACACCACTGTCAGCCTCTACACATACGGGTTCACTTCTAAATTTCGAAACCTCAAAATCCCGAATCTCAAAATACTGAACTCAAAATCTCAAAAGCTCAAAATACTGAAAACTCATAATATCGAAATACATGCAGGACACCAACACTGACTATATTGGGGTTGGTAGTTAGCAGCCTCAGTGAATTAAGTATCACATGTATATAACCTCTTTCCAAACCTAAGATTATAACCCCCTTCATTTAGAACAGTAAAGAGGGATATTGTTTTTTTATTGCTAAAACTGAAACTTATGGATTAGTCTATCACCCAAGTTAACAATAACAAACTAAGGAAGTTGTACTCACTTTTGTGGGCAGGAAATATAAAATTACATGCTCTGTTTATGCCAATTTGAAATTTATGTCCATTTTTTGTGAAGATTATTGTAATGGGTAATGGCTATGCTAGGAAATAAATTATATTTCTTTTTACTAGAAGCTTCATAGCATCTGAGTAGGTTTCATGGCACATAATACAATCAAGGTGTTGAATTCTTCTTGGATGTTGAACTTGTTAGTGTTGCTTATTCAAATGTTACTGAGGGGTCAGCCCATGGTTCCATTTTGGAACTGACAGACCTAATACTTCAAGTCCTTATACTCCAAAAATTAAACTGCATCTAAAAAGAAAACAGCAAATACCAGAATTTGTTGTTACAACTTTAAAGTATTTTTGTAGTGGGCTGCACTTCCTGCCTCTTCCAGTATGGAGTCTGTACCCTCCACACCTCCACTTCTTCTGCATACTAAATACAGGAGCAGGACTTCTGTGAGATAGTAATAACTCACAGCAGGGAAATACTCAGAGAGGCTACAGTTTTAGAGTTTGTATACATTCCCCTTAATAATACTTGCATGATCTGTTTCAAGGATCATTGTGAAAATACTCATACTTTCAAAAGACACCTATTTATTGGTCTATATCAGATGACTAAATGCTTAAAATGTCGAGTACAACATGCTTGACAGCTTTTAAGCAAATGTTCATCTAAGTGAAACCCCAAAATATCGAAACAAGGAGTTTTGAAAAGTTATAGCTGGCCAGCAGTCATGAATCCAACGGCTGATGGCTACAATCTACTGTATACCATAACAACCTCCCAAAAAAACAAAACAAAAAAAAACCAAAAACAAATTGACAAATAAAATAAAGTGGGGGGCTTCAACCCCCATAACCCCCTACTTAAATATACCTACTCTGAGATCACACAACAGTGGGGGACTGTCATAACATTACACAGGGTGAACATCGAGACCACACCACAGTGGAGGGCTGTAAGAATGGTGAGACAGGGTGAACATTCTGACGTCAGCCATTGGCTTCCTCATGGCTGGCCAACTGTAACTTTTCGAAACTCCTTGTTTTGACATTCTCGGGTTTCGCTAAGATGAACATACACTTAAAAGCTGTGGAGCATGTCATACTCTACATTTTAAGTGTTCGTTCATCTATTAGGGAACCTATTATCTCGATGTATGCATATTTTTTATAATTATATGTCTTTTGTTAGAACTGTATGAGAAAGAGTAGAAAGTATTCATTTAGTTAAAATATATATTTTATTTTTGAAAAATAAAATATAAGTTTATGGGACTGTAACCAGTTGTGCAAATTGTTCTGAATTTATGTCATGTCTTGAAAAGTCTGGAGACTTTGACTTAAAGACCAGAAGGCTAAGATACTGACAGAGAGAAATAGATATTTTAGGGTGAGAATATTGGAGAGGCTATTTATTAAAAGACCTGATTAACTGGGATCAGCACTGAACCCTGTCAAATTTCTGAAAGAAGAATTGACTTTTTGGGGAAAGAGAACTGACAGTATGGCTGGTCATATGAATGCATCAATATGTTAGGTATTATTAAAAACAGTTTAGACTAGTGCTCTGTATGCCATAACTGGCAATATTTAAGTAATGTATTATGTGATATAACATCAAAGCTTTCAATAGGCCAAAATATTGCCACTGTTATGTTATCATTATAATGTCAAAGCTTTCATTAGACCAAAATATTGCTACTGTTCTTTTATCACTATCCTTGTGGATATATATGCTATGGATAAATAATAGAAAGAGAGTGCAGGTATAAGGCCCTTAAAAGCCATGTTTAATTTGAAATTATATATTATTGTGGTTGCTGTTATACAAAATTTGTTCTATGATGGCCTATTCAAGGATCTATAAAAAGGTAGAGAGACCTGTCATGATCCAGGGTTGAGGACTTGGCTGTTTTGCTAACAAGCTTCTTTGTTAAATGTTTGTAAAAAGTACATTAAAGGTGCCTATGATGCCAATATGTATAGCTAATGACTAACATATGCAAAGCATTTTGCTATGACATAATTCTCACTGGAAATCTTATTGGTAAGAGGAGAGATAAGATAAAATATAAATGTGTTGCAGATAATACAGATGAGTAATTTCCCAGTATAGTAAGGCTGACCTGTACTTTAAGGTGCTGGAAGGGCATATGCTGGCAGGTGACTGATAGATATAGGGTATTGTAAAAAGAAAGTTTGTGTACAAACTGAAAAATTAAGATCTAGAATTTTGATTTCTTCATCAAGACAAGTGGCTTAGCTGAAACTATTAAAGATGTTGTTCAGATTACTACATATTGCTGTGAAAATAGTCATATTATTACACAACTATTTTTTCTGTCCTAGTTAAAGAAAAGGACAAAAAAACAGAAGTACTCAGAGATAATTCAGTAATTATTTTCAGCCTAAAAAGAAGTTGCAGTTTATCAGACCTTTTCCCTTTACATGAACATAAAGTCCAACAGAGTCTACATTTAACATATGTCACTGAGTTACATGAGTCTTTAATATCAGGCAAAAATTTTTTGCATAAGAAATTGGGAAACAGTGGGCAAGCTTGTAAGAAAAAAACACCTGCATTTATAAAAAGCTGTGGCTGTGTGCTCTTCAAGATAAATGACTATACACAGGAAAAAAAATAATGACATAATGAAAAAAAGATATGTAAGACAAAATATGGGTTGATAATAAGGAAAATCTGAGAAATAAAGGCAGGATGTGTTGCAAACGTAATGGCTATGAAAAGTTAAGCCATGAGCTAATATACCATTACAAATACAGGATCCAAATATAGAGGCTAATTAAAACAAGTGCATCACTTAAACTGAAGTTTATTGTAAGTATGAGTATCAGTATAGCAGGAACACTTGCCCATCTGTTAATTAGGCTTGCACCATTTGTTCTACAAAAGCACATTTTACAAAATGAGTAACAGCAAACCCAAATTTTATCAAAAGAATTTGCATTCTTTTGAACAAACATGAAAATGAGTTGCTTGTTAACACTGTGAAGTCTGAAAATGCACCAAAGACAGGGAAATATAAGTCCGCAGAATGAACAAAATGTGGAATTTAAATTTGATCTCACTGCAGACAGCAATAACATATCAAAAAAATATTTTAAAACTTTGGGTCCAACTAGCACTCAAGAGGAAGGTATATGGTTATTGTTAACCTATTCTGGCCACCACATAGCACAATTAAGTCAGAACTTACTAACATGTCAGTACCAATAAAAGAAGTTCTATCTTCTCTTATTTTGATTTAAGTGAACTCTAATAGTTTATATTATGAGACTTGTGAAAAAATGGCATAGTACATTGAATTTTCAGTACAGAAACAAAGACAACATGTAGAAAATCATTCACATTGTAACAGAAACATTTTGTGTGCAGAATCATGGTAACAATATTCTATCTAACTGTATAACTTTATTTTCATGCTTAAAAGCATGCCAGTTGAATGCATTAAACAAATGACACTGGTAGCACTCAGAAGTAAATAAGAGTAAGAAATTCAGGTTACAGAAAGCTTAAGTATAATTAAGAAAAAAAAATAAGAGTCAACATACTGGATGGATAATATTGTTTCCCGTTGTAACAAAAGGCAATATTATCATTTGCATTGATTAAAATACAGTAATTGAGATATGGCACTGCCAATTGCTTACATATGAAGAAGTGTTTTCAAGAGGGCTAAATACAGATGTTTATTTTCTCAGTATTAAATAAAAATGACAGCATCTGTGTGAATATAATAGATCAGAAGGACACTCAGCAAACTCGGAGCTACAATATATAACATTAAGTATCCTGGTTTTTGTTTATTTTGTTCTTTATTTCTTTGTTGTTTATAGCACTTTGTGTACTGTGTATTTTTTCTAGCTAGTTTCACTGTGTGTGAGGTATTAACTGGAAATTGTCCACCCTTATTAAGCATCTGTTGGGTTGTTTGTTTATGATAACTTGTTGCAGTTAAACTCTTTTTTCTAGTGGCTCCTTTAGCTGTTTAAAACTTTCATTTAAAGGCTCACTGCTGCTTTTCAGCTGGGAGTAACACTTCTGCAGTTTGTTCTAAGTAGTGTGGATATTTGTAGCATTTCCATATTCAGGCTTGTATTTGGGCCTAGTGTTTGTGGAGGCTGTGTGTCTGAGTACATAATTCAGGGACATCTTGTTTTAGCCAAAGCCATTAGGCATTTCAGTGAGAGAGACTTGTTTGAGGTCATTGGCTGACTGAGGTCTCCTGGACTACAGCTTAGACTAAGCACCTCATTGGTTCTTTTGAGATTTCTTTCTTAAAAGCTGTCTCAGGTTTCAACTTTCTGTTACCTAAGAAGCTCAGTTGTGAGTGTTCAGCCATTTTACAGTGAGCTTATCGAAGGAAGGACACTCAGCAACGAGCTACAATATATAACATTAAGTATCCTTTTTTTTGTTTATTTTGTTCTTTATTTCTTTGTTGTTTATAGCACTCTGTGTACTGTGTATTTTTTCACTGTGTGTGAGGTATTAACTGGAAATTGTCCACCCTTATTAAGCATCTGTTGGGTTGTTTGTTTATGATAACTTGTTGCAGTTAAACTCTTTTTTTCTAGTGGCTCCTTTAGCTGTTTAAACTTTCATTTAAAGGCTCACTGCTGCTTTTCAGCTGGGAGTAACACTTCTGCAGTTTGTTTCCCACCCTCCCTCCCTGTTGGTATAGTGTTTTTATAGTTGGTGGCTTTGCAGTTGCCCCCTAGTGTAAATTTGATCTGGGACCCTCCTCCCAGTCTAGCGTCATTACCTCATTCTACCCAGTACAGGGAGAGCATTTGAGAAGGCCAATCAGCTTAGTTTCTGCTACTCCTTTCTCTCTTTCTCTCTTTCAAAAAAAAAAAAAAAAAAAACAAAAAAAATATATATATATACCGTATTTGTGTGTTTTCTTACTTTATTTTGCTCTTGCGTCATCTTAAAAGTACTCAATTGTATTTATTACTGCTTGGTGTAACTCATTGTAAGCCTTTTAGTTTAAGCACCTGGGCTTCAGACCAGTTTACATTAGGAAGGTTTGTGGTCTGCACTGTAGTGGCAGAACAGGTAGCTTACATCCTTCTAAGTTGGGAACTGCTGATTGAGGGCTCAGTGTCTGTTATTCTAAAAGTGTATTAATTCTGGTTTAAGCACTTGGGCTTGAGGCCAGTTATTTTACATTAAGAGGGTTCGTGTTCTGCACTTGTGGGAGGAGAGGCTGGACTCTGTCCTTCTGAGCTGGGAATTTCTGGTTAAAGCTTATAGTGCCTGCATATTTGAACTGCTTCTTACTGAAATTGGTACACCTCGTTTGGCATAGACTAGATCCAGACCTGCTGAATCTAGCTTTGTTTGTATAACTTGAGCACTAATCCAGGCATTTTTAAGTATTCAGTTGTATTTATTACTGCTGGTAGTAACTTGATTAAAGTGTAGCTATCATTTCTAAGTCTTTTGGATTAAGCACTTGGGCTTCAGACCAGTTGTTTTACATTAGGAAGGTTTGTGGCCTGCACTGTGGTGGCAGGACAGGCAGCTTACATCCTTCTAGGTTAGGAACTGCTGATTGAGAGCTCAGTGTCTGTTATTCTAAAAGTGTATTAGTTCTGGTTTAAGCACTTGGGCTTCAGGCCAGTTATTTTACGTTAGGAAGGATTGCGGTCTGCACTCTTGTGGGAGGAGAGGCTGGACTCTGCCCTTCTGAGCTGAATAGCGACTTTTCTTGATACTAAGTATAATTTTTGTTGCTTTCCACATCTGAATACCTAGCGACTGTATTGCCTGCCTTTCTGTTACACTGAAGCTGTTTTACTGCATTTAACTTAATATTGCACTTGGAATCCTTGTTTGTTACTATTTGACTGTATTTGTAGCAAATTCTTCTGTGTAAGCTGTAGTAGCTGATTCATAGCATTTATAAGTGTTTGCTGTACCTGTTTCTGCCAGTTCTGGGAAAAAAAAAAAAATATCTCTTGTTTTTCCTGCTTTACTAGTTTAGTCCAGTTTCAGAGTTGCTGATTCCTGGGCTTTGGTTGTAGTTCCTGTGTACTATTTCCTTGCCTTATTTGGGGGAGAGGAAGTTACCTTGCTTACCAGTGGGAGTGGGAAGCATTGAGCTGCCTTTTGTCCAGTTTTGTGAGGTTTCAGCCAGTAACTAGTAGTTTATTGGTCGTTTTGGGCCAGTTTCTAGCTTTTCCAGCCCCTGGTATAAAAATTTAGAGCGGAGCTGCCACTGTTGCACACTAGGGCAGCGCCGGTTAGGCAGGTTTAAACTATTCGGGCTACCTAAAGTCCACTCTTCAAATTTCCCTTAAAACTACCTTCCTCGAACTATACTACTGATCTAATCAGCTTATCCTATAACTAAAAGATCATCTCCACTTGACTCAAGTAGACTATTCTCTATCTGTTAAACCTAGCACTTGCTCCTACAGTACTTATTACCTTGATACGGCACTCTTGTCATAGATAGTACCCCAAAAGGTAACCCCCATTTCTCGGTCACCCACGTCCCCTGAATCTTTTTAAAGTTTTTGTCTATCCTTCTAGCATGTCGAGGGATCAGTTGCTAGTGTCCTCTCCTGCTCAGCTGGTGAACCTGGGAATACTGAGGCAATGTTACAATTGCCTCATGTACAAACCCTCCTCCTCCCACAAAACACAAATACATGCGAGAGATGCAACTATACGGCCAAACTGGAGGCTGAGCTCTCTCAACACAGGACTGGCAAGACCAGTCAGGAGGAGAAGGTTACCACACACACTATAGACCCAGTCTCACATAGCACCATTACAACCTCAAATCATACATAAACACACAAAGACATACTCGGAGGCTCTGATCAAAAATCTACCAAAACAGCAGAGGCCACCAAAGCAGACACCCAAACAACCACCACCTCAGAACACAACACCTGCAACACATAGACCTCACAGTCAGAGTGTCAAACAGTCACAGCCCTTAAGGCCAAACACAATGCCAGACACACTAGTCATTGGTGACTCCATAGTCAGACACACTGATGTCCCGCTCACCAGACTGGAGTAAGGAGAAGGTCACAGTAAGCTGCCTGTCGGCGCTAGAATCCGCCACATAACGCAAGCACTCAGGTCTCTCAACAGCAAGTACAATATGACTCAGTCATTGTCCACGCTGGTGTAAATGACCTGAGACGTACCTCCTTGGACTACATGAAAAGAGACATTGAGGAGCTCTCTGACTATGTAGCCCAGGCAGGTATGACCCTGACCTTGAGCAGTATCCTACCTTCACCAAGAGTGATGCCACAATACAGAGATAAGATGATCAGCTTTAACAATTGGCTTAAACACTGGTGTCATTCAAAGGGGATCCAGTATCTGTCTGCCTGGGATGACATGCTGGACAAGCCACGCTAAGGGCGGCTTGCACCTGTCACCCTGGGATTCGGATATTGGCAAAGGCTCTTGCCACCCCATAGTGCCTTTTCTAGGCAAGGCTCAAATTCTAAACCTACCACCCTAGAACACAAAAAAGAAAAATCTAAGGGTAATGCTGCTCAATGCCATAAGTCTCAATCTCAAAATGCCTTTTCGAGGCCCTTCTCAGTATGGAGAACATCGATGTCTGTGCTGTGACAGAAACCTGGTTCAAGGCTCCTGAGAGCACCCAGCGCTATCAGGTTTTACCTCATATCATGCGTTCCGGCCCCAAAATCCGGACAATACCAAGAAAGGAGGGTATCCATATTCATTAAGGACACCCACACCTCAAGACTGGTGGCCACGATGCATCGGAGACCATCCAGGTGCAATTAACCATAGGCAAGACTGCTCTGCAAATTGTAGCATGTTACAGGCCACCCTCACAAACTCAGGAACCTCACATGGCCTTCCTGAAAACACTAGAGGATAAATGTATCACCAAACACCATCATACTAGGTGACTTCAATTACCCTAATATAGACTGGGAACACTACTCAAGCCCAAACACCTAGCCCAAAAGTTCCTGGAATTCATAAACTCAAATGCCATGGAACAACTAGTCACCATCCCCACAAGAGGAGATAACATACTTGATCTCATCATCACGAACATGGGAGCACAATGTTCAACACTGGAAGTATACCCCTCACTGGTGAGATCAGATCACAAACTAATCTCGCTGGAGGTCCTCATCCCACCCCAACCTGAAATAAAAAAGACCACAGAAAAGAACTTCTCAAAAGCCGACTTCACACTTCTAAAGACTAGTGTGGTCTCCTTTAAGACTGCCGAGCTGGTGGAAAACAGTACTCAAGCCGCTGAATCACTTACAGACGCCTTCTACCAGCACCTGCAGGACTGCATGGATAAGGCAATCCCAAACAAAACAAAGACTCTTAGTACCAAAGGCAGCGTCCAGTCTGGTGGACCCCAGCCATAAACAAACTCTACAATAAAAGGAGGAAGCTACTACAAGATACAGCAAAATCCTTAAAAGGTAAGACACCCTTGATCACTATAAGTAAAAACTAAGAGCTCTCATAAAATCATCCAAAGCAAATTTCGAGAAAAAATAGCTAAAGACTCAAAAGACAATCATAAGGCCTTCTTTAGCTATGTTAGACACCTAGGAGGAAACTCCCAGATATGCTCAGAACTAGTTCAAAATGATGTGAAGATTACTGATCCTACAGACATTGCCAACATACTGGCTGACAGGTTCAGTGCAAACTTCTCCCCTCCCCAAAAGGAGAGATATCTATACCAAACGATTGCAGCCCCCAAACATCTCCAGCGCCCAAGTGAGAACTGCTCTCTCCAAAGCAAAAACACAGCATCCATGGGACCTGATGGTGTCCCCGGCTGTGTGCTCCACGAACTCAATGAGGAATTAAACCCACAGCTAGGACAGCTGTTTAATCAAAGTCTTACCTCTGGATACGTGCCAGGAGTGGCGCACTGCAACTGTGGTCCCACTTCACAAAGGGGTGCCTCCACCGACCCTGGAAATTACCGGCCCATTAGCCTGACAAGCCTTATCTGCAAAGCCATGGAGAGGATCATAATGGACCTCATAAATAAAGACATAGGAATTTGCAGACTTTGGATCCAACCCAGTTTGGCTTTGTCAAAGGCAGATCATGCCTTTTAAACTTGGTTGACTTCTTGAAACAGTCACCAAAGCCATTGGCGAGGGAAGGCAGTCCATACAGCCTACCTCGATCTGGCTAAGGCCGATACAATACCCCACTCGGGTATCATTGAAAAACTCATCAGCTTAAATGTTAACCCATACATCACAAGATGGGTTGCAAACTGGCTGTGACAGAACCCACAGGGTCAGAGTTGCTGGCGCCATGTCAGACTCAAAACCTGTCACAAGTGGTGTCCCACAGGGCTCAGTCCTGGGCACTCTTGTTTGGCATCTACTTTTCAAGTACAAGCAAACACAGGAGGGTTATGGCTGACAAAGTTTGCAGATGACTGCAAACTGCCATAGTAGAAAACACATCTGACACAGATATCCTTCAGAAGGGTCTCACAGAAGCGGATAACTGGTGCCAGAGCCACGGCCTGAAGTTAAATGCCAAAAATGCATAGTCATACCCTTTGGGAAAAACAAGGTTACCCTAGCTACCAAATAGGTGGCAATCCACTGAGCACAGAAGAAGTTATCAGGGACCTGGGGACCCAGGTTGATAGTAGTCTGTCATTCGACACCCATGTAGCTAAAGTAGTTAGGAAGACTTTCTACATTGCCCACCTTATCATGAAGGGATTCTCATCTAGATCAAGGGAGGTCATAGTCTCCCTTTACTCATCACTCATCAGACCAATGATTGAGTACAATGCCCCATTTGGGATGTATCTGACCCGACACCTGCAGCAGCTGGAGAGGCCACAAAGTTCCTCACCAAAAGGATAAAGGGTCTCAAAAATCTGTCCTATGCTGCCCGACTGAAAGAACTCCAGCTCTATTCAGTCGCACCGCTTGCTCAGAGGTGACCTTTGCCTAACATACAAGGCCATGTCAAACCCAGATTTGATGAATATGCTTCACCTCAAAAATCTAGATCCATCAGAGCCACAAGGGCGGAGACTTAAACCTCGACACGGCTATTAATAGGACGTGCTGGAGGGATAGATTCATTACCCAAAGACTCCCTATGCTGTGGAACAAAATCCCGGTACATGTGAGGCAGAGCACCTCGCTGGCCTTGTTCAAGAGAAATCTTGACCAATGGATGGGAGATCGCAGATATACCCCAGGGATTACCTCAGTGTCACTGCTCGACAGAGGCACAGCAAAATAATGGGTATAGTTCCCCATACTAAAGGGGTGGCGTAAGCCACAAAACGATGGGCTAGGCTTGTAAATGCCCTCGGGCAGATAGCCTAGTATAAACCTATAAACCTATGAACCTATTAAAAAAGTATAGGTTCCTTGGTCATACATTTAGTATTTTGCAGCATATGAGGGTCTATATCACTTCGACAAAACAGCAGACGTTCGAACACCATATGTTTGAACTTCTCACCTCGAAGTGCAAAACCATCGAAGGCTTAGAACAGCAATTTTTTTCCCAGGGAAAAAAATTGCTGTTCCAAGAAAACACACACACAACACAAGCACACCAAAATAAATAATCCACACATATACACTTCACAAAACCCTACTTCTAACCCTACACTAAACCATGCATACACTACTATCTATCCACTTACCTTAACCCAAACCCTAACCCTAAGGCCCGTAACTATCACACACTCACCTTACCCGCTCCCTAACCCTAAGGTCCATAACTATCGCACACTCACCTTAACCCAATCCATTCACACCCTTACCTTAACCCAGTCTGTAACCTTCGCACCCAGTGGAGGGAATAGTGAAGCCGCAGAAATGGCCCACGGAATTCTTTCCCTGAGAAAGAATTCGGCATTCCGCACCTTCGCGATAATCAGTTTTCAAACTTCAAAGTTCTAACATATGGTGTTCGAACTGCTGAAGTTTCGACGAACTGATAGGAACCCGCATATGAGGTATTCCAGAAGGAATAATAGTAAGAGTGCAAAATCTAATCAGTTGACAATACGCTGTAAGAAGCAAAGTTCATGAAATGCTGCTTCTGGAATAATTTCAAATACTTAGAGGTTCTGCCTAAAGATCACAGGTGTGTAAATTATGTTTCACCCTTACCATGGGATTTCTCTTTTTCCTAAAATTCTGCAGTTATGAAGTTTATATATATAGGTAAGATAGTGGGGTGACATCCCTCACATAGGAGTGCCAAGTGGCTTGTCATCCTTCTAAAAAGAAAGGTTTTCAATTATCTTATCTAGAAGTTTCTTGGGTGAATTTTTAACAAGTCTAATTCATCCAGTTTGTTTGAAGTGAGTTCTCCTTTGATAACTTACAGTGAATCTGATGAGAAAACCATAATCCAAGCAACCAAAGGTATTGAAGGTGTTGCCAACTTTGATGGGAAAAAATGGCTACCCTGTTTCTAAGTAGACTATATACAGGTGGATTTCCCTTACCATAGAAATACATTCTTAAAAGACCCTAATTCAATGTCTCAGACCTCATACCAGTCAATATAAAACCTGCAGGGATCTTCCCAATTGTCAGCAATACTGCAACACTGGTACAATAGGTTCATAAGTTCATAGGAGGTTACTAGGCCGCCAGACCTAGAGCCTTTACAAGCCTAGCCATGTTAATCCCAAGTGTCCCATTTGTTCTTTCTGGGTAGTTCAAAGAACACATTTATGAAAAGAGTAGGTCTGTGATCAACACTGGCTACCCCTGGGACAAAAAAAACCACAGAGGATGCTCACATCTTTGTATCCCGTATGTACCTGAATGTAGTTTTGTGCATAAAGTATATATCAGATGTAAGGGGGTAACAGAAGGGCAATTTAGCATTTGCAAACCTGACAGATGTATGATATCCTTGACAGGATATTTTCTAATTTTCAGTAATACTGCAGAAAGTAATCTAATGAAGAACATCAATAAATTATTTGTGCAACATCACAGATCTCTGTAACAGAAAAAAATATACAGATTTCAGAAGTGTACTGATGCAGACTTCAGATGCAGTTGTAGAACAACATTATAATGAAAGGATGGCCTGAGAAATCTTCAGCAGTGAGGAGAGAAATGCAGCTTTATTTTTCATTCAAATAAGAAATAAACCTCACCTGGCTTACATAAAAGCCATGGAATGTATCATAGCAAAACTCATTTAAGCAGATATAGGCAAATTAACTGTTTTAGACTCCACTCAGTTTGTTTTTTGTGAAGGATAGGTTGTCCCTCTTTAACCTAGTAAACTTCTTTGAAAAATAAGATGTGAACATCGGTCACTCTGCTTATCTTGACTTGGACAAGGCTTTTGACAGTTCCACCCATGCTGGTATTATTGAAAAGTTAGACAAAGTGAATATAAAACCTAACATTGCCTACTGGATTGCAAACTGACTATCCAACAAAACTTGGTGGCCCCCTCTGTGAACATCAAATTGTAAATAGAGGGAGTACCACAGGAATCAGAGCTGGGTCCTCTCATGTTTGGTAGTAATCTGTTTTGCAGACATTCAAGCAAGTATTCCTAAAGTGTAGTTGACCAAGTCTCTTGTTAACTGTAAGCTGGGCACTGTTATATCCTCATCCACTGATAGTAAACCACTACAAAAAGAGATAGAATATGTACATACCTGGTATAGTGAAAATGGTCTCAAGCTATTTGAAAAAAGTGTAAAACAGTAGCATTCAGAGTAAAAGCTGTTCCCATTCATGTTATAAGCGGTACTCTCTTCAAACTTGTATGGCCCTAAAAAAACTAGGTACCTATCTGGATAACACTTTCTCTCTCTCTCTCTCTCTCTGTCTCTTAGTCATGTTACCACTGTAGTCAGGAGAGCCATCTATCTGGCCCAGTTACTTTCCAAGGCAATATGTTCATGATCCAAAGAAGAGGTCTTACCACTATACTCTTCCCTTATCAGAATCCTCATCAAATCTTCATCTTAGGTATATACAAATCTAAGCATATCACCCAACAGCAAAGGCTTCAACAAATCTAAAAAAAAAAAAAAATAAACACATTTAATCCTTCAACTTTCCTTATAGGTTAGCACATCTCTCCTTATACTTATTAGCATCCTGGCTGTTCTACATTAGCACAACTCTCCTTATACTTAGTAGCCTCCTAGCTGTTCTAGATTAGCACAGCTCTCCTTATACTTAGTAGCCTCCTGGCTGTTCTAGATTAGCACAGCTCTCCTTATACTTAGTAGCCTCCTGTCTGTTCTACATTAGTACAGCTCTCCTTATACCCAGTAGCCTCCTGGCTGTTCTAGATTAGTACAGCTCTCCTTATACTTAGGAGCCTCCTGGCTGTTCTAGATTAACACAACTCTCCTTATACTTAGTAGCCTCCTGGCTGTTCTAGATTAGTACAACTCTCCTTATACTTAGTAGCCTCCTGGCTGTTCTAGATTAGCACAGCTCTCCTTATACTTAGTAGCCTCCTAGCTGTTCTTGATTAGCACAACTCTCCTTTTACTTAGTAGCCTCCTGGCAGTTATAGATTAACACACTTCTCCTTATACTTAGTAGCAGTCTAGCTGTTCTAGATGAGCACAACTCACCTTATACTTAGTAGCCTATTGACTGTTCTGAGCTCACATGCATCTTGCTTTTCAACCAATGACTCAATCTGATTTGATCCAGGCAAAACCAGTGGTTGAACAACAACAAATAAATAAGACTTGCTGGAGGCATAGGTTCCTAACTCAGTCTATTCTTAGCCTATGGAATAAGTTACCACAATAGTTTAAGTACTACTTTTCCTGCCTTTAAGACTTGTCTTGATGATTGGATGGGCAAACATCAATTTATGCCAACGCTGTCAAATACAGCCCTGCTTGATTTTGGAGGTGGGCATTATTATGTTCTCATAAAGGGTAGCATAAACTTTTAAGTATGTCTACTAAAAGATATGTATGATAGGCCTCTTATGGTCCTTGTGATCACTTATCTAGTAGTTTTCCTATACTCCTAAGACATTTGTAAGGTTTGACAGTCAAACCTACCACATAATACTTCAAACAATTGGGAAGACAAATATTTATAAGTATACAGGAATAATAAAGTGCAGAGAGAGAGAGAGACAGAGAGAGCAAGGAATATAATGTTTTGGTATAGCATACCAACTCATCTAGAACGTCTAGCAAATAATTATGCTATCTGCAATGCATACCAAAACAACAATCTAAAGGAAAAGATAGCAAGCATACTCACTTTAGGATTATCAACAGATATTAATTTGTTTAGTTTCAAGAAGATATGCATCTCATATAAGTGGAGTATTATTACAAGTTCGTTGAAATACTCAGACCACTAGATGCAACAAGTGCAAGTCTGACTACAGCCTAGAAATCTATATTCATGAGACAGGGGAATAGCTGATATTGTTGTATATAACAAAGGTCTACAACAGCGGTCTTTTTCTGCACCAAGGAATGGTTTCATGTAAGACAATTTTCCATGGACCAGCCATCGCACACATAATAAAGTGCATAATATTTATGTATTTATTTATTTGACCTTTGTTTACCAAGGAGGTCTGACTGGACTAGAAGTCCATTTTCATCCAAGACCTGGGGAGAAAAGCTTCAAAGTACGATAAAAAGACCTCTAGACTGTACAGATTTTTGTAGAATGTCCAGATTTTTGCATCATATTTTTGGTCTGTTTCTCATAAAATTGCTGTTTTCTGGCAAATCATTGGCAGATCATTGAGGTTTGAAGTAAAAAAATAATGACAGACAGTTGAGTTTCATACTTCATACCCTTAAGAAAATTCATGTGAATGCAAAATCCTGTATTTCTATCTATCTTCTAAGTTTGTAAGAGCAGTACTTAAAAGTGTCCCTATTTTTGACCCTTTGTCCCCAGATTATTTTTGGCTTTATCCAGATTTCTTGATCTAAGAGACTGAGAGGTGTGTCCAGCTTTATTGTGAGAGAGATTGAGTGGTACTGTGGAGAGATATGCAAACCACATTGTTGCTGCTGCTGCCAGGGATTACCCTCACTCTTCACTCTCTCTCTCTGTCTGTCTGTCTCTCTCTCTCTCTCTCTCTCACACACACACACACACACACACACACACACACACACACACACACACACACACACACACACACACACACAGTTTCTTCTGCTTTCATGCATGCATTCACTCTCACATGCAGACAGAAACATGCACACACACACACACACACACACACACACACACACACACACACACACACACAGTTTCTTCTGCTTTCATGCATGCATTCACTCACATGCAGACAGAAACATGCACACACACACACACACACACACACACACACACACACACACACACACACACACACACACACAGTCTTGTTTGCATTCATGCATGCATTCACTCACACAAGATCGTTCTCACTGTCTCTCGATTTCTGTCACACACACAGTCTCATTTGCTTTCATGCACACATTCACTCACACACACAGTCAGACACACACACACACACACACACACACACACACACACACACACACACACACACACACACACACACACACACTTTTTTCAGTTTTCTTGACTTTTATTTTACACTCGCTAAACAGCAAAAGCACTGCTTACCGAGTGTACAGTAACGGCTCGCTCAATCTCACTGCTCACTCTCTCTAATACATAGACACACAGTCTCTTCTTTCCACACACATACATTCTGCTTTCATGCATGCATTCATTCACACAGACAGACAGACACATAAACACACTCATACACACATTCACTTTTTCATTTCACTCTGTGCTTGGTGGCTCGGTACCAAATGATCCACAGCCTGGTGGTTGGGGACCGCTGGTCTACAATACGCAAGGCAATTATTCAAAAGTTTTGTGAATAAATAGGAATTCAGTCATTTAACATCCAGTGCATACTATCATCAGATTAATGGACAAATTTTCCATTTGTGCTGTACTGATGAGGTCAATAAAAAAGCCAAAATATGCATGTCCACAGCTAGTGGTGTTTGGCTATATTTGTGTGATTGTAACTATAAAGACTTAAAAAGTCAAAAAAAAAAAGTCATGGACATTCTGAACCCACGTAGCTGAAATACTTGATGTCCTTAAGGGGTCATTTGTATATACCCCATGGGACTCCATTACATGAATTTTAAGGCATCACACAATGAAACTAGATTAGATGGATTTTTTCTTGCAGTTATTACTTAATGGTTTGTCTGTGTTACTTTTTTACCCTTTATTGTGGATGTTAGTTGGGATATTTTGCATTCACCTTAGTCTTTATGGGCATCAGCTGGTTTAAAGACCCTGTGTTTCTTGGGTAGTGGATTTGGCATGATGGTTAAAGTATTAATCTTATAGATAAAAGTTAAAGGTTTGGTTCTGACCTTGGGTTATTGGCTAGGCTTAAAATGGCCCTTCAGGACAGTAAGCCCAATGTTCACCTGTGAAACTAAATGGAAGAAACTATTCAAACTGTGAATAATGTTATGGGCAGAATGTTGAAAAGTATACAACCCACTTCAACAACATTGGTGTTGATTGAGAAGGTAAAGTAAAGGAAATGCTGGAAAAAAGTCAGACAAAAAATACAAGTATGATAGGAAATGCAAAAACGATATCTGATTTATAGGTAGGAGAGCATGTTTAAATTCAGAAGTTATGGGGAAGCCTTCAACCTAAAACTAAAGTTATTTATATAGAGTAGGCAAAATAAGATCTTAAGTAGTTTGTGGAAAAAACGATAAGTGCCAAAGAAGAAATCATAGAAAACAGTGCAAGACAAATATGTCAGATATGAAGATCTAAAAGGAAGAATGACCACAGGTGTCACAACTAGTCCTTTTGCAAGATGAGAGTGTAAAAACTGGGTTGTCAAAAGTTGGAGAGTGTTAGCTAGTGGTGTGGCATAGACAGGTAAAACTCTGACTCTGGCCCAGCCAACCTAGGTCTGATTAGGGGTTCATGTGTGTAACTAAGGTGCTGGCAGAGAGCACACCTTACAGCTGATCCATGGTGAAGGCTGGGGCTGCATTGAGGGGCATGATCCTAACGGAGAATAGATGGGGACAATTGGTGAATTCCAGTAGAGGTGGGCCAATATGTCAGCACATCCCAGTTGCACTTACAATGGCAGACATGCATGTGTGAAGAGAAGGAAGAGTAGTGTATAACAAAAAAACTCTCAGCAGCAAGATGGCATTGCACTGGAGTCTTTGACATCCTCAAT
Organism: Protopterus annectens; assembly: GCF_019279795.1. Taxonomy (NCBI): domain Eukaryota; kingdom Metazoa; phylum Chordata; order Ceratodontiformes; family Protopteridae; genus Protopterus; species Protopterus annectens. The sequence continues at coordinate 563,886,296 of NC_056726.1, read as the reverse complement.
ATCCCAGATGTAGGATAAGGTAGAGCCTAGGAGAGGATAATGTGGGTCCACTAGACCTGAAGAATGAGGAGAGAAGCTGGTGTCAGCCAATATTCAGGTGCAACAAACAAGAAAATATCAAAAAAAAGAAGAAGATAAATAGATAGTCACCTGATATCATGTCACAAAATGAACACAGTTGGCGTACTTGTTAAAGCCTTTGCATCCCATGCAGAAATAACAGGATTCAATCCTGACCTCTGTCCAATGCTTCCATAGAAATTGCATGTTCTTCTCATGTCTCAGCAATGTTCCTCCCATCTCAATAAAATATGCTGGATAATGATACCTTAAACTCAACAAAAAAGAAAGAAAGAAAGAAAGAAAGAAAGAAAGAAAGAAAGAAAGAAAGAAAGAAAGAAAGAAAGAAAGAAAGAAAAGAAGGAAGGAAATTGAAAGGAGTTGTGGCCAGCATAGACTCTAGGTGGTACCTCTCAGGAGAAGAGTTATATAGACCATCCCCTTTAGATATCAACTGTGGTATACAGTACCATCTAGACAGCAGAACATGGATCACAATCTATGTACAATGTCACGGTTAGCCATTTAATGGTGCAAAAACTGGTGCTTGGTGATATTGTCATGTTGATAAATGTAGCCAAAAATGGGTCTGGATATTTGCCAGGTAACCTTGCTAATGGTGGGAGGGTCCATATGCTACTAATGGCCAGTATGTGCTTACCATAAAGTTAAGAAGCCTTGGGTCATCTAGCTACCACTGGACAATGTCCAGATGCCCAGCCTAAGAAAAGGCTAGACATAAAACTTGCCAAACATGAGCTAAGGATTGCTACACTAATTATAGATTCACTGACAGGACACAGCCTGGAAGTGGATAACATGATGGGACGGACCCAGGAGAGGTAGTGCAGGAAAGCCACTTCGATTGCAATGCACAGTCCTTTCCTGTGGTGGAGAGACAGACTAGCAATGGTGTGGAAATGTTGAGAGAGAGAGAGAGAGAGAGAGAGACTGCCTTCTAAAGACCATGAGGGATGTCATCAGAATTAGAGACAGACTCACATGAATCAGACTCCAGTGTAAAGATAAGTCAATACAGCATATGCCCCATATCAGAGTTGTGAAACATTTAGGCCAGTTTCAGGACCTACTGATCAAGAAGGACGACATGAATATAAGCTGGTGTTGATAATGGGGGCATGAATGCTTATATCAGGGCAGAAAGAACAGGATATGGAGATTAGGTGGGGCTACAGGAATAAAAAGGAAAGAGCATTCTAGCCTTCTTTTTAGCAAATGGCTTGATGGTGACCATCACACAGTTCAGCAAGGAAGATAGGCACAAGCTCACATACAAAACTGACCAACGTGTAACAAATCCTAGTAAAAGAGTAAGAACAATGGAGCAGAATCAAACATTGCAAAGCCATCCCTGATGAAACACTGGGCTCTCAATATAAACCAGTGATGACTACATTTAGCTGAGAGCAGTGGTTAGAGAAGGGTCTAAAGTCCACAGAGATTAGACTGAAGACCTGAAAATTCTTCTGGAGCTATAGCACAAGAGTTCAGGGAAATACAAATGACTCTAGCACCTTAAGAGTAAGAGGAAATAGGTGGAGTCAAAAAAGAATGGCACTGTCTCAAAATAGTATGTGTGAAATATACAGAACAGAAAAAGTGGCCAAGCTAGTTATGGAAATAAAGTACATAAGCAACTATGATGGTGGAATACAGAAGGCCAGAAAGTTATCAGTAAAGGAGTGTTGGAAAAAGTGAGCTAAGACACAAGAGTTCAAAGAAATACTCAGGGTCGCATCACCTCATGAGGAAGACAAAATAGGCAGAGTCAAAAAGAACGGCAGTATCTCAAAACAGCATGCCTGAAAACTATATAACAGATAAGGTGGCCAAGCTAGATATGAAAATAAACAAATAATAGATGGCGGTAGAACACAGAAGTCCAGGAAGTTATCAAAGAAAGGAATGCAGGAAAAAGTCAGAGATAGAAAAGTGAGCTGAGGCTAAAAAAGAATACTGGTTGGCTAAGAAGGAGGCTAAGAGAGCAATAGCAAAGAACAAGGCATCAGAGACATGCTACAAGCTTCTGGAAGGTTGTTCAGCAGAGACCAGAAAGATACTGCTAGTTCGCAATGCAAAGACAGAAGGATAAAGAAGACAGTCATCAGATACACTTGGTAAGAGATGCCACCATCCTTTGTTTCTCGGGACATCAAAGACAGATGAAAAAAGTACTGCCAGCAGCTTCTGAATGAAGAAAACTGCACAGAAGCTGAATGCCCCAGATACAGCTCAGAATGAAAGAGGAAGAAATGTACACCCTAGAAGTAAGAATAGCACTACGGAAAACGAAACCCTGCAAAGCAGCAAGCTCAGCTGTGGTCATAGCAGATATGATCGAGATGTTGGGTGAGTTAGGGAGGAATGTCTCCAGAGGGTACTCATGGCAGTATGCAGGGAAATGCATATTCAGATGACTGGAGAATAAACATTCTAGCACTATTGTTGAAGAACAAAGGGGGCTTCCACAACTTTGAGCAATATAGAGGTATCAAACTCCTACAACCTTGCATGAAAGTGCTGGAAAGTGTTATCCATAAATGAATGCACAGAGCAGAAGAATTAAAGATGGGAGATGCACCGTTTAAATTCTGATCAGGACAAAGAACAACTGATCTAATGCTTGTAATGAGACAGATCACGGAGAAGAAGCTAGAGACGAGGAAATAATAAAACAGGGCATTCCTAACCTTGGAGAAATTATAAGTCAAGGTCCCAAGAAATCTGATTTGGGCTGTCTTGTGATGGTTCAAAGTCCTAGAGACATTGGTAGAATTAGTGCAGGCTATGTACAAGACCCCAATAACACAAGTGGTGCCAGTGTCAAGGCTCACATAGGGAATCCCAGTGGGAATGGGTGTGTGCCAAAGTTCAGCTCTGAGCCACTTACTGCTCATACTACTTATGAACTACATTAGCAAAGAGGCTAGAAGGGACACATCAACAAAGGTGTTTCATGCAGATCATGCAGTATTACAAGCAAACTCTGCACAGGAACTTCATAACATGATATGGGAATGAAAGGCAAACAGAGGGCACATGGGATGAAACTGTACAGACAAAACAGTTGTAATCAAGGCAAACACAGGAAATCAGAAAAATGTAAAAACTGAAATAGAAGGGAAAACATCGGAACAGGTTAACAGCTTCAAGTGTTTAGAAGGAGTGGTTGAAGAGAAGAGAAGTCTGAATGAGGAGGTCATATCTAGAACCTGAGCAGCTGCAGCCAACTATCACAGATTGTCATGGGTAGCATGTGACAAAAGAATGCCAAATGGAAAAGTAAAGTGTGCAAAACAGTGGTGTGACCGATAAAACTGTATGGTACAGACACCTGAGCATCTGAAGGCAGGCCAATTGAGGGCGCTAAAGGTGGTAGAGATGAAGCACCTGTCAAAAAAAGAAGGACACTAGCATTGAATTCAGTGAGATGGCATTAGATGGCACAACACCTCAATCCCATGCAGAAAATGAGAAAATGGGGTTGATGATGATGGTTTTATCACCAAACTAAGTTGTTTTGAAGCAAGAACTGTCTCAGAATCAAAACTGGATATCTACTGTAAAAAGTTCTGTTAATTTCTCCAGGTATGATAAATCACTAAAGGGACCAGAGAGATGGATAGGCTGTTCCAGACAAACAAAGTACTCCAAGCACTGCAAAAGTTGCATTACTGAAATATTTTTTTGAATGTGTCCCTTATTTTCATATCTTAATTTCAACAACCCTGACTTGTTTAGTCTAATGCTAAGGCTAACATACACTGATTAATGTAATGCAATATATGCTTTGAGTTGTGTGTGTGTGTGTGTGTGTGTGTGTGTGTGTGTGTGTGTGTGTGTGTGTTTATGTGCACATATGTTTGTCTCTGCATGTGCATATGTGTATCTATGCTTGCATATGTGTGTGTGTGTGTGTGTGTGTGTGTGTGTGTGTGTGTGTTACCTAATCTTTTATCAACATTCACATTTGTCAACAAGTAAAACAGCATCCACAATACAGCAAAAACAGAAATGTCAACACAGCACTACACATGCATAGAGAAACTGCCCTGGTGCATGCAAAACTGAAACTAGCAAAAACTTGAAAAAAAAAATCAACTGTGTGTGCCTCCCAACACATTACACCCAGAGCGGCTGTTCCTTTCTCCCCTTCCTCGCTTCGTTTCTGCACTGGCAACTTACAGCCTATCTTCATGACAATAATCAGGCATCTCAACCTTCCCTCACCTTCTTGTCACTCAAACTATCTACTAATTGTCTATTTCGGCCTTTACCACATCAAGTACATGGTCCAACCAATTTCTGTGCTGACACCTCTGCCTATTTAAAATACAAAAAACAAACTGTTAGGTAGGTAGGTAAAAGCTGGATTGTCAAACCAAGAAGACTGAGAGAAAAAAACAAAATGACTCACCATGGGAGAAGGCAAACCAACACTATTTAATTAAAAGATAAATACATACAATACAAAGGGGGTAAGCACTTTCATGGAAACTCCACTTCTTCAGACCAATATAAAAAACAAAGTATCAAGAAAGCATAAAGAACATGAAGTCACCAATCAAAAACCAAGAATATATCACATGTATAAATCTCATTCACAATCTCTCACCCATTCAGAAAAAAATGTCCAATAAAATTAACACCTCAAGGGGTGTGCTTTAAGGGCAGGTTTAACAGAAACCACATCATTAAGACCAGGGTGGAAATCCACTTTAAAGGAAACAATCCATGTAAGTTCACAGAGCTCACTCCTGTTAATAATATCTCCATCTATTTAATTCTCATAAACGTTCTTAAGCACAGCGAATTTAAACAGGTATTCTGATTCAAAATCTTTCACATGCTTAGCTAAAGAGTTTATACGCTTACTATTATGTATATCACTTATATGTGGTGGTGGTGCTGCGGTAGCGTTGTCGCCTCATAGTAAGACGTTGTCGTGTTCGATTCTCAGCTAAAGCATCTTTTATGTGGAGACATGCGTGAACGGGCGTACCTTCATTGAAGGTTCGTAAAAATCTACTGCCAATCATTAGCGGACCAGAGTTCCGCTATGGTGACCCCTAACTGGGAAAAGCCGAACGATACAACAACTTATATGTTCAAAAATCCTATACTTGAACATACGATTGGTCTATCATACGTAAAAACATACACATGCCTTGCATTTCGCATAGCAAATCACATTAACAGTCCTACAGTCAGCATAAAAATTAACATTGATACTATAGCCTAACCTCGGATGTTTAAAAGAATTAGTGACCCAAATCCACTTCAACACACTGCATGATCTGCAGAGCAAGGTCCCTATCCAATCAAGTAGCAAAGGTCTCTGAATAGAATTATTATAACATAACTGACATTTTAAAAACAAGTTATTACGAAAGAAAAATTTAGGAGTAAGACATAAAACCCTTCTTACTGACTCATCGGCCGTAAGTACTGGCCAATTCTTCTTAATAATATTACATGCAGTGTATACCTATTTCCCTGTTCTTGTTCCTCAGATTTGTTTTCTTACCTTGCTCCTCCTGCATTGTGTTGCATTAACGTCATTTCAACTAATAAGTTACTTAAATACTTTTTTCCTCAAATTTTACTTTTTAAGAGCTTAATATTTTCTCTTCTCTCTCTCTTACATTTTATTCATGAAATACAAAAAATGTATCTTTCAATATGTTCTGTTGCCTTTTGCAAAACTCTGATTTTGATTTACTATGTGTTCTATTTGTTTATGTATCTATGTATATCTGTTTATATATATATATATATATATATATATATATATATATATATATATATATATATACATCTATACATATATATATATATATATACATACATATATATAGAGAGAGATATATAGATAGATATGGGTTCCCATCAGATCATCGTTTCTTTATAACATCAAACCATTTGCATGGAGATCACTGTAGGGAAAAATTCCCATTCACTTTAATGGAAATGCAATCCTGGAGTTGGTATATTTAAATAGCAGGGGGTGTGGAGGGTGTAGGGGAGCATACCCCCTTGCTGCAGCAAAAAAAAATAAATAAATATATATATATATATATATATATATATATATATGTGTGTGTGTGTGTGTGTGTGTGTGTGTGTGTGTGTGTGTGTGTGTGTGTTTAGGTAGATATATAAGTATTAGTCTTAAGTTACTGGCATACTGGCATATATGGCATTATTTTCATCTTCTTTTCTTTTATCCTTTTGGTCTGTAATAATATTTTGAACATCATCCTGACTTTTTTGCATTTTTTAGTGGCTGATGAATTGTGCAGATGCTGTGCATGTGCATTTCCTTAGTTTGAACAACGTCTTGATTGACATTGTTAGTTCTTTAGTTTTCTTGTTTTAGTTTCCATTAAGTGCAGAGGCTTGTTTCTGCCCAGTGTCCAGCTATAACCATAATGTCTGTCCAATGTCCAGCTATAGCTATCATTTCTCTTGTTTGAAGTTTGTAGTGCAGTTCATCTGATACATTAATTTGTATATATTTATTTTCATGTATTTATTCATTTATCACTACATACCCTGAGGATACTTTCATAATTGTCCATTTTATGCCATGTGCCATGTGTCTCCAAATTCTGCAATGGATGCATAAACAAAGCTTCTGGACTGCCAGGAATCTTATATGGTGGATATCTTTACTGAGCAGTCCTAACTATTGTAGTTAATGTATACATAACATCTTAACTATTCATTATTAGTTAGATTTTTATATTTTTGGCCAGGGTCCCCTTTGACCATCATGCCTCCCTCCCAAAGCTTCATAGATAATTCTGTTCTTCCAGGTCTGAAGGATAAACTTCACAGGCATTTATTTACACTCAAGACCTTGAGATGAGCATTCATGAGTATCCCATCATTCCTGGTTATAGGAACTTTCCTAGCCATAAATCCCTCCCCTGTATGTTGGTATAATTGTCAAACTGGACAGGCAATGAGCAGTATCCTTGAGTGCATGCCCTGTCACAGGTCCATAGACGGGCTGTGTCTCCTCTGTCCTCCTATTCTCAGCTCTGGGATAATTCTCTCAGAGCTTTGACCACCAATAGAGTTCCACAAGAGACACATGTGGCATGTTTCTACCTTCACCCCCAGGACAGGTAAACACATGAGTCTGTACCATCAAGTGCTCAAGGCAGTAATTAAATTTGAGTCACTTGGGCCATAGTCATGGCTTTATCCTTCTAATCTACAATTGCAAACTGTTCTTTACTGATTTGCAGTGGAGTTTTATGATTATTATCTGTTAGCTAAAAGTCAGGGTTAAATATTGCTTCTTTTCACATCTGTTTTTGATTTTAATTAATCTGTTCCTTTTTTCACTGAATCAGAATAAAACATCTGAGGATTAAACAGTCAATAAAGTGGCAATAATGGCTAGAAATGTTTCTGTGTGTGTAAGGGAGTGCCTGTATGTCTGTACCACTACATCTTTTTGTGTGACTCTCTGTGCCAGTAATTATAGCCTGTTCACTTACTGTGTACTTCTCAGACATGTTATTCTTACTCAGTGAATGAAGAAATACATAAATTATGCCAGCAGTAAAGTCATTTGTATGTGTGCATATGTGCATCTGTGTATGTATGTGTGTCTTTGTGTGTGTGTGTGTGTGTGTGTCTTTGTGTGTGTGTGTGTGTGTGTGTGTGTGTGTGTGTGTGTGTGTGTGTGTGTGTGTGTGTGTGTGTGTGTGTGTGTATATATTTTGGCTGACCAAAGCCATGGCCATGGTTATACATTTTGCACAGTGCAAAAATATTGTTTTTCATAGTTTGTTTGTCATGCATTGCTATGGTCTTTGTTCCACACTGAGACCTATGGATCTCATAATGTTACTACATGGTTATTTATTTAAACTGCAATCCATGATATAAAGGTAGGTCATGGTGGGCTTTTCTTCTGACTGGCTAGGTTTGGAAATTATATTATAAATTCAGCTTTTACAAATAACATATGCTGAAAATCCAAACAGTTAGAAACAATGTAAAATGTATTTAGCCAACTAGCAGCAAGTTAGTTGAAGAGAATGAACTCACAGTCCGGGATGAAGTAAATTCTGTCATAGTCAAAATAATATAAGAATCCTGCTTTGGACTGATGTAGTATTTATCTTATTTTGAGGGGAGTTTGTGCCAATTTACTTCCAGCTTTCTGTTTCTTCTTTTTTGTTTCCTTTCTCCCCTGCTTTGCCAAGTTAACTATATTATAAATGTAGTTTATTTTAAATTGACTCTACTTTACTTTATAATATGTAGCATTTGTATATTTTAATCTAATTTGTCTGTTTCTATTACAGAACTATAAACAGAATTACAATGACCCATAAGGAATTACATGATTTCCTGTTACAAAGCATTACCAGCCTACCAGAAGTCTCAAATCATAGTAATTAACATAAGCAATGATATAGTTTAGCAATTATCCATGACTTGGTGTAGGTAACACAAGTTTTACCCACAGTTGGTGTAGTCTGATTCTGATGCCAACGCCCATGTGAGCAAACAAAGTCAACAATGGCTAAATCCTGCATTGCCTAAATACTGGCTTGGATTACTGCTATTATACAATGACATTATTTAAGAATGAAAATGCTTATCTTTTTTTAAATAATACAATTTCATGATGGCACTTAGTTTTCTTCTGTCTCTTTTCTCAGCTACTGTGGATGCATATGGCATGTACACCCTACATATTGCTATATATTGCTAAATCCACCAGTGAAGTACACCAAAAGATATAAAGATTTGACCCTGTAGACATGGACTTGGGGACGCACACAGAGAGTATTCTAGCCTTTGGCCATCACGTGCCTATAGCAGTGAGGAAATTATTCTATGTTGCAAAACTTATAAACTAAGGTACGGCATCTATGGCCAAGGAAGTCATTGTTCCACTGTATTTGGCATTCATCAGACCTATCATTGAGTACAATGCCCACTTTGGTATGTACCTATCCAGGTACATCCAACAACTGGAATATTCACAGAGCTTCTTCACTAAAGGAATACAGGGTATAAGTAAGATGTCCCATGCAGACCACCTCAAGGCCCTATCCTCATATTGTGTCTCCTACAGGCTATTGAGGGGAAATCTATGCCTGGCATACAGGGCATTGTCAGACCTAACTCTGATGGACCTCGTGCATATCCACAAAACAAACATCACCAGGATTACCCAATCTAAAGAATAAGATTTAAATCTTGCCTGTGGTATAAATAGGACCTGCTGGACAGATGGGTATGTATCCCAGGGACTAACCCATCTCTGGAGCAGGCTCCCACCCATGCCAAGCAGAGTTCCTCCCTAACCCAATTCAAGTGCAACTTGGACAATTGGATGGGGAACAGGAAATGCATCCCTTTTTTGGAATCTATGTCTCTAATGGATACAAGCAGTCTGGAAATGGTTCATCTCAAATGCCTCTGCTTGTAAATATTTCACCTCCTAAGCCCCATGCTTGCATTTATCAAGGGTACCAGAACTTGTCAGAGCTTTGGGATGCATGGCTAAGCTTAAAAAGGCCCTTGTGATTATAAGCCTAGTAAATACCTATGAATCTAAGAAGGTGCTTGCTTCATGAAGACCACTCTGTTATAAGTTTGCATGTCCCCCTTCTTGCTTGGCATGTTAATGATGGTGGACACTTCAGGTTTGAGGGCATTAGAGACATCAGAGAGTAGTTTTTTTTTCACTGTTCCACACAGTGTGAGGACATAGGGCAGTAGGACCTACTGCTCCTCAGTAGACTATGGTGCCTGGCATTCGGCACAAACACTGTGTTGCATTCCAAAGTAATGTGACTGATAGAGCAACAAGGAGAAGAGACAAATATAATACAGGGAGGCTCTTGTCTTTTTTATTTCATTTTTATTTTTATTTATTTATTTATTTATTTGTTTGTTTGTTTTTTTTTGGGAGAAGGGGCTGTAGTGTTTTTATTATTCCATCTGATGAAGACTTGTTCAGCGTCTAGACTTCTTCCTTTGGAGAATTTTCTATTTACAACAGCCTGTCCAATCAGCATTCACATTTTTTAATATAAATAACATTTTATTGCACAATTCCTAGTAATGCCCAACTTTCAGACATCACTGGCTAAGTATTCTAACTTTAATAAAGAAAAGGTTACTCTCCTTGCTTTAACTGATACAAAACCATACTTCATCTTATAAGGATGAGCTATTTGACGATTAGAGCTTCAACAATACCTAAACATAAGTATGTCCATTTTCTGTGTATAGCAAGGTATTCAAGTTATTCATGGTAGAGATATTACTGTATGCCTTTCAAGCTGGGTCTCACAACAATTCTGCATGTCCAATAAATTCAATGGCATGCATATAAAATAGAATTTGGCAGTACAGCTACTGGGTAATGGTGAACAAAGAATCATGCTTTCATTTTCCAGTAAGTACATTTTAAACTCATAATTTAAAAACACCACTGTTGAGATGGAATTCAGAAACAAAATCAGAAGAGAATACATGTGTGAATGTTCTATAATAAATTAGTTTACTCATGGACTATATAAAATGCAAATCCCTCAAAATAAAATAGTTCACAGGTAAAGACATACCTTTGTCTGCACCATGTTCATTCGTTTCTCTCTTAGTTTCTTTACACATTGAAATACATCCACTTTCTTCTCAACTTCTGCTCTTCTGAGTAAGTAGTCAAGAGCAATAAATGTTCCTGTTCGTCCAACACCAGCACTATGAAGAAATAATACAGAAAATTCAAAACAAGCTTTATGTCTGAATGAAATACCTTCTTATATTTTCTGTAAAGGAATACACTGAGTGCCTTTGACAAATAAAAAATGAAGAAGGTGCATTTATTTGTCATTTTTTTTAAATTGGGTAGTTACAACTTCATGTGTTATGGTGATGTGGGACAGTCTGCAGTTTGATCACTTTGGAGAAGAAATCTGAATTTTCTAAGCCTTATAGTTCCATGTCAAGGAAATGTCTGAGTAGAGGAAGAAGCAGGCAAAGAAGATGTGGAAATTAGAAAGTAACAAGTCTTAGTAATGTGAAGGGCCACTTTTCCACAATTTTCACAATTTTTGTATTGCTCTCCACACAATTCTTAATTTTTAAATAATTAAAATTAGTGAATTATTAAAACTGTTTATATGTTCAGATAAATATAATGAAGGATTGCCACCCTACTGTATGTTTGTGACCTCCCTTATAGTAAGGGAAACAATAGTAAATCATTTTGAAGTGATTTATTCTAAGCTTAGTTCTATCTTTTTTGGCTATATGTAAGACTTCTAGATCACCTGAAGCCTAACTTCAAACAGTCAAAGAATTTTCTAATAATAAACAGAATTGAACAGTAAGTTTGAAAACATGTGAAGATATCTTCATTTGCCTTGATGAGGCACATACCACAAAGTTTTGTTCTGCATGTTAGCCGGCTATAAATTCTTCATCCTTAATTAGAATTTAAATGTATAAGATGTTTACATGACTTTACTGTTTAAAACATTATACATGTTGAAAGGAGGTGAATTCAGTAATTCCATGCAAGTTTAATTGACATAACAGCATGCTCATAAAACATTAAGAAAAATGCATCAACCAATTCACTTGCAACCATTTTATTGAAGGTTGTGTCCTAATCACAATTTTTGGAAATGCATTTGCTTGCATTTAAGGGTTTTTCGAATGAATGCAGTGTGTGTGTGTGTGTGTGTGTGTGTGTGTGTGTGTGTGTGTGTGTGTGTGTGTGTGTGTGTGTGTGTGTGTGTGTGTGTGTGTGTGCGCGCGCGCATTAGAGGAAGCAGCTGTCAACTAAATGATTTATTAATTAATTTTAGATCAAAACAGACCAGCTAATATTTAGATTTCCACAATAATCTGCTGAAGGTGGAGTACCCTTAAGAATGCCTAATATGTATGTGCTACACTGCTTGTGAAATTTAGAGGCTTTGAACATGTATTACACAAAATCAGTCTGCATTACTGTTAAAAAAAACTTAAACTAAAAGTGAGCTAGTGCCATGGTGGAGAGGTACAAACCCCTGACCACTTTTGGTGAAGCTGAGACAAAGCCATAACTGGCTCATTTAGCACCCCACAGCTCTAAGCAGTATCAAAAAGGAAAGACAAATTCCATTTTCCTAATCCAGAGCTGCTCCCAGCCAGATCACTTTTTCCTGATGTGCAACCCTTAACTTAAAGTTGAGGAGCAAAGAACAAAAAGAAAAAAGGTCCATTCCCCAATGTGGCACTCCTCGCCTATAAATCAAGCCAGGTCTGTTTCTGGATTCCTCAACTATAAGGAGAAAATAAATAAATAAATGCAAAGTACTACTTCAGGATAAAAAAAAAAAAAACTTTTCCTTTTCCTTTTAAAAGCTGTAGCCTATTATTTGATGCAATATTAGCAAGCAGCCTGCTACTACTTTACCACACACAGTGTTGACGTGCTTCAGTCCTCAATGCAAAATCAGAAGAACAGTATTGGCATTCATTCTGCACCAGCATTCCGAAATGAAGATTTGAAAATGAATTCTAGTACTGCACTTCATGTCAACCAGCATGCCATGATCACGCCCCCTAACACCTTGCAGCTCTTTTTGGAGTTACTGTCAAAGTGAAGATGGGCATGCCATCCTGGGGGGAGGGGGCAGGAGATCATACATGTGGATGTGCCTCATAACTAATCCTTAGCAGAGGCTGGAGACACATGGAAGGTGCTGTCCATAGGCTAGCAAAGGCAATGGCTGAGCTGACACAATGGCAGGGTGATACACCAACATGTTGCATTACAAACACAAAAAGTGAGAGGAGAAATTTAAGGCATTGAGAAAATGTTCCCAACAATATGAAACTGTCTGAAGTATCTTGATCTCCTAAACAGTCATGATCATGGTATGGGGTTGGTCTGGAGGAGGAAGGGGAGTCTGGGAGATCTGGTTGATGAAGACAGGCCCTGAGAGAAACCAATGGTCAGCTGTAAGGGTAAAAAAAAAAGTTGAAAAATTCAGAAATCCTGGGGAAGGTCTTTGCCTCCAATGCATATGGTACAAGATTCGAGCCTGACCTCTAGCCAGTGCCTGTATGGAGTTTACATGTTCTCCCTCTGTCTCTGTGGGGTTCCTTCCACCACCATAAACACATATCTCCACATCAGACTCACAGCCTGCATGCAGTGTCAGGGCTAGCTACTCTGCAGTATAAAAATTGTCTCAAGCCGATTTGATCATGTTGACTAATGCCACCAAAAATGGGCATGAGCATAGGTATCTAATGGTGAGAAATGGGTGGAGCACCTGGCTTATTCTGGCCTATGCCAGGGATGCATGTAAATGGTTGGAGGGGTCTTTGGGTCTCTATTGGCCAGTGTGTGCCTGCCATAAAGCCCAGCAGCTCAGAGTCAATAAGCTTTTGGCCGGTGTCCAATTGTACAGCTTGGGTTAGCTGGGATAGCTCTGCTGAGTGAATGTTGGATGTAAAACCAATCAACCTGCCAAATATGAACTAAGGATTGCTACAATCAATACAGGTTCACTATCAGGGTGCAGCTTGGATGGGCATGTCATGATGGTAAAGGGGAGGCTGGACATTCTATGTATCCAGGGAACAAGATGGAAGGACAGTACAGCAAAGCCACTTGGCTTGGGATCCAGAGTCTATTACTCAGGAGGAGGACATACTAGAAATGGTGAGGAAATTGTTGTGAGGGAGAAGCTTTAAAAAACAGTAAGGGATGTCATGAGAATTGGTGACATGCTCATGGCAATCAGACTCCAGTATAAGTACAGGACAGTATTCATAATCTCAGCCTATGCCCCACAGCAGGGCTGTGACAGTGAGGAAAAGAATGCATTCAGACAGCAGTTGCAGGACTAACTAGATAAAGCAGAACAACATGAGCTGGTGTAGATAATGGGTGACCTGAATGTAGATATAGGGTCAGAAAGAACTGGATATGACAATGGCCTTGGTCTGCATGGCAGGATGACAGGAATAAAGAAGGAGAGGCCATTCCAGGTTTCTGTTTGGCAAATGGCTTGGCTTAGTCCAACAAATAGTTGAGCAAGAAAGTCACAAGATCAAATACAAGAGTGGCCAATGTGCAATTCAGGTAGACTTCCCCTAGTAAAGAAAGAGCATTGGGGTAGAATCAGCGATTGCAAAGTCATCCCCAGTGAAACAGTTGGCCCACAGCATAAACCACTGGTTGCCACAATCAGCTACAAGCTGTGGTCAGAGAAGGATCTAAGGTCAACATAGACCAGGCTGAAGACCTGGAAGTTGACTGGAGAGAAAGCACAACAGTTCAAGGAATTACTCACATCTCTAACACCTCATGACATATTAATAGTTAAATACAATGAAAACCAAGTTATATATACAAACAAAAGTTATATGTTCTTCCCTATTCTTTTTATGTACATACCATAAATATGTTAAAATTAATAAAAAATTAAAAAAATAAAACAAAGCATAATAGTGTTTGGCAATCAGAATAAAACAGTTGGTAAAAATGTATATAATAGCAATACTAAACATTATGCTTCAGTCAGCTCTAAGGCAAATAAAATAGGCAAGTCATTAGTTACTTATTATGAAGGACCCCCGTAGCCATCTAGGTGAAATATTCTAGAGGTGTGGCCCTTGATATCAAAGGCACAAATGTCACAAAATTAAAACTAAACCTTTGACCACAGGCAACAGAGCAGCTTATACCATGCCAGAAGATCCTGCAAAAAGGGAACATGCACTGTCAGGTAAACCACAACTTGAAATTTAACTATGATGTGTTCATGACTTGAAAACCAGGGAAGATCACCCAAAACCAACATAATATGCAATTACGGAGAAACTCCAGTAAGCAGTCAGTCTGTGGAGTTTTAACCAGTTAATGATGGTCAAGTTCATAATCAGGAAGCCCTAGGTTCAAAGCATTACAGTAGTCCAGTCTGCTGGAAATCATAGCATGGACCATTATTATAAGAAGGTCTGCAGAAGGGATAAGGTGCTTAATGAAGATGAGGATCCTAAAATGAGTACAGGATAATCTGAAATTAACTGCAACCTGGTCCTCAGATATTCAGATGGTGGTTAAAAATAACAACTAGAATAGATGATGCACTTTCAACATGAATTCCAACTTGCCTCAAAATAAGATGTTATGAAATAAGGTTGCTGGAGAAGGAAAATCCCCTCATAGTGGAATTTACTGCAATGACCACTGCTTTCAAGGTCTTGAGCTTTAGATGAGTAGTTACTATACAATCATGAGGACATTCCAAGTTGCTGATCAGAGAGTTAATGTCTGCCACAGATGTCAAGGTAAGGAATGGGAGCAGAACAATTTGTAACAGAAGCTTCTCCTTTGAATACAATCTCCTGGGTGAAGTGTATACATAGTGAGGCATAATGCACATTGTGTGCTAACTAAGCCATAGTTCAATAAACGTGGCTGTCCTCACGTGGCAGCACTGCCCAGGGTATATACTGCATTGTTAGATAATGCCAATCACACTTGACTGCTTGAATTATGATACCTCCCATACAGGTGTGCTTGTCAGATATGACAGTGCCCAGGTGGTAGTTTACTGCAGAACCTAACAGTTCATCATGCATCTTGTCTCATTGTGTATGGGCATTATAAAGTTTGGACATTGCTTTGTTTTACTGCCTTTGACTTCTCAGACCATTCATATTTGATGATATATTTAGAGTACGTGGCATACGTTCTATATTTGTTTCATATTATGTGATACAGTGCTTTCAAGCATATATGTTAGCAGCATTATCACAACTCATACACTGCAGAAGCTGGCACTGCAGGGGCATAGGTTTCATGTAGGACCTTCATTCCTCTATAACTTGTGGCATACATGCATTTCCTGCACACATACATGGTGTACTGTATACCTTTTTACAGGAAGTGCATTGTCATTTCATTGTTCCTTCTTCTTTTGAGGCAGATATCTTTATACTAACACCAATAGATATGTGGCCAGTTTATCATTATGTTCTTTTAAACAAGTTAAATGATATTCCACTGACTGTACTTATGCCTACTTCAATAGTTAATATCAGTGCGTTGTTCTACGACATGTGGCAAACTGTAACACTTTAACAATCATTTAATGAGTTTTCAGAATCCCACTATGAGTGTTAAGATCAAGCCATTAGATGTATATTTACAGTGAAAAATGATAACTGTATAATTGCTAAGCTTAGCTTTTTTGTATGAAAAGTGTCCTCTTGGTAGAAATTATTTGCTGCCAAAATGCAAAATTCCTTATATACAGCAGTGTGCCATTTCAAAACTGTCCAAGAAAGTATCAAAGAAAGATTTCTAATTATAGGTTGGGGAAAACTAATTGTCTTTTTCCTAGAATGGTAAAAATTGTAAGAACAAGTACTTAGATTATAAGATAAATGTGATGTGTTTTCCAAAAAAAAAAGTTTCTGTGTTTGCGAAAATTGTTAATAAGCTGCAGAGAAGGCACTGATGACAGCTCTGTTATTAAAAGACAAGTATTTATTATTTATTTATTTTACATTTGTTATCTGGGTTAGTCCAACTGAGCGTTTGGCTCATTTTCAGTGGAGACCCGAGGAGAAAAGCTCCACTGTGAGTTTATAAATTTTACATACAACAGTTAAGAAATTATATTTGCAACTAAACAAACTGTTATCAGGATAACATTTAAAATAAATCATACAGCAAAAACACTCAGGTACAATGTCATCAAGGAAATAATGCGTTCATAACTCCTGTTAGGTTATATACAGTATAAGTACAAGGAATAGCAAGGGGATGAGGTGTTTATACAGTACTTTACATCTACCTTAAATTACTCTCAATAATACTATCAATAAATACTTATATCAAAAAAGCATAAATGCACTACATATGAGAATTTATATAATATAGCTCAACTGTGAAAAAAACAGAAATCAGGCAACAGAAAATAAACAAGGAAAGCTATAACAAAACATTTTCCAACACTAGCAATGGTATGTGACATGCAGATACGCAGCAGTTTCTACTTTATTTTACTTATTTTTTTAACAAAGTTACTCCTTGCTTGTTTGATATTACATAATACATTTGAAATACATAATTTACAGTTAGAATTACATGAACATTAGAGGGAAACAATAATCTATACCATGAACATTACAGGGAACAAATTAATATTATAACTGCAAACAAAAAAAGGAGTTAACCCACTACATAATTCTAAAAACCTGACACAGTCCACTATATTACTTTCACTGCACATGTAAAAACACTACATAGGTTCATAGGTAGGTACTAGGCTATTGGCCTGAGGGCCTATATAAGCCTAGCCCAAAGGTACCTTGGCTTTTGCCACCCAAGAAAATTATTTTCCTGTGCCTCCTGCCGAGCAGAGCCACAGAAGTGATCCCTGGGGTGAATTTCCTATCTCCCATCCAATCATCAAGATTTTTCTTGAAGAGTGCTAATGAGGAGCTTTGTTTGATATAGACAGGTAGTTTGTTCCAGAGTATGGGAAGACTCTGGGACAGGAATCTATCCCTCCAGCGGTCCCTAGAGTGTGTAGCTCATAGGGACTGGGATTTCTTTGAGTGGAGCATGTCTAAATGCTCTGGGTTTGAAATAGCTTTGTGTGTTAAGCAGAAATCACCGCTGAGTAGGCGATATGCGACAGAATAAAGCTGCAGTTTTTTAAGACGGTCTGTGTAGGGCATCTGTTTCAGGCTGGTAATCCTCTTTGTGATGTATTTCTGTGACCTTTCCAGTTGTTGTAGATGTCTTGTGAGGTACATACCAAAAGGGGCATTGTACTCTATAATGGGTCTAATGAGTGACGAGTAGAGGGGAACAATGATCTCTATTTTCCTGGATGAGAAACCTTTTGTGATGAGGTGTGCCATGTAGAAGGATTTCCTGACTACTGTGGCAATGTGATTATCAAAGGAGAGACTACTGTCCACCTGAGTCCCAAGGTCTCTTATCACACTTTTGGTATTAAGTAGACTACCGCCTATGTGGTAGTTCATGGGTACAGAGTTTTTACCAAAAGGGATGACAATACACTTTTTGGCATTGAGCTTGAGGCCATGGCTTTGACACCAGGCATCTGTCTCAGCGAGGCCCTTTTGTAGGATGTTCACATCTTTTGGAGTTTTGATTATGGCTCCTAGTTTGCAGTCATCTGTGAACTTCATTAGCCAAAGACCTTCTGTGTTAGCCTGTACTTAGAGAAGTAGATACCAAACAGGAGAGGACCCAGGACTGAACCCTGTGGTACTCCACTTGTCACTGGTCTGAAGTTGGATTTGGAGTCTGCTACTTTCACAGTGTGGGTTCTGTCAGTGAGCCAGTTGGCAACCCATCTTGTGACATAGGGATTTATACCTAGTTTAATGAGTTTATCTATAATTCCAGAGTGGAGGATGGTGTCGAAAGCCTTGGCGAGATCTAGATAGGCTGTGTGAACCACCTTATCCTCATCTACAGCTTTGGTGACTGCTTCAAAGAAGTCTATCAGGCTTAGGAGACATGATCTGCCTTTTACAAACCCAAACTGGGTGGGGTCCTGAGTTTGGAGATTACCAATGTCATTGTTTATAAGTTCCATGATGATACATTCCATAGCCCTGTAGACCATGCTCGTTAGGCTAATGGGACGGTAGTTTCCTGGGTCTGTGGTGGCTCCCCCTTTGCGGAGTGGGATAACCGTAGCTGTGCGCCATTCAGTGGGCACATAGCCTGAGGAGAGGCTATGATTGAACATTGTACTTAGGTGGGGTGCCAGTTCATTCTGTAGTTCATGTAGAACATAGCCTGGGATGTTGTCAGGTCCCATGGATGCTGTGTTCTTGGCTTTGGATAGTGTGTTTTTTACCTGTGCAGCCATGATTACAGGAACTTTGCATTCTTCTGGTATAGAGATGGGCCCTTTAGGGGATGACAGGGGGGGTAAAGTTAGCACTGAACCTATCTGCCAGGATGTTGGCAATATCAGTTGGTTCTGTATATTTAGTGCCATTGTGACTTAACTCAGAGCAGATCTGAATGTTGCCACTGAGATTCTTGACATAGCTATAGAATGCTTTGTGGTTGTCTTTAGAATTAGTGGCAATTTTGTTTTCGTAACTAGCTTTGGAGGATTTTATGAGGGATCTCAGCTATTTACTGAGGCTGACCAGGGAGTTTCTCCAATCATGGGATTTTACTCTGTTTTGCAACATTTTTTTTCTTCTGTTGTAGAGTTTGTTTATGGCAGGGGACCACCAGATTGGCTTCCTTTTTTTGGAGGATAGCATCTTGGTTCTGTTAGGGATTGCATGATCCATGCACTCGTGTAAGTGCTTATAAAGTGCATTTGTGTAGGATTCAGCAGTAATACCTCTATTGTCCTACAGCATGGGTGTCGTGAAGTTTGCCACTTCTGTCTTAAGAAGTGTGAAGTTGGCTTTGGAGAAATTTTTTACTGTAGTTTCCCTAATGGGGGGTGGGGGAGGGATGTGGATGTCTAGGGTGATTAGCTTGTGGTCGGACCTGACCAATGAGGAATTGACCACTTGTGTGGAGCACTGGTTGCCCATGTTGGTAATAACCAGGTCTAGGATATTGTTGCCCCTGGTGGGGGTGTGGATAAGTTGATTCAAGGCACTGGAATTTATGAATTCCAGAAAACGTTGATCACAAGAGTTGGTACATGAGTAGTTTTCCCAGTTAATGGTGAGGTAGCTGAAATCGCCCATTTAAGGGTGTTAGGTTGTACCCTAATATTTTCCAGTGTATCAAGAAATGAGGAGTGGGAATCCTTGGGCATGGTGGGGGATCTGTAGCAAGCTACAATTTGAATTGCGGTCTTGCCCAGAGTTAGTTGCACTTGGATAATCTCGGATGCATTATGCTGAGCAACTAGCCTGGAGGTATGGATATCCTTAATGAATATGGACACGCCTCCACCTTTAGTGTTTCGGTCCAGGTTAAGTGGCCGAAAGGCGTGGCATGAATTATAGTCTGGTAATGCAGGGTACTCTCTGGAGCCTTGAACCAGGTCTCTGTCACTGCACAGATGTCGATGTTCTCCATTTTAAGGAGTGCCTCAAGTGAGTGCATTTTGAGGTTTAGACTTCTAGCATTGAGTAGCAATACCTCAGATTCTTCTTGCTTGTACCTGTTACACTGGTGAATTTGTCATTTGAACCTTGCCTTAGCCAGTATCCGGAATCCCAGGGGCAGCAGGTGCAGGCCATCTCTGGCAAAGCATTGTGGTTTGTCGATCATGTCATCCCAGGCAGACAGATACTGGATCCCCTTAGAATGACACCAGAAGCTTAGCCAATTGTTGAAGTCAATCATTTTGTCCTTGTACGGTGGTATCATTCTGGGTGATGGCAGGATGCTACTCAGGGCTAGGGTCATACCTGCCTGGGCTACAAGATCGGAAAGCTCCTCCATGTCCCTTTTCATGTAGTCCAGGGAGGTACGTCTCAGGTCATTCACACCAACATGGACAATGACAGAGTCATATTTGTACTTGTTGTGGAGTGACCTGAGTGCATGTGTTATCCTGGCATCCGACAGACTGCTGACAGTAACCTTCTCCTTGTTTAGCCTGGTGAGTGGAACATCAGTGTGCCTGACTATATAGTCACCAATGACTAGAGTGTTGGGTGCGTTGTTATGCCTTATGGGCTGTGGTTGAGTGGCACACTGAGTTTGTGGGCTATGTGTCATTTGGGTTGTGTTGGGGGGGTGGAGGTTTTGCTTGTGTTTCTGCTTTGGAGGGCCCTGTTGCTTGGGCAGGTTTTTACTGAGAGCCTACGCGAATGTAGGTGTGTGTTTTGTGTTTATATGTGTGTGTTTTGGTGGTGTAGGTTTTGAGGGACTATGTGCTGAGTGTGGTGTGGTGCAAGTGTTTACCTTCTCCTCTTGACTGTCTAGTCCAGTCTTGGGTGAAGAGAGCTTTGCTTCCAGTTTGACTATATAAGTGCATCTCTCACAGGTTGTAGTGTTGGGTGGTAGGAGGAGAGTTTTGTCTGTGTACATGAGGCAATTGCTGCATTGCCCCAAGATGCCCATATTCATCAGGTAGACAGGAGAAAACACCGGAGGCTGACCCTTAGACATGCCTGGATTGGTGCTTATTTGTTAAGTACTAGAAACTGTTTTCCACTAGACAGTGAGGAAAGTTGAGTGCTGTAGTAATTTGTAGCTTATTTAGTGCTTACAATAAGTTCAAAGAAACAGACTTGAGTGCTGAAACAAAAAAACTGGCTAGTTCCAAGAAACAAAATTATGCTTGAAGGCTTCCCTCCAACACAGAAAGGCTTGGGGGCTTAGAAGCCCACAAATAGTCCTGGACACAGCAAATCTGTATCCAGACTAGACTACCCACAAGAAAGGCAGAAAACAAGCTTAGAATTTTTTTTTTAAGTGGAAAGAGAGAAAGGAGGAGCAGAAACTAAGCTGACTGGCCTTCTCAAATGTTCTCTCTATATTAGGTAGAATGAGGTAATGACACTAGACTGGGAGGAGGGTACCACATCAAATTTACAGTAGGGGCGGGCAACTGCAAAGCCACAAACTATAAGAACAGCATACCAATAGGGAGGGAGGGTGGAAAACAAACTGCATAAATGTTTCTCAGAGCAGAAAAGCAGTAGTGAGCCTTTAAATGAAAATTTTAAACAGCTAAAGAAGCCTCTAGAAAAAGCTTTTAACTGCAAACAAGTTATCAGAATCAAACATATAGATCCGAGTTTGCTCAGTGTCCTTCCTTCAATTAACTCAGTGTGAAATGGCAGAAACACTCACAGCTTAACTTCTTAGGTAACAGAAATTTGAAACCTGAGGCAACTTTTAAGACAAAAAGCTCAAAAGAACCAATCAGGTGCTTAGTCTAAGCTGTAGTCCAGGTGACCTCAGTTAGACAATGACCTTAAACAATTCTCTCTCACTGAAATGCCTGATGGCTTTGGCTAAACCAAGATGTCTCTGAATATGTGCTCAGACACACAGCCTCCACAAACACTAGGCCCAAACACAAGCCTGAATATGGACAATGCTACAAATATCCACACCACTTAGAAACAAACTGCAGAAATGTTTCTCAGAACAGAAAAGCAGCAGTGAGCCTTTAAATGAAAGTTTTAAACAGTTAAAGGAGCCTCTAGAGAAAGCTTTTAACTGGAAACAAGTTATCAGAATCAAACAACCCAACAGATGCTTAATAAAAGTGGACATTTTCCAGTTAATACCACACACACATAGTGAAACTAGCTAGAACAATATACAGTAGGCAAAGTGCTATAAATAACTCGAAAAAATAAGCAAAAAAACAGGATACTTAATGTTATATATTATAGATCCGAGTTTGCTCAGTGTCCTTCCTATTTTGTAACATGTGAAAATTATATTTTTTAAACAATCTAGATCTGACTATTAAAATGTCAGCATGTTCAGTGCAGTGTAGGGTAAGGTAGCCCAATGGACAGCAGTTCCTTCCCTCAAATTAATGTACAAGAAAACAGTTTATATCACAGTAGGGGATAATCTTGTCCAATATCTGATTTTACTTCATTGTTCTGCTCTGCCTCTCAGAAGTTTTTAGTCACACCAATTTGAAATAAATCAAGTAAATCAAGAAGTTCAGGTCTAAGATGTGATGCCAGATGGCAACCTTCTATTTTCTTTAATTCTTCAACATTTATAATAAGCGTCCAGTGTATTTCTTTGTTGATTTCCTAAACTTCTTCTACTTTGGTTCCTGGGTCCATAGGTTCATATGTGTTTACTAGGCTAATGACCACAAGGGCCTTTTTAAGCCTACCCATGCATCCAAATCTTGGACAAATTCTGGTGCACTTAATAAGTGTAAGCAGGGGCTTGGGAGATGAAACATTTACAGGCAGGGCCCTGGGGGATGCCCTTTGAATTTCACAATATTTATATATATATATATATATATATATATATATATATATATATATATATATATATATATGTATATATATACATATATATATTGCACTTCAGTCAACACAGATGATTGACAGATGTGTGAGATTAATAGTCCCCATTCCAGGAGAATCTGTTCCTCCCACAGGGATTGTGCAATCTCAGGGTTAGCATATTTAATTAGCAGGGGGTATGGAGGGTGCAGTGGAGCTTGTTTCCTGCAAAAGACACTCTGTTCTGTTTTCGCATATTCCAAGGATTAGGCTTAGAGCATGCACTGTTTAGACTGAAATATTGTAGTGCTACCAAACGAGTTTTTGAAAGTTAAGGTTCAGGATTAGGGTTAGGGCTAGGACAGGGAGAGAGGCAGAGTTACGTTTAGCATGCATTAGTCAGGTGGTACATGGGGAGAAACATAGAAGTGGACAGGGTCCATTATACAATAATACATAGTTTTATTGCAACCTGGTGGCAAAATATATTTTTGATCCAGGTTAAAGTGGGAAGAGGCAAACTCCCCATAGCTGCTGTGTATCATCTCAGGTCACATTACTTCAAGGGAGGTAGTTAAGTTCAACAAAACAGTCATCGAGAAAGAAGACTCAGTCAAATGATGAATAAGTAAACCAAAGGAGTTCAATTACTGATAGCCATTTGTTAAGAGTAGAGAACAATCCACTGAAGAGTTCACTTTTCTAGATATGATGTGTTAGATGCAAGAAAAGAATGGCATACCTATATGCTGTGTTTATGGTTATTTGAAACCAAATTTTAATTTACAAACTTAGCACAGAATGTAATGAAGACTAACAATTAGAAAGTAGAAGGGATTTAGGAAATGTGATAGGGCATTTGTAACTAACCTGTACATATAATTTCATCCACCCTCAAAGATGCAAGTAACTGCAGATAACAGTGCTGTCTCACCAGTGACTTGGGTGGGCAGATGCATTATTAGACTGTTCTCATCAAAGGTAAAGAAATGGTGAACATGACAGGAGAAATTGATGGGTGGTAGTAGGACAGATCACCTGAGACCTGTAAGCATGTTCTTCTTTGAAGTGGTAGTGCCAGAAACAACTGGAGATAACAGATCCATTTCTGTAGGATAGTTCACTGCAGTAATTAAACAACTCCAGTCTAGCAAGGCTGTGGAACTGGATGAGCTGCATCGAGAAATGTTAAAGGTATTAGATACTGATAGGATGCCATGGTTAATGCACGTTGTATGGCAGAAGGGGTCATGACCTCTGGACTCGCAAGCAGGATGGTTGGTACCATTTGCAAAAAGGTGGATCATAAGGGTGGATCATAGGATGTATTTCAGTTATATAAGGATCATATGTTTCTGTCTTCCTGGGAAAGCCTATACTAGAGTATTGCAAAGGAAACTCTGACTGCTGAAGCTATGATTTAAGAGGAACAATGTGAATTTTGTAATGGATGTCATGCAGTGACTTGACTCTCTGTACCTGTCCATGGATACTGGAGCATTATGTGAGCAAACCAGTATGGTCCACCTCTTTTGGGGAGCAGCAGCATAGCTAGGGCAGGGTGAAGGGAGCAACTGCCCAGGGGTGCAAAGTGTTGAGGAGGTGCAATCTGCTGTTTGCTCCATCACCCTGACAGCTAATCTCTCTTTAGAATAATACCAGCTTTTAAAAGCTGGTATTGCATTTGCAATCAAACCTGGATGGTGTAGCACTCAAGCACTCAAAGTGTTGTCTAAATTGTAGCAAATGCAAGAAGTTTGCTACAGTTTAAAAGTAAAAAAAAAAACACTTTTTTTTTTTTTTACTGAAATCTGAGTACTATAGGCCTCCATGTGGGGTATAAACTGCAGCAGACTGCTTGCTACATTTATAGCAATTAGTGTGCTACTGTTTAAAAGAAAAAAATGATTTTTTTTTTTTGTTTACTAAAATGAGAGGAAGGATGGGTATTGAGCAGAAATGGGACCTGATTGGCTGGGCAGGAGGGAGGGGGGTTGTCATGTATTTTGTCAAATGGTTGGTGTGCCAATAGAAGAAGTGGAGCTTTTTTTGCCATTCACTTGAAGAGCTGAGGGGCTGGGGGTTGCTTGTGCATGGTACCAGCAAAGGGCACTGGCTGAGCCAGCTGTACTTCTGTTGGGGGACACAGAGAAGACATATGTCCATGTAGCCCTGAATGTCTTGTGGAAGGTGGTACAAGGGGGTCCAAAGGCTGCTGCAGTTGTTGTATGTTATTTCATTGCTGTTTTTGTAAAGTAAAAATTATATCAGGAATCTTGGCAATAAGTAAGGCACTTTCAAGGTGGATGTATTACTCCATCAAGGGCATGCCTCCCCCCTGTACATGTTTTATGGACAGGATATTAGGGCACAGCTGAGGTGTGAAGAGCATCAGTTTGGGGAGATGGCCATTACATCTTTGCTGTCTGCACATGATACTAACCTCTTTGAGTGTTATTTTTCTGTCCTTTGTTTATGCAGACAGTGCTGCCATTCTGGCTTCAAGTCACTGTGGCCTCTGGTATGCACTGGAACAGTTTACTGGTCGATGTGAGGTAAAATAAATATGAATCCAAATAAAAAATCATGGCTCTTTGGTGGAAAAGAGTGGCTTAATCTGGACAGGTGAGAAGGGAAACTGCTACCTGACCTAGAGGAGTCCATGTAGGGTTGCCACCTTGGTACAAACATCAGATTTTACAGCCGACACATACCCGTGAGCAGTACAAAGAAAAAAATAAAACTTTTTGCCTAAAATAAAAGCTTATTCTTGTAGCATTTTAGTTGCTTATTCTATTTCTTATAACATTAGGTATTTTGAATAACTGTTTTATGCAACTATTACATAAAATATAGGGAAGAATTTTGTCCTAAAGGACATTTGCATTTTTAAATTTTTTTGTCAGGACACAACTGCCCAAAGAGGGACTGTCCCTCGCAAAGTGGGACAGGTGGTAACCCTAAGTCCATGTATCTTGAGAGTTTGTTTAGAAGTGAGGGTAAAGAGCATCATGAGACTGACCCATGGATGGGTCTTTCAGCAGCAATATTGCACATACTATGCTAGACTTTGTTGGTGTAGGCTGACCTGAATTATATGACAAAATGGTGATATTACAAATCTGCAATATATAAAAATTGAGCCAAAACACCACAGATATATTATGTTTGCATAATACATCCTTAAGTTATCCTTTTATGCTTTTCATCATCAACTTTGATTACAACAGTTCTTCTTAGCAAATGTACCTATAGGTCCTCTCCTCAGATAGTACCCACTCTACTATCCCTGACCTCTCTTCCATAGATTCAGACAACCATGGATGGACAATTTCCTATGGTTTCTCCTGCACATCTGGTTGACTTGGGCATCCTGAGACAGTGTAGTAACTGCTTTATGTACATGGACATCCCTCTACTACTACCACCTAGGAACACAATATGTGAGATATGCAATTACATTAAGAACCTAGAATCCTTGCTGCCTCAGTCACAAGCCAGTATATCTGGCACTAAGAAAGTTGTCTGTACATACACTACAAACACCACACTTTTAACTCCACCCACACCTGTACAATGGACTCCCACATATGCGGAGGTTCACAACAAAAACATACCTAAACAAAACAGACCTCTGAGGCAAAAAAACACATGCATATCATAACCCACAACACCAAGCACCACACATAGTACACATGCCTGTGTCTCACAGCCTCTATGGCCCAGCCACAACCCCACCATAGTATTCATAGGAGACTCTTTCATGAGATACACAGATGTGTCCCTCAACAGACTAGGCAAGGAGAAAGTCAGGATAAGTTGCTAGACAGGTGCTAGAATCCATCATATCTCACACTCACTCAAGTCGGTTTAATTACTTTAAGGAAGTAATGACCTTTTACTGTTAAACTTGTTGCATTTTACTGTTAAACCTGCTGCATTTTACTGTTTACAGTTTTGAAATGCACTGTTTCAGATTGACTTAGTCTGATTTTGTTAAAACGCTTACTAGAATACATTGCTGTTACTGCTTTTAAATTGGTACTGAGTGCTCTCATCAGTATTCCGTTGCTGTGCTGTTTCAACCTGTGTTAGTTAGATTTTACTACTTAGATTTTACTACTTAGCTTACTTTGAGTGCCTATACTATTACCGTATCATATGGAAACTGAGTGATTTTACTGTAATTTTATGTCCTGCCACCGTTTTGCTAATTTCTGTTGGCATGCATTACTAAGTAGCAACAAATAGCTGGAAAAGTGTACTGGCAATGAATTACTCTGCATTCTGTGAAATTAAGGTGGCAATAGCCTGAATGTCATATTACTGAACAGGGTGACTTTCTTATTAATTATCATTGCTTGTTCCTTAACTAATGTATTTGATTAAGTACTGCTTAGCTGAACTACTTAAACTGTGGTATTTCCTTGCCTGTCTCTTATTTCCACTTATTTACTTCACCTCCCCCCTTTTCTGGCTTCATAGTAACATCTCTTTCTTTCTCCTTACAGTCCCTTAAACACATTCAAAGGTCCAAAAAAAAAACATGAAGCAACTGCCTGCATACAAGAACATGGAGAGCAGAACCCCTTACAAACCAGTAAAAGCCACAGCAAGTTCTACTTTTATCAACAGACTGTGAGCAGTGTCGGTTTATTATAATCTTCTCTCTGTGATACTCCTACTGATTCTTCTGCTGTGCGCCCTACTGGATCCCCCCCACTCTTTTTCCTCCCATTTACTGTAACAAAAAATATATATTTTTCCAAAGCTTTCCATTTATTATATATTCTTATATTTTATTTATCTTGTATACCATATTTCTTTTATATTCTTATATTTTATTCTCCCATTTATTGTAACAAATATATACAGTTTTCCAAAGCTTTACATTTATTTTATATTCTAATTCCCTGATGGTCTAGTAAATCTGCTTTTGAATTCACATGGGTAAACAGACAGCTTTAGGTACTGACCTGGGATAGTTGATTGTTTTTCTTTTCTAACTGCTTTCTCCAAGTCCTGGTCCATAGCCACCCCCCTTTTCTTGTTCTCCTAACATAATTCTAGTGTAAGTTTCCTAGTCCTGTCAAACCTGTTTTCTCACAGCTTTCTCCAAGCCCTGGCTCTTAGTCCCACGCCCTTCTTTTGGTCTGCTAACATAATCTTATTGTAAGCTTCCCAGCTCTGTCACTCCTGTCTATTCCCTCTTTCTTCCTCTTGAAAGTTTACTTATTCCTCCTCTGAGCTGTGGCACCATCTTTAAATACCAAAAACCTCTGTCTGACTACACTCTGGGCTGTCCCAGGGGCATACCTCAGTAGTGTGCACTTACTGCATGTCCCTTACTAAAACCCCTGGCATAACTACACTATTTTCCTACTTCTCAGTGAACTGCAGCTCCCCATTGGTGCATAAATAATAAAAACAAACAGAAAGGTAACATTCAAACCCAAACAATAGGCTTCCCTATTTCTGCAGTAGCTAACCTTCTCACTAATTGTTTTCTATTTGGTGACTACTGCTCCTCCCAGAAGGTGTAACCCGATCTGTTCGCCCTTTGGGCTCACTCCGCTCCCCTAACCTGGCCCCAAATACCACCCGTCCCCACTATCTGTACTTTTATACATCCTCTGACTCCTCCCCACCAAACACATCTCCAATCACAACACGCCTAAGCCAAACCCCACCCACCTGTAGATCTTCACCACCCCAAACATCCACCCCTCCTACAATGCTCTATATGACATCTCTCCCTATAACCCCATTTGCCCTACTAATCTCTCTCTCTCTTATCTGTTTCACATTTTTCCCAACCCTTGTCATAACTCTTACGCACACTCCACTACATCTTACCATTAACCTCACTTCCCATCCTACTCATCCATCTCACATGAACTCTTTATCTCTAACCCAATCTATTTTTTCAAACCAAAACTGCTTCTCAACCTAACCCCCCCCTGCACTCCCCTCTTAAATGTGATACCAGAAAATCACTGCACTCACACAACCCAAGCTACCCTTGCCCAACACACTGCCTCACTCTTCTACTCCACCACATCTCTTTCTCTCACTAGCAGGCGACATCCACCCCAACCCCAGGCCAATCTCTAACATCAATCTCACCAAACCCTCCACTCAACCCACAAACTCAAAGTCCATTCACCTTGCAACACAATGTACAAAGCCTAAAAAACAAAATCTCTAACCTCCATGCCTGGCTCTCCCATAACCACCCTGACATTACTGTTGTTTCTGAAACCTGGCTGAAAACCTATATAAAAGATAGCAAAATCCTACCACCAGGTTTCCAAATCATTCACAATGACAGAGCCCAAAAAAGGAGGTGAAGTAGCAATAATCTACCCCACCTCCAGTACCATAACTCCCTACTCCAATAAAATACCAGCCTTTGCCAACACTGAAATTATAATAGGTTTACTAAACATAAACAACCACAAGTCCATATGTATCATGGCCCTCTATATTCCCACTGGTGATAATATCAACACTCTTGAAAACATCCTGTCCTGGTTCTTCTTCAATATAAAAAATGAAACCTATATACTTGGTGATACCAACATCAACTGGAATACTATTAACTCTGAAGCCCCATCCCACACAATTAACCTGTACAACTTCTCCCAACTAATACAATCTCCAACCAGACCAAATAAAGATGGTAACTCTGGTACCTCTGATCCTAACAACTCACCCAAACCTTATCACCAAAGCCGGAACATTACCTGATCCTCTCAGTGATCACCTACCAGCCTTCACCGATTGTCTCCCATCTCCACTGCATAAACAACCCCACTACATCCAAACCTGCAACCTCTCCTCTTTCAACCCTCTAACTTTCTCTGAATGCTTAAAGCATACTGACTGGTCCCCTCTAACAACCCTTCCTCTAGATGATGCTGTTTCCTACTTTAACCACTCATTTCTAACCCTTCTCAATCAGCAAGCCCCCCCCCCACACTTGAACCAAACACATCAAAACCAATCCCTGCTCATGGTTATCAAAAGATACTAAACTAGCCTTGCACCAAAGGGACATAAAATGGAAACAATATCAAAAACATAAAAACTCTAGCACCCTCCTAGAGTATAAGCAACTACAAAACTCTGCAAAAAACCTAATAATTAAAGACTGCAAAGCCCACTACTCCAAACTCCAGTCCTCACACTCAACAAATCCCCAAAAATTCTGGGACTCCATCTCATCCATGCTGCAGCCTGAAAACCTCTGCCCAGACCCCAACCTCTCCAACCTTGAAACAGCCAGCCAATTCAACTCATTATTCATAGACTGCAGAGCTAAACTATCAGCTTCCTTCCCATCCCCCTCCTCCACCAGCACCCCCTCCTGCCCCAACTACCACCTCAATCATCAACCTTCCTCCACATCCTTCTGCCTCAGACCCATCCCCACAAGCACTATAAAAAGACTTCTCCTCAAACTCAAACCTTGTCGCACTCCACCCAACAACCTTTCACCCACCTTCCTCAAACAATCTCCAGACAGCATTGTCTGTCCCATCTTTATTCTTATAAACAGATCCATACAAGAATCATATGTCCCTTCTATCTGGTGCCATGCTTACATCATCAGCCTCCACAAAGGTGGCAGAAATACTGACACCACCAACTTCAGGCCTACTGCCAACCTTTCCCCTCTTTCTACTATACTAGACAAAACAATACAAGCACAACTTATGGCACACCTAACACTAAACAATCTCCTCTCCCCTACCCAACATGGCTTTCACCCTGGCCACAGCACCATGACTGCCCTTCTTTCCTTTCTTGAAACAATAAACCTCGAAAGCGATTCAGGCAAGTTTGTATCCACACTATTCCTAGATCTGTCAAAGGCCTTTGATACCATCTCACACACCCTACTCATATCCCCACTCTCCACCCTACACCTCTCTCCCACCACTATTGCCTGGTTTTCCAGCTACTTATCCAACCACCAACAAGATGATCAATGGAAAACTTCAACCTCCCCCTTCCTTCCCACACCCACAGGTGTCCCACAAGGTTCTGTTCTTGACCCTCTTCTCTTCAACCTATTCATTAACAGCTTTCACCAATCCATCCTGGACTCATCTATCATCCAATATACAGATGACTCAACAATCATCTGCTCAGCCTTCTCCCCTCCTAGCAAAAACCCAACTAGCCTTGTCCAAAACAGAAACCTGGATGCAGTCTAACCATCTGACACTAAATGCAAATAAAACCAAACTAATGTTTTTTCCCCTCCCAAAAACACCATTGGCAACTCCACATTCACCATACAGATCCAAAACACCACCCTCCTGGAAGTTGCTCCCAACACCAAGCTTCTTGGCATCATTATTGATGAAGAGCTAAAATATGACACCCACATCCACTCCACAATCAAGAAAATCCACCAAAAGTTAGGTCTCCTCTACAAGCACAACCACTTCCTAAGTCCCTCTACCCATCAAACTCTTGCATCCACCTTCCTAGTCCCCTCCCTTATGTATGGTGCCCCTCTTTTCACCAATCTCCTTCTTGGCCTTCAGTCCAAACTTAAATCCTGCTACCACAAGATCTCCAAATTAGCAACCAATTCAAAAAACTCACCCCACCACTGCCACTCCCTCCTCCCCCTAAACTGGCTTGAACTACCCAACTACCTCAGTTACCTACAACTCACCACTGCCCACAAGCTCATCTTCAAACCTGCCAACTGCCCAGCTGTCGCTACTTCCTTAAAACCTTACATTCCCAACCGCTCACTCAGATCCTAAAACCAAAATCTCCTTCAGGTCTACAAACCTGCACGACCTCCTGGCCATCTACTGCTGTCTCACTCCTTAGCTAAACAGTGGAATTCTCTCCCCACACACCTGCACAACTTACCTAACCATACAAATTTCAAATCTCAGCTACTCCCTCATCTTTCTTCTAAATGTGAATGCCCTTGCCATGCTCCAACTTAACCCCCCCATTCCACCTTGCACTGACTCATCCAACTAGCTCTACTATTACTTCATCCCACTCAAAACAATCCCTCCCCTACTAAAAACTAATTTTCTCACTAATATCTATTGTACTATACTCTCCAGTCTCAAATATACTATTACCCTCTCCATGCATAATATTTTCCTAACCTTCTAATGGCTAGTAGCTATATATTTTGAAATGTTAAACCTACAATTGAGTTTATAACAAAAATATTCACTTTATGTAAATGTTGAAATTTCTGTATTGAATTATGTCTTTTCATTTTTGTAACAATAACAAATAACATGTGAAATGTAACTTGCAATTATTGTGGAGCTTTTCTTCCCGGGCCTCCACTGAAAACAGGCTCTTCTTGGCCCAGTAGTCTTCCCTGGTCATCAAACTTAAATAAACAATGTCTCTCAATAACACCACAAAACAACACAATTCACACCAATCCATGTTGGTGTGAATGACTTGAGACATACCTCTGTGGACTATATGAAGGGAGACATAATTGAGCTCACTGAATATGTGTTCCAGGCAGGTATGTCCCTAGCCTGAAACAGCACCCTACTGTCACCCAGAATGATGCCTCAGTACAAACAGAAAAGGCTTGACTTTAACAATTGGCTTAGTTTCTGGTGTCATTGCAAGGGGATCCAGTACCTGACCGTGGGAGGACATGACTGATAGGCCAAAATGCTTTGCCAGAGATGGCCTTCATCTGTCTCCTCTGGGCTTCAGGCTTCTGGCAAAGGCTCTTCCCCATAGTGCCTTTTTTAGGCAAACTCGTGAAGACAAAATTACCAATGTGAAAAATTCTTCTAAATGAAATTTAAATGTCATACTGTTAAACTCTAGAAGTCTTAACATGAAACTGCACTCATTGCAAGCATTCCTCACCCTGGAAGATGCTGACATTTGTGCAGTTTCTAAAACCTGGTTTATAGATGCAGAGAGCACCCCAGCCTTACCAGGTTACTCATCCTAGTATACTTTCAGACCCCAAACAGAGGGGTACAAAGCCAAAGGAGGTGGAGTTTCAATATTTATCAAAAACATACACAACTCCAGGCTGGTCAAACAGTATGACACACAGGAGACACTCCAGGTACAGTTAACTGTTGACAAAAGACCTATTCAAATCATAGCTAGCTACAGACCCCCAACCATGACTCAGGACGCCCACTCCACCTATCTAGACTTACTTGAATCCATCAAGATTTCAACCCTCTACCTTGATCCTGTGTAACTTTAACTACCCAGTCATAGAGTTGAAGCCTTCTTCTAGCCCAAACATGAATGCCCAGAGATTCCTCAACTTTTTCAGTGCCAATGCATTGGAACAACGGGTTGACACCCCAATGAGAGATGAAAATATCCTAGACCTTGTACTAACCAACATGAGTAGCTACTGTAGTACCCCTACAGTGTGATCCCCCTTGGTAAGATCCAACCATAAAAACATAGGCACCAGAACCATAGGATGAGGGGGAGGGAGAGCCACCCCACTTTTACAGCTACAAGACCATGGAGTTTTCCTTTAAGCAGGACCCATGCGTGCGTCGCAAGCTAACGTAAATTCAAACAACAGTGCACGGAAAATGTTCACATCATTGCTGCCAGAGTCATCCATGGTAAGAAGTGCTTTGCAACCTGTTACTTCAACAATTACAGTTGGTGATGAATCTAAGAATAAACAGGGGAGAATGGTTGTAGGGTAAGAACAGTAATACTGGAGCCCTTCATGGTGTAATACTAGGATATCTTTTAATGTTTTTTTCTAACCAAGCCAAAAGCCTCTTAACTGTAGGGCTTTGATATATTTGCTTAGTGATATTAGTTTTATTTTATCATAAACATAGAAATGGAGGAGGAAGCAAAACAATGACCAAATAGTGGGCATTGTATGTAGTGATGTAGACTAAATATAGCACCCCCCCCCCCGTGCAGATTGTGTGTGATTACTCCTTTCCTCTGCACCTATTGATAAATTAAATTTATTGTAGCTGTATTTTTCACCATTAAATTAGTGAGTCAGGTCAGCTAAGTATTCTCTAGGTTATATGGAAAAGAGTAAAGAATGTTCTGCACTGAATCAGATTCTTCCCATATTATGGATTTTTATGGCAAAGTGATACTTGTTCATGTCCCATCTGGTGGTATTTTTTTAAAAACAAGGATTATTAGAAAATAACATTAGAAACAGTGATATGTTAAAGAAGAGTTTATTGTGCAGAACTGTTCAAAGACTGCATTGAAATGTGTATAAAAAAGAAACTTTGTATGCTCTGTGTTGAATGGTGTAGTAAAAAAAGAAACGTTGATGGATGCTTTGTATTGAACCGTGTATAAAAATATAAAAAAAGAAACTTTGATGTATGTTTAGGGTCAACACGTTTCCAGGCTAGAGTTTACACTAGGACTGCAGTTCATTTCAGAGAACACTGCACAGTTATGAAGTGAAGTTATTTTGTTGTCTTTATGTGATATGCTGTTATGGTAACTTAGTTTAGCAGTGCATTTTTGGGAAATGCACCTCACATGGCAGCAGATGGATTTTGTATGCAAGCTACCAAGGTGAGCTTTTCACTTCATCTCCTGTAATGATTTCTAGCATCAAGAAATGTTTGGTTTGCAGAGCAGAAGGTAGTGTTTATTTTTTGTCTGTGCATGGGAGGGCGCATTGTCATGTATCAGACAAGCTGGTTGTAACAGAATTTGCATCTTCATAGGTTCATAGGTTCATAGGTAGGTACTAGACTATCGGCCCAAGGGCCTACGTAAGCTTAGCCAACAAGGTTCCCTGGCTTACACCACCCAAGAAAGTTATTTTCCTGTGCCACTGTCGAGCAGAGACACAGAAGTGATCCCCGGGGTGTATCTCCTATTTCGCATCCACTCATCAAGATTTTTTTTGAAGAGTGCTAATGAAGAACTTTGCTTGACATAGATGGGTAGCCTGTTCCAGAGTATGGGAAGTCTCTGGGACAGGAATCTATCCCTCCAGCATGTCCTGTTTATTGTGGTGACAAGGTTTAAGTCCCTAGAATGTGTAGCTCAGCGGGATTGGGATTTTTTTAGGTGTAGCATGTCCAACAGCTCTGGGTTTGACATAGCTTTATGTTAGGCAGAGATCACCTCAGAGTAGGCGACATGCTATGGAGTAAAGCTGGAGTTTTTTGAGGCAGTCAGTGCAAGGCATTTGTTTGAGGCCAGTAATCCTCTTTGTGAGGTACTTCTGTGGCCTTTCCAGCTGCTGCAGATGTCTTGTGAGGTACATTCCAAAACAGGCATTCTACTCTATAATAGGTCTAATCAGTGTCGAGTAGAGGGGAACAATTACCTATTTTTTCCTGGATGAGAACCCTTTTATGATGAGGTGTGCCATGTAGAAGGACTTCCTGACTACTGTGGCAATGTGACTATCAAAGGAGAGACTACTGTCCACCTGGGTCCCAAGGTCTCTTATCATACATTCGGTGTTAAGTAGATTGCTGCCTATGTGGTAGTTCATGGGTACAGAGTTTTTACCAAAGGGAATGACACTGCACTTTTTGGCATTGAGCTTGAGGCCATGGTTCTGACACCAGGCATCTGTCTCAGCAAGGCCCTTCTGTAGGATGCCCACATCATTTGGGGACTTGACTACAGCTCCTAGTTTGCAGTCATCTGTGAACTTTGTTAGCCAGAGGTCTTCTGTGTTAGCCTGTACTTCAGAGAAGTAGATACCAAACAGGAGAGGTCCCAGGACGGAACCCTGTGGTACTCCACGTCTCACTGCTTTGAGGTCAGATTTGGAGTCTGCAACTTTTGCAGTGTGGGTTCTGTTAATGAGCCATTTGGCAACCCATCTTGTGACATAGGGATTTATACCTAGTTTAGTGAGTTTAGCTATAATTCCAGAATGGGGGATGGTGTCAAAAGCCTTGGGGAGGTCAAGATAGGCTGTGTGAACCATCTTACCCTCATCTGCGGCTTTGTTGACTGCCTCAAAGAAGTCGATCAGGTTCAGGAGGCATGATCTGCCTTTCACAAACCCGAACTGGGTGGGATCCAGAGTTTGGAGGTTACCAATGTCTTTGTTTATGAGCTCCATGATGATAGATTCCATGGCCTTGCAGACCAGGCTCATCAGGCTAATAGGTCGATAGTTCTCAGGAACAGTGGTGGCTCCCCCTTTGTGGAGTGGGATAACTGTTGCTGTGTGCCATTCAGTGGGCACAAAGCCTGATGCAAGGCTATTACTGAACATGGTGCGTAAGTGTGGAGCCAGTTAATTCTGAAGTTCATGTAAAACGCAGCCTGGGATGTTGTCCGGTCCTATGGATGCTGTGTTTTTGGCTTTAGAGAATGCAGCTTTTACCTACGTAGCTGTGATTACAGGGACTCTGCATTCTTCCTGTATAGATATGGCCCCTTTGGGGGGTGAGGGGGGGTAAAGTTAGCACTGAACCTATCTGCCAGGATGTTGGAAATATCATTTGGTTCTGTAATTGTCGTGCCATTGTGCTGTAACTCAGAGCAGATCTGGGTGTTTCCATCAAGATTCTTGATATAGCTATAGAATGCTTTGTGGTTGTCCTTAGAATTAGTGGCAATTTTGTTTTCATAGCTACCTTTGGAGGATCTTATAAGGGATCTCAGCTTCTTACTGAGGCTGACCAGGGAGCTCCTGCACTCATGGGATTTTACTCTCTTTTGCAACAGTTTCTTCCTTCTGTTGTACAGTTTGTTTATGGCAGGGGACCCACCAGATTGGCTTCCTTTTTTTGGAGGATAGTGTCTTGGTTCTGTTTGGGATAGCACGATCCATGCACTCGTGTAAGTGTTTATAGAGTGCATTTGTGTAGGATTCAGCAGTTGTAACTGTATTGTCCATCTGCATGGGTGTCGTGAAGTTCACCATTTCTGTCTTAAGAAGCATGAAGTTGGCTTTGGAGAAATTTTTTACTGTGGTTTCCTTAATGGTGGGTGGGGGCGGGATGTGGATATCAAGGGTGATTAGCTTATGGTCAGATCGGACCAACGAGGAGTTAACTTCAGGTGTGGAACACCGGTCACTCATGTTGGTAACGACTAGATCTATGATATTGTTGCCCGTGGTGGGGGTCTAGATAGGTTGATGCAGGGCACTGGAGTTTATGAATTTCATAAAGCGTTGAGCTAAGGATTTGGTACATGAGTAGTTTTCCCAGTTAATGGTGGGGTAGTTGAAGTCGCCCATTATTAGGGTGTTTGGTTGAACCCTAATATTTTCCAGTACATGAAGAAAAGAGAAGTGGAAATCCTGGGGCATGGTGGGGGACCTATAGTAAGCTACAATTTGGATTGCAGTTTTGCCCAGAGTTAGTTGCACTTGGATAACCTCGGATGCATTATGCTGAGCAACTAGCCTGGAGGTGTGGATATCCTTAATGAATATGGACACACCCCCGTCTTTGGTGTTTCGGTCCAGGTTACATAGCCGAAAAGTGTGGTATGAGTTATAGCCTGGTAGTGCAGGGTTGCTCTCTGGAGCCTTGAACCAGGTTTCAGTCACTGCACAGATATTGATGTTCTCCATTTTAAGGAGTGCCTCAAGTGAGTGCATTTTGAGATTTAGACTTCTAGCATTGAGTAACATTACCTCCAGTTTTTGCTTGCCTGTTCCTGTTACGGCGGTGAATTTGTAATTTGAACCTTGCTTAAAAAAAGTACTATAGGGGCAGCAGGAGCCTTAGCCACTATCCAGAATCCCAGGGGCAACAGGTGCAGGCCATCTGTGGCAAAGCATCGTGGTCTGTCGACCATGACATCCCAAGCAGACAGATACTGGATCCCCTTAGAATGACACCAGAAGCTTAGCCAATTGTCGAAGCCAATCATTTTGTCCTTGTACTGCGGTATCATTCCGGGTGATGGCAGAATGCTACTCAGGGCTAGGGTCATACCTGCCTGGGCTACAGGATTGGAGAGCTCTTCTATGTCTCTTTTCATGTAGTCCAGGGAGGTACGTCTCGGGTCATTCACACCAACATGGACAATGACAGAGACATATTTCTACTTGTTGTAGAGTGACCTGAGTGCATGGGTTATGTGGCGGATCCTGGCACCCGACAGGCAGCTGACAGTAACCTTCTTCTTGTTTAGCCTGGTGAGTGGGACATCAGTGTACCTGACTATAGAGTCTCCTATGACTAGTGTGTTGGGTACGTTGTTTTGCCTTATTGGCTGTGGTTGAGTGGCACACTGAGTCTTTGGGCTAGGTGTCATTTGGGTTGTGTTGGGGGATGGAGGTTGCTTGCGTTTCTGCTTTGGAGGTCTCTGTTGCTTAGACAGATTATTATTGAGGGCCTCCGCAAATGTTTTTGTGTTACTATGTGTGGATTTTGGTGGTGTAGATTTAGTGAGACTATGTGATGAGTATGGTGTGGTGCAAATGTTTACCTTTAACTCATGACTGTCAAGTTCAGTCTTGGTTGGAGAGAGATTTACTTCCAGTTTGGCTAGATAAGTGAATCTCTCACAAGTTGTAGTGTTGGGTGGTAGAAGGAGAGGGTTGTCTGTGTGCATGAGGCAATTTCTACATTGCCTCAAGATCCCCAGATTCATCAGATAGACAGGAGAGAACACTGGGAGCTGACCCTTGGACATGCCTGAATAAAAAATATTTTCTTCTAGATAAGTGAGGAAAGTGAGTACAAGAGCTGTTTTTCTCTAAGCAAGTGAGAAAAGTAAGTACAAAAACTGTTTTCCTCTAGGTAATGAGGAAGGTTGAGTGCTATAGTAATTAGTAGCTTATTTAGTGCTTACAAGTTCTGAACAAGTGCTGAGCACGAATAAGCAAATTTAAGGGCTAAAACTAAGAATCTGTATCTGCACTAGACGAGTTGCAGGACAGAAACAAGTGCAAATGCAGGCTTTCAAATCAGAAAGTTGAGAGAGATGGAAGAGATTGCCCAAACGGCCAGTAACTATAATTTCTGGGCCAGAACCATTCCTTATGTGGTAGACAGGTTACCTAGTGCTTACCACTCCCACTGATAAGCTAGAAGGCTTTCCTCCAACACAGAAAGGCTTGGGAGGGCTCAGAACTTACATACAGTCCTGGATACAGCAAATCTGTATCTGGAACACTAGTTACAGGAAAGGTAGGAAACAGGCTTACAGTTGTAGCAGAATGGCAGGTAGTAGTTTAAAGATATATTACATGATGACATTCTGATAAAACCAGGAATGTGTATGCATTTCTTCTGCTTTTAAACACTTGCAAGTCATCTGTAGTTCATATGATGCACTATATTTTCAGTAGAGATGTATACACATTAGTAATATTTTCAAATTGTAAGCCTCATTGGCAGAAGTAAACAAAAATCTCTAGTTTTCATAAATAGTAGCAGTTGCCACTAGTGGTCATCTAATACTGTATTTAGTTTGTGGTGTTTGGAATTCTCTCAACTTGATTGCTGTAAAATCACGTTTTTTGCAAACGCCTTGAAGTTTTTAAAACTAGAACTTGGATGTTAGCATTTCACTGTTCTGATAATCCTATATCTTGAGTAAATATTTACAATAAATCATACTGCCACCGGCTTCTACAGCAATAAAAACTGAAATGTTGTGAAGGATATGTAGGTAGGGTTGCCACCTTTTCAAATGGCCAAAGTGGGATATTTTCGGGACACACATCAGATTTTACAGGCCAACACATACCCACGGTCAGTACAAAAGATAGAACTTAACTTTTTAGCCTAAATAAAAGCTTATTCCTGTAGCATTTTAGTTGCTTATTCTGTTTTAGATACAGAATAACTGTTTTATGCAACTATTACATAAAATATGGGACATAATTATGTCCTACAATTTCAGGACATTTGCCATTTTTAATATTTTTTGTCAGGACACAACTGCCCAAAGAGTGACTGTCCCTCGCAAAGTGGGACACATGGTAACCCTATATGTAGGTAAAGAACATGGGCAGAACAGCAATATAGTGATTGTTAGAGGTATGCATACATATAAAACACTTAATTTATAACTTATTACTTTGTATGTTATTCTTGGGAATCTTCATACTGTTTTGTAGTGTCTTTTTTACAGGTTCATAGTTTTATACTAGGCTAATGACCACCAGGTTGTCTATAAGCTTAACCGTGCAACCTAACCCATTTTTGTCCCAGAGTGCCCTGGTCACCTATATGGTGGGGGATGTTAAGAGGTAGGTAAGGATTATGTTGAAAGTATATTAGTTTGGAGATCATTTTACATGCTGTTGACCACTGTCCATCATAGACATGGGGGGGAGGGGGACCAGGGTTGAAAAGCAATTTCCTTGTCCAATGATCAAGGTTGCATTTGAATAAAATCAAGGATGAACTTTGTTTTAAGTGAATGGGGGAGCTTATTCTATAGCACCGGGGACCCTTTGAGATGCACACCAATCTCTCCAGCTTGTTCTGTTTCTGTCACAGGCAAAGTTCAGGTTCTTAGAGCTAGTGTTTCTGATGCTATTAATTTTGTGGATGTACAACAGTTCCATCAGAGCTGAACCTGTGGATGCCCTGTATGCCATGCATATATCATCTCTTAGTAACCTGCAGGAGACTACAGAGAGAGGGCCTTAAGGTGATCTGTGTATGACAGGGTATTCATGCCCTGGATTCTCTAGTGAGAAACGTTTGAGAACATTATGGAAGTAGCTGTTTATGTATGTGACAAAAGGGGCATTGTATTTCGATGATGGGTCTGATAAGGGCTGACTAGAGTGGTGTTACAACTTCTTTTGACCTGGGTGCCCTACTCTTGTGTATAAGTTGGGTGACATAGTATGTTTTTCTTCTTGTCTTGCTGGGTCAGTTTGTAAGGGTGTTTTATTGATGGAGTAGTTAGCTTGGGTGGACAGTTTCCAAAAAGTCACTATAATGCCTTTCTTTGCATTGAGCTTTAAACTGTGGCTTTTGCACCACTCATTTTTATTTATGTTAAACCATTCTGTAGGATGCCGATGTCACTGGGAAAATCTGATAGCTCCCAATTTGCAGTCATCTGCAAACCTGGAAAGTCAGAGGTCCTTGACATTAGCCATGACTTCCAAGAACTAGATGCCAAAGAGGAGTGAGCCCACCACAGAGCCATGGAGTACTCTTCTGGTGACTGGCATCCTGATGGAGGTGGTCTCACTGGTTCTGACTTCTTGGGTCTTGTCTGTGAGCCAGCTAGCAGTCCAGTGAGTTATGTTGCGATAGTTCAGAGAGTTTGTCAGTACTACCATAGTGGCGTATTGTATCAAATGCCTTGGTCAGGTCCAGGTAGGCAGTATGGACTGTTTCCCCTTCATCTATAGCCTTGGTGACCTCCTGAATGAAGTCTACCAGGTTGAGTAGGCAAGACCTTTCCTTGTCAAAGCCAAAATGGGATGGGTTTAGTATCTGTAGGTTATCAGTTTCCTTAGTGTTGATTTCCATGATAATTTGTTCCATGGTTTTGTATACTAGACTTGTCAAACTGGTGGGTCTGTAGTTTCCTGGGTCAGTTGTTGGTCCACCCTTAAAAAAGGGATGACTCTTGCTACTCTCCGTTCACCTGGCACATAACCAGTTTTGAGGCTGTAATTAGTGTCTTAAGTGATCCCTACTAGGCCATGTTTTGAGCTATTTAGGAGGCAACAGA
Organism: Protopterus annectens; assembly: GCF_019279795.1. Taxonomy (NCBI): domain Eukaryota; kingdom Metazoa; phylum Chordata; order Ceratodontiformes; family Protopteridae; genus Protopterus; species Protopterus annectens. Next base: position 563,844,614 of record NC_056726.1, on the reverse strand, counting down.
GATATTGTGGGTGGCCCAGTGAGGCAGTGCTTATGGCCTTCATGAATGTGGCCAGTGGTTAGTAATACTTCTGTGGTGAGAGTTGCAGCTAGGAATGTAACTACTTATAGAGAAGTAGTGTTGTTAGAAGGGATATGGTAACAGAGTTAGTACGTACAGCCAAATTGTATAAGTAATTCTAAGTTAATAATTAGCCTGGAGTGTTACATGTGCAAAGCCAGGATTCAAATAAGTGTCTTTTGAGAGAGATTTTGAAATGATTAAGACTGCTTATGGATCTAATAGTATGTGGAAGGGTATTCCAATTTTTAGCAACAAAGTTAGAGTAAAGAGAGTTGCCTGCTGTAATGGATACTTTGGTTACTTGGAGTAAGTCTTTGTTAGATGATCAAAGAGTATGAATGTTAGAGTAGGGCTGTAGAAGATTTTTTAGGGAAGGTACGTTGTCAGGATTGTGCATTATTTTGTGAGCCATTAATAATTAACTTGTTATAGTTCATAATATGAGGTAGTTCCACCAAGAAAGATATTTTAACCGTTGACAGTGATGGGGTGAATGTGTGGAATCGGTTGCAAATTTGGGAATCTTATTATAATATGATTATATAAAAAATTGCCCTCTTTAGATCACTAAGTGCCCCTCTCACCCTCCACCCCAGTCTTTGACAGCTTCCGGCGCCTATGCATAAAAACGATCACTTTCAAAGTCACCATATCCCCACCCCTCTTGCCAGGGACAAACAAAAAACTTTTCCAAAGCTGACTACCACCTCCTGAGAGCAGGTATAAGTAGCTTCACGGCCACCATCCCTTCAGTTGGAACTAGCATTAATGTCCAAGACTACACCAAAAAACTATATGAGCACCTACATAGTTGCATGGACTCAGCAATAGTTGACAGGACCAAATCATCTTCCTCAAGGAAGAGTAAACCTGTGGTGTACAGCAACAATAAACAAACTCTATAATAAAAGGAGAAGAAAATGCTGTCCAGGATCAAGAAGGAGCAGGTGCCAAGCTGAAAGCAATCTTGCTTTTGTCTGAACAAGCAAATAAGGTCACTGGTACAATCATCTAAGGCTAATTTTGAGTCCAAATTGGCCACATCTACTAAGAACAATCACAAGACCTTCTTCACATATGCATACAATCTCAAAGGTAACACCCAAATCTCCTCTGATCTAGTGATCAAAAACACTACATAAACAAATGCCATAGATATAGCCAACCTGCTGGCAGACAGGTTCAGTGAAAATGTAATCAGTAAACCAGGACATCTCCAGCATTTGCACCCCTCCCCTCATCACCAGGGAGCAGGTCTTTAATGCCCTCTCAAAGGCAAAAAATACAGCCTCCATGGGACCCAACAACATCCCTGGCTGAGTCCGACATGAGCTCAAGCATGAGCTCTCAGCACCATTAGGCATCATATTCAACCAAAACCTGAGCACCGGCTCCATCACAGCCAAATATAGGATAGCCACTGTCATTCCTCTACACAAAGGTGGAGCGTCCACCAACCCAGGCAATTATAGGCCCATCAGCCTAACTAGCCTGATCTGCAAGGCCATGAAATGCATTATCATTAACCTTATAAACAAGGACATTGGTATCCTCTAAACACTTGACCCCACATAGTTTGGTTTTGTCAAAGGGAGATCATGCCTGTTAAACTTGGTTGACTTCTTTGAAACAGTCACTAAAGACATGGATGAGGGGAAGATGGTGCACATTACCTACCTTGACCTAGCCAATGTCTTTGACACTATTCCCCACTCTGGCATAATAGATACACTCTCCCTCTTAGGCATCAACCTATATGTTACCAGATGGGTAGCTAACTGTCTCACTGATAGAACCCACTCAGTCAAAAGAGGGGAAGCCACCTGTAGTAGTAGACCATAATGAGCAGCATACCCCAAGGATTGGTCTTGGGACCTCTAATGTTTGGTATATACATTTCTGAGGTGCAAACGAAAACCAGTGGTCTGTGGCTGGCCAGGTTTGCAAAAGACTGCAAGCTGGGTGCTGTCTTAAATTCTCCTACTGATGTGAACATTCTCCAAGAGGGCCATACATAAACTAATGACTGGTGCCAGAAGCATGGCCTCAAATCAAATGCCAAGAAATGCATCATTATCCCCTTTGGGAAAAATGGCATCCCCATTAATTATCATATTAATAACAGTGTACTAAGCATGCAATCAGTCATTAGGGACATGTGCTTCCAGGTTGATAGCAACATGACTTTTTAGCACCACTTTGTGTCCACGGTACAGCAGACTTTCTACATGGCCCACTTCATAAGTAATGGTATTTCTTCCAGGAACAAGGAGGTCATAACATCCCTATACTCCTCTGTTATATGACCCATTATCAAGTACAATGCCACCTTTGGTATATACCTTGCCAAGCACATGCAGCAGCTGGAGAGACCACAGAGATTCCTGACCAGGAAAATCCAGGGTCTCAAACACCTATTCTATACAGATAGGCTAAAAACCATGTCCCTCTACCCAGTCTCATACAGACTGCACAGAGGTGACCTGAGTCTGGCACACAAGGCCATCTCAGACCTAGTTTTGATGGAGTTGCTGCATATCTGTAAGTCAAACTTCACTCGCTCAACCTGCACACAAGCTTCAACCTGGTCTGTGACATTAATAAAACTTGCTGGCAGAATAGATTTGTGTCCCAAAGACTGCCCCATCTGTGGAATAGACTATTTCTCCATATCAAGCAGAGTACCTCACTAGCCCTCTTTAAGAGGAGCCTAGAAAACTGAATGGGAAACAGAAATACACCCCTGGGATCCCACCTGTGTCTCTGCTAGAAAGAGGAAACAGGTGCTGACTTTGTGGAAAGATGGGCAAAATTCTTTACTAGGCTTATAAGGGCATCCAGGCCAATAGCCTAGTATCATCCTATGAACATATGAACCTACCACAGCTTAATTACTTATTACAAATGGAACAATTTATTCTCCCCATGTTACTTTCTTACCTGCAGTGGACAATGATGGGTCCAGACTCAGAACATCTGTTTTTATGGACTGCTTTAAGGAGACGACAGAGCCCAGTGGAATGTTTGGGCACACCATGATCAGGCCATGTTAGAAAATGAAAATGCTTCACCAGCTTTTTTTGTGAATCATTCTTTGCAAATGAAACAAAAAACACTATTAGCAAAATGTCACATTACATTTCAAAGTAATTTATAAAGCAAAATAATGCTGAAAACATGTTTCAAATCCTCTTAAAAATATCATTAATGCTGCAAATTAAAAATCATAGATTCTAATATTTTGGTCAGATTCTTTCATTGCATTAATAAATGTGTCCTCAAGTGTAGAAAATATAACATCTAGATACATTTTACCTTCTACAGCATCATACAACAATATTCATCAACAGTTTGTGATCAATGGTGAAACACTGGCACTTGATATAAGTTACAACAAAAAGTATGTTTTAGTGTCCACACAACATTGCGTCCGTGCTCACAAATTAAGTTATCCCCATTCTGTTGTACAGGTTCGACTCACAGGGGTATTCTGACAGTTTTGTGCCACAAATTACATTATAATTTTACATGCTACAATCTGCAGTCCATTGCTTATCTTGCTTTTATATGAGGCACAGAAGTGTTGTATAGTCATTTTTTTCTTTTGTAAACATAATGTAGCAAACTTCAATGGGTCATCTACTTAATAATTAACTAGCAAATTCAAAAAAAAAAAAACTAAGAATGAATTAATTTAGTACAGCATACATTCTACCTGTGATCGTATAAATTCTGGTTTACTGTTTCACATTCAGTAGCACTTAGCACACATGCAGTTAAATGTATCTCTAAATTATGTTACTAGTTTTCAAATTACAGAGGTGTTTTTTTGTAGTTCTGTGCCAGTGTCAGTTTTGTATGTGAAAGTAAAACTTGAGTGGACACAATCTGAGTGTCTCCATGCTGACTTCAGGAAATCACACATGTAAACCATGTGAAAATGAGTCAATCATTTGAATAGACCAGAGTTCCTTGATCATCTCTAAAGTATTTTCTCCTTTATACAGTGATGTGTTCTTTTAACAAAATGACAGGTAACTCATCATCATCATCATCATCATCTTTTGGCTTTTCCCATTAGGGGTCGCCACAGCGGATCATCTCTTTCCATTTCTTCCTATCCTCTTCATCTTGCTCTGTCACACCAACCGCCTGCATGTCCTCTCTCACCATGTCCATAAACCTTATCTTAGGTCTTCCTCTTTTCCTCTTACCTGGCAGCTCCATCCTTAGGATCTTTTTCTTAATATACCCATCATCCCTCCTCAGCACATGTCCAAACCAATGCAATCTCGCCTCTCTTGCTTTGTCTCCAAACTGTCCAACATGAGCTGACCCTCTAATATACTGATTCCTAATCTTATCCATGCTAGTCACACCGAGTGCAAATCTTAACATCTTTAACTCTGCCACATCCAGCTCTGACTCCTGTCTTTTTGTCAGTGCCACTGTCTCCAACCCATATAACATAGCTGGTCTCCCTACTGTCTTGTAGACCTTCCCTTTCACTCTTACTGGTACCCGTCTGTCACAAATCACTCCTGACACTCTTCTCCATCCATCAATTCCATAAAAAAGGAAGTTAGTATTTGCCCTCAGATTTCAAGATAAGTCTCCAGAATCTTTGCCATAAAACTGGATATTATACAAAATATAGCTGCACTTTATTTCTATAACCTAGTGCAATTGTACACTGAAATATTTATGGACAATCTTTCTGACAAATACAGATAGTGTTGTATTTGCAGTGCACCTATACTCAGGATAGCTATATTGGATAATCATCCTAGATAAGCTGAAAACTGAGTCACATATAAAAACTTCTAATTAAATACTTGTAAGATGCAATATGTATATTTAGGAATTGTGTGACACACTGCATGGACATTTTATAGCACAAGAATGATTTTGAGCATTTTTCTAAATGTCAGCTGGCATTTTATACAGCAGACTTATTTTACATCATCTCTGGTTCTTATCCCTTATGCTTGAATGTTGAGGGAAAAGGCACTGAGCATTTCACTTTGCCAGACTGAATGCTAACCGGTTACAGGGACAGAAATAGATAATCTGAGCAGTAATTAAACATAACATTATTTTCATTTCATTATTTGCACAGGGGTATGAGAAGAGGGTGTCAGTTTAAGAGGTTATGACAGTTCCAAATAAAGCTATTGTTTTAAACAATAAATGGGATTGAAAAGACGCAGAAATGTTAGGAAGGTAAGAATAAACAATGTTGCCAAATGACAGACAACATAACTGCAGTTAGAAGGTATGCAATACAACAATTATTACTGCCACCTCATGGCTCCAGGATCTGGGTTTTAGTCTGGCGTATGGTTGCTGACAAATTCAAGTTTATATGCCCTCGTGTATACAGATAGATTTTGCCTTTGTATTTGAGTTTTATCCAAAAGACATGCTGGCTAATTCCTTATCATAGATTGTTTATACGTAGTCTTGCTTGTATAAACTTGGTTTTGGCTGTAAATGGTCAAAAATGAGTAGTTGGTTTACCTGAACAAGAAATGAATACAAAATAAATAAATACACAAATAGCTACAAAGTCCAGAAGGAGTAACCAATTTGGATTCATCTAACAGACCTCAATACTCATTAGTAACCAGTGCAACACTACATGCTAAAATATAGTGTGTGATGAACCCGCAACTTAGACATTATGTCCACATTTTCTAAAGAAATGTCAGAGCCAGCTCTCAAATTCCAAATGCCTCAGGTGTTGAATAAACAGGTGCCCTTAATTCCAACCTGGCTATATTAAACCTGCCTTTGATATCAAGTAGAATAGTCTACATCTACAGTTGTACCACTATTATGCAATATTTCCATTGCTGGCCTAAGTACCTAGTTCAAGTAGCATAAAGAAAATATGTTCACAAGTGACCTACACTGCATTTGTATTAAATGACATTTATTGAGATAATAATGAGCCCTCCGTGGTTTAAACTACAAAGAATAATTACACATCTTCAGTTTACTTAAATTGTGATTTTTTATGATAAAATGTGCAATTGAAAATACAGGGTGAGTCTTTAAAGATGTTAAGTTTATGTTTACCCAAAAGAATTGATGAATGCGCAAATACAGGATATAAAGTGATGGGAGGTCTCACCATGCAACACAGAAATTTTCATTTCAGATAAGTTAAAAAATCCAAAGGGATATATCTAACAGCATCACGTTTGTTTCTTCTTGATTTGTAGAAACATTTATGTATGCTTGGTTAATTTCAGCTGATGATAGTGGTTATTTAGAATTTGCAATAAAATTTTATAAAATATGATAATCAGTTTGCTGAGTCCAAATGTAAGATTTCTGACTGATAAAAATACAGGATATACTTTCTCTGAATATTGCCAAATACCAATGAGAAATTATGGAATAAGCAAAAAGCACGTGTAAAATGCATTATAAATTTAATAAAATACCTCTAGTAAAAATGCTAGGTGCTTTTGTCTTAACTCCATCAGACTGTTACTATGTACAAAAAAGAAATAACTTTAACTATAGTTCATATATTTATTGTGTCTTACAGATGTGATCTTTTTAGGCATGTGATTACTGTACAATGCTATATGTGTTTCTTTTTTTGTATCTAGTTGGAAGGGTTACAATGTAGCTTTGAGTCTATGAATGCAAGAGTGGTTGTATGGGAGAGTGAGTCCAAGAACTATTGAAAAGCATGACCAAGGCACAGCACACAATGGTGATAATGGCACTTAGAAGAATGAGCCGAATACAATAGGAACTGCCTGCATAAGTTCTAATGATCGAACTGTGAAGTAGTGAAGGAAAGAGAGAAGAAGCTGACATGATAAAGGAGGTAAAGTGAAAGCAAAAACATTGGGTAGGAGAGTTGTTTTGTCCAAAAAAGAAACATGGGCAAGGGGAAGAAACTTTAAGGTATGAGGGATTATTGAGGGAATCCCAAGTGTGTGTGTGTGTGTGTGTGTGTGTGTGTGTGTGTGTGTGTGTGTGTACGCACATGTGCATATTATATATGTGTGTATGTATATGTGTATGTATATATATATATATATATATATATATATATATATATATATATATATATACATACATACACATATATATATATATATATATATATATATATATATATATATATATATATATATATATATATATGTGCGTGTGTGTATATATGTGTGTGTGATTTACCTTTAATTGGTAGACTAACATGAATTTCAACATCCTGAAGGTAGACCACTCTGTGTCGAAAACCAAAATGTCAGCTTCTTAGTATACATATGCATGCTCACTCCTTGCTAGTTATATGTACTAACTCTGAGATCACACAATCCCCAGCAAAAGGGAATATTCCTATTGCCCTATTTGGGGATTGTTGATCTCTGACACCTGTCGACTATCTGTATAGTTGACCAAATGTATTCAATTAAATATATGTCGACCAAAGTCCCTGTCAACTAAACTAATGGAACCCACATATATTATATATATATATATATACAGAGAGAGAGAGAGCAAGTGAGCGAGCTTTAGCTTTATCAGCCAGAATGTCACGGGTGTTCAGAAGCTGTGTAGTTAAAACACTTGATGTCTTTAAGAGGTCATTTCCACGTATCTCATGGACCTCCAATACAGGAGATTTATGGTATTGCACAGTGAAAACTCTTATCTTGGCTAGATGTTTTCTTGCAGTTTTTACTCACAGATATATTAAAAGAGAACCGTGTAAGATGTCAGATAAGAGAAGGATGAATGTTAGTTTATGTATTGAAAATGATGGTAAAAAGGTAGCAACACGTGCCAAATTAAAGAGTGAAAAAGTATACTGTATAGTCAAATACAACATGGTGAATTTATATGGCATACTGGACTTATAACTCCGGAAAAGAAGAAACAGAAATTCATGGGTGCTTTCAGTTTTGTGGACTCTCTGTATGCATGGATATGATCATTTGGAATGGGATCAACCTGAAGGGTTGGTGGATTTTAGGAATAATCAAACAAACGGTCCAGGCAGCACCAGGTGTCAACCAGTAGAAAGTTTTATTTTTTTAAAAATTCACCACAAGCGCTTTCACCCTGACAACAATACAGGGCTTTTTCAAGTGTGACTTGAAGACTTAATGAATACTGAGGAACTTGGAATGTGAGAAACGATCATGGCTGATGCTTATAGAGACATTTATATTGCTTAGTTTGAAAGGATGGAGAAAGGTGAGGATAGAGTGTTAAATGAAGAAAATAATTCAGTCTGGAAATGGCAGTGAGTTTCTGAATGGCATAGAGGAAATTGCACGGAATTATTTTTTGTAAAGAGTGAAGTGGTAGAAGTGACAGAGTACATGAATGAAGGAAAGGCCTACTGAAGAGATGGTTTCCCTTTAGAATACTATAAAGTAACAAAATAGGTTTCAGGCATTTTGAAAAATAACTGTTTGTGAGAATCTGTGAGCACAGAAGGATAGCCGTCCTCAGTGGGGAAGGTGATATCCTTTGTGCTGACAAACAGAACTAAGTGACAGAAGATACAGTTAACAATTGGCTGAATTCTTTAATGAATGCAGATAAAAAGTATTTTGCTATAATAATATCAAAATGAATGGAATAAGTAACTGAAGGTGGGGCTGGTAGACTGTATTAAGAGTAGGTCATCAACATATCAATGCAGAATAATTTCAGCTTATTTGGATTGGCTGGAATATAGCCGCGGTGGTGCAGTGGTATCATTGTCACCTCACAGCAAGAGGTTCTCCTGTTTGATTCTCGGCTGGAGCGCCTTCTGTGTGGAGTCTGCATTTCCTCCCCGCGGTCGAGTGGTGTACAGAAGACATGCGTGAATGGGCGTGCCTTCATTGAAGGTTGGACATCAAGGTGGCACCTCGGCACCGTGAAAATCTACTGCCAATCATTATTGGACCGGAGTTCCACTGTGACGACCCATAACCGGGAAAAGCCGAAGGAACAACATTTGGATTGGCTGTAATGCAGTGGGATTATTTGTAATGGGACAGTTCTGCTGTACATCAGAAATAGTTTTAGCAAGCACAGTGGAGTTTTCTGAATGGGAATTTGTATAAAATTAATTTTAGTAAGAGGTAGACAGATGATATGAAATCCTTATATAATACCATGCACAAAAGTAATATCTCTACTCATAAAAAGGAGTAATACTTTATTCTGGCATAAAGCTATGAATTGTTAACAGGCTGCTTGATGTAGTCCAGGGTTTCCTTCCCTCAACATTTATTTTCCTTCTGCACGACTCTGAGAAAGTAACTTAACCAGATGTTTTTCTAGGTCATTTAGGAAATTGGGCTATGCTCCTCAAAGGTAACTGGGATTGCATGCATAGTAACTAACAGTGAGAGTATAGTCAGGCTTACAGATGTGCATACGCTACTGTTTCAAACTAACGTTGTGGATACAGAGAAAACTAGAGACTGCAAAGCAGCCAACTGTTTGTGAAAGACGAACTTCAAAATGTAAAGTTCTAAAATGTTGCTTACCAATTACTGATTTCATTAAGAAAGACAGATCTATTAGCTGAGGGGGATATGGTTGTTTCAGATAAGTTAACTGAATTCTGACTGTCACATAGTAGATATAAAGTCATAAAGGGAAAAATAGCCAGGACTAACTACTGAAGACTGTTCTTCCTGGTACAAACTCAAGTAATAATTAAACATTTCTGAAATATTTTCAACCCCAAACATTCAGATGGATTTGAACTCTGCAGTGTCAGGCATTGACTCCATAAGCCTATAGACTGATTTTAACTGCATATCATTTTGCTTATTTTGACATTAAACAACTTTACATATGAGGTTTTATCTGAGGAAGAAATATAATACATGGGGAATGAAATGTATTGTGAAAATGAATACATTTCTGGATTGTTAAGTTTAAGGTGATCTTACAGACTGTAGTATTTGTATCAAAGGCAGTCTGCACCTTGGTCACTGGAAATGGGAATGCTTATAACAGGCAGTATATGTCTGCATGCTGGTAATTACTGAATTACCTTAATTTACTGTACATGTATTTGTTTTCTTTATAATACAGTGATTCATGAGGTATGCTGTAGGTTGATCAACAATTTTATTGGACTTTTGCAACTTTTATATTTAAAATATAGTTTGCATCAAATGCAATAATTTAACAGTGTAAGTTTCTGGGCTTGTGGAAAGCTAGAGCAGTGAAGTGGAGTGAAGTAATTTACCTGCTACATAAGAAACAAGGTAAACGAAAAGTCTTTTTTTCCTTGTTTCATTTGCATCAGCACCACTAATGGGAATACCTAAAGCAAATTAATAAAAGACAGTCCCTAGGATTCTGAAAGGCTTAGCATATTGCTGAAGATATCCATACCATGCTAAGGCCTTCAGATTTATAGACCACTCTACAACTGTGTCTTTTTTTCCCTTGCTGGGGCCTCACTGTGTAGACTGTTGTCAGTGACATACTGCATGTTCATGTGGCAGTCCAGGGTAGTGCCTAATGATGATTAGACATGTTCTCTTCCCCAGAAATGTCCAGAAATGCCCACAGCTCAAATCTGATTTGCTTGGCTGAGTAAAATTGTAATCAATGAGAAAACACTGACAATTGTAAAAATGTAGCAGTACCTTATTCACTCGTATGCAATGCAGGTAAGTTCAGCAAATCATGGTTCTCTTGAATTACCTGCACCACCATATTTTGAATGCAATATACTTCTTAATATTTCCTTCATTTACCTGTTTTCTACATCACACCCTTATCTCTTTCACTTTTCACTCTCATCCTTAAGCAGAAATGATTTATCAAGCTTCTGTCCAATATTTTGACTTCATCCATTTCATCTGCTATGACTGTATCCAACAATGTTCTACATAACCTGCTGACTTGTTGGCTGTCATCCCTTGAAAAAAATGAATCCTCTTTCCCCACCCTTCTTCATCATACATGTATACACAAGTGATAATTTTTTCATGCCTTCCCACAATACTTTCAGAGCTCTCTTATGGAACTCCAGCAGACCGTATATGTTATCTTTCACTGTTTCCAACACCTACTATGTTTACTCTATTTTTACATATCATCCACTTATCAACAGTTTTCAAATATCCTCCTCAATATTTCCTTCCTATCCTCATTTAAACCATAGACTGAAACCAACACATCTTTCTGCTCTCTATCATACCCTCTCAGTACTCAACTTCCACCCCATCCCTGTCCATTGCTGCCTCTTTCTAGCCTAGTACTTGCTTATCTGCTATAATAACCTCCTCTTCTCCTCTCTTGCACTAATCATCCATACTCGTTTATAACAATTTTCATAATTTTCCCACTTTGCAAACTAGTTTTATTTATTGTAATATCACAATATCTTGCATATCATTTCATTAAATTCAGAAAACTGTTGTCCTCAACATAGGATTATTTATCCCTCCAGTCTTCCACATCCCTATAGTAATATCTCCCATCATAACCACATTTTGGCATCCTCACCTACCATCCTCATATAACTAAGCCCAAAAGACATTCGGATAGAATCCACCTCATCAATCCCACTCCCCCCAAGTAATAAGCAATGCTGACACTCAAGCAGTAAAACCTAAAACCTCTGTGTAGCCACCTCCTCCTTCCAAGTCTTCTTTCCTACTGCTTATCTTGCTTACTTCCAAACCCAAGTCCTTCATGATTTTCTTCTTCTCCTTTCGGCTTTTCTCAGTTAGGGGTCATCACAGCGGATCACCTGTCTACTCATGATTGGCAGTGGAGTTTTACGGTGTTGAGTTGCCAGCCCGGCACCCAACCTTCCACAGAAGGCGCACACACGCATGGACGCACTTAGGCCTAGGGTTAATTTAGAGTGTCCAATCCACCTACAGCATGTCTTTGGGATGTGGGAGGAAATTGGAGCAGGTCCTTCATGATTTAACTCCTAATTTACCTTCTAAATCACTACAATATCTCTCCCGGTTTACCCCTCAGCTATTGTAACCTCAATTCTAAACATATATGCTTATGTACCCTTTCGTTGGCTGAATCAGGACAATAGCAAATTTCACTCACTGTCTAACTCTAAACATTTTGAAAATATCTATCAGTTATTCTGCATACATATACAGTATATAGTGAAATATGACATGATTAAGTATAATGGTTATGCATCTGTTCAATTAGCAATATCAACCCTCATGTCTATAAACACATCTTAGATCTGCTATCATCATAGACGATTACTGCCTGCTTTATAAATGCATGTTCATTAATCAAGATATAACATTGCAAGGCATACAGAAATATATGGTATGTTTAATCCTACATTCATTAGACAATTTTTATTTAGCTATATCACTAAAATGCACAGTAAGTATGGCATCTGCTAATTAAAATATTTATTTTTGTCTTTCCGGTTAATACATATATAATATTACACATTGTAACCTTATTATACCAATGGGCATAAAGCTGGGTGACAAATATTTAGTACTGTTTGTCTTTAAAATGGGTATGAATACAAGCTATTACCTTTTCCATTTCAAAAGACTGAATAACACAATCCACTGTTCTCTCGGTACTGTGGAGGGAAACTGTAATATCATCATATTTTTCAGTCTCTTCCGGCCAATATTGCTCACATTTCACCTGTTAAAAATCATAATATTAATACTATGCAAAATTAATATTTCAGAAAACTCACAATCATGTTACTTTGCAAGACAAAAAAGTGTTTGCTACCTTCTGGCATGGAAAAAATGTACACGTTATAGAGAGAAAGCAACACATATGTATATGGCATTTTCTTTCAAGGACAGTGTACTAGTTACAGTAAATCATTAAGGGTCTTTGTAAGTGTGAAAAAATATCTCAAAATACTGAATAATTCATTACAATGGATACAGTAGCAGCTTCCTCCAATAAAAAGATTGACTTTAGATCTTCTCAGAAAACAAGTCTATTGAGGCTCCCTAAATATTAATCTTTAGAAACATAGAAACGAAAACATTATGACACTTGCTGATAAGGGCTTCTTTATCCAGTTAATCACCTAGACTATGTGATTCTGAACTAGCAGGGTAACATATATACTCTCCATAACCAAAAGATTCTCTTTTTGTCATAGCTCTCAAGATTATACTTCTCAACATCTGATTATTAAAAATCATAGTTGTGATCTTTAGAAATAAAATAGAGGGCCCAAAAGAGGAGCTTTGCATTATTTTTGGAATAGGAGTTCTTTAGACATTAGACACCATATAATTAATGATGAGGCTTGCTTCAGTAATTTATTCATTTATATACGCTTCAACAAGTCTATACGTATGTGGAAAATTAAAGGAAAATCAGTAAATCTAGGAGACTCAAAGCACACTATGCCTAAATTGTAGCAGATGAAAGCTGGGCTGAATAATATCTGCCCATGCATTCATTAATTCTGTCATTTTTTGCCTCTATAAACTCTTTAATAAGACAGATGAAGCATCAGCCATCATTTCTGTAACAAAATAATTCCTTCTTTCTCCATCAGACATCCACCTTTAAGAATAAAATTGAGTTCTCTTGTTCTCATACTTCTCACTTTTGAAAAGTGATGACCCCTTAGATATGCATTTCCCTGATGCCTTTCATAGCAAATCATTTTCTACCTCCTTCCTTCTGGGCTAGATACATTCTGTGCATCTTTTTTACATTTAGAAGGTTTCTAGTGAAGATGATGCAGGATTATTACTATACTTCTCTGAACTGTTTTGATTCATTCAATCTATGTAGTTCCAGAAAAGAGACCTCAAGAAATTAAAGCAATACTCCAGATTGGGTTTTACCTATTTCTAAAGAAGGACAACACTTTATTATTATTATTATTATTATTATTATTATTGCCATTATTATTAGCAGTAGTAGTAGTATCACTATTATTGTCATAATTCCTATTTACAATTGTTGTTGTTGTTAGTCTTTCACCTTTTCCCGGTTAGGGGTCGCCACAGCGGAACTCCAGTCCGCTAATGATTGGCAGTAGATTTTACAGTGCCTAATTGCCAGCTTGATGCCCAATCTTCAAAGAAGGCATGCCCATTCATGCATGTCTTTCGAAACGCCACTCAACCTGCAGGGAGGACATGCAGACTCCACACTGAAGGTGCTCCCCGCACTCCAGCCAAGAATCGAATGGGAGAACCTCTTGCTGTGAGGCAACAACGCTACTGCTGCACAATGCGGATATACTATAAAATCCTATTTACAATACTTCTTTCAAATCCCAGTATGGCACCCTCCATCTTGCTGCTCATTCACACTGCTTGTTTACCTTTTGATAATTTGATTTCCCCCCTCCCCCATTCTTTTAACCTTTGAAGATGCTCTTACTTCCTCTTCAGTTGTGTGTGTTCTTTTGCTTGCTTACCACCTCCTAGGTACAATATTTACATTTTTTGCATCAAATTTAAAGTTCACTGTATCATACTATTTTGTAATGTTACCATATATGTTTCAACTGTTCTGTATTCTCTGTATTTAGTTTCAACTGTAGATATCAGTGACTTTAGCAAAACTGCAAACTTTTACTTTCTAAACTTCTACTGTTTCACTTACAGATCAAATGGAAATTATAAGCCACAAGACAGATCCATGCAATGTCACACTGCTGACCATATTGTAATTTGGCTGGAATCAATTTATTATAATCATCTATGTGCCATTTTGTATCCATAACTCCAATAATGCAACCACTGAATGACTCACTCTCTGTCTAACTTGTTCATTAACCTTTTCTATGAAAGTGACTTTGCTGCCTTTTTGAAATTTAAGTATATGACATATATGATAACATCTGTTTACTTTTTCAGTTACTCAGCCAAAGAAATGTTTTGCATTTAGATGTCTATTATAAACAAAAAAGTCACACAGAAACATTGAAGTAACCAAACTCACGTAATGAAACTTTAAAATAATAGAGGGCATTTTCATTTATATATTTACAGAGACTTCATCAGACTAATACAGAGGCCCTAATACACATTACAAACTATGATTAGAAATGCTCAAAATATATCAAACCAATTTAATGGAGTAGAAAAAAATGTGATCAAATAGCCAAGGCAAACATGCAGCCAGTATTAGATAAGAAATTAATGAGAACAATGGTATCTTTTTAGAATACTTAAATTAAGTGATCACTGAAAACTTGAAAAATAATTCTGCTTGGTTTGTCAGACATATTCTTTGCAGTCCAGGAGATTTTCAACCTCCCCTTCCCCTATATGCTGTTCCACATAATACAAATAAAATAAAAATCTTTCAAAATTGTTACAGTTGGTAGATTTAATATAATACATTACTCAAATATCTCTTTCTGACAGCATACTTATGTCCAGATGCTCTAATGTATGGTTTATTTGCTGTATACCCAATGTAAAATGCATGAGAGGAAAGTACAGTTGTATAATTAACTTACCATAACAGTAGATGTTTCAACAGGTCATTGTTATAGTAGTCCAAACTATTAGAATTATATCCTGCTAAAAATATGACAAACCAGTCATCCTTTCAAAGCTAAAGGGCACCTTCCACATACCCTAACTGTTAGGAGATTGAACAAAGCACTATATAAAAGGCAGTCAGAGTGCCAAAAACATCCACTCTTTCTTGTCCCAAGAAGGGAGGCTACAGCCCTGACAGGAAAAATGCTAGAAAAGATCAATAAATGTAAACTAATATAGCTAGGTTTTGATTGTTTGGTCAATGATTGCTTTGGTCAACAAGCACAAGTGCAGTATTTTTTGGTTGAACGTCCAGTTTATCATACAGACATTTTGTTGAGCATGTGTTTCACCAAAATAGGTAAGTGGGATGTACGTAGGGGTACAAGTTTGTGGATTAAGGTTAGAGTAAGGTTTATGTAAGGGGATGGATGAAATGTGAATGTGTATGCATTTGGAGAGTGCCCAAGAGAAAAAAAAAAAAACTTCCCAGAACACTACCACTATTCAAACAAATTTGACCTGAATGTGACTGGGTTTTGAGTAGTGCATCAGAAAAGGATTTTTTTTTTCCTTTTTTGATTTACCACATGTTGATGTGTTGTATTAGTGATATGATGATTGGTTGATATGTTTTTATTTTTGTTTCGTTTTGTGTGTCAAACAAGTAATATGATGACCAGTCCTTATGTAGCCATATAAATATATACACAAGGGTATATAACTCCACTCCCTGACAATGCATCAAAAACAAAGAAAGAGGGATGGTCATTACAACAGTGATCTATTAGAGCATCTACTCTCATGGTAAGTTTGCTTATACAAGTGCACCATGTTTAACATTAAATCATTGCTGCAGTAACCTAAGCTATTAGGGTTGGTTATCATAGGTTAGAAAACGTACAGAGGAAGAAAAGTTGAAGAATCCATGAGCCCCTAGAGAATGCTTCAGCAAAGCCTTTTCTGGACCCGTGAAAATAATGTAGTTTGTCATGTGTACAGACAATCAAGTTACTTCCTCTAGAATATTTCCAGAGTCCACACTTTTCCAGAAAGAAACAGAAGAAGCCATATTCTGCATAAAGCAGACATTAACTCAGCCTGGAAGTGGCTTGTTATGTTGAAAGTAACAAAACAAAACAGCAAAAGATAGCCAGCTAAAAATTGTTTACTTTAACACTGGTTCTCCTTTTCTCTTAACTTCCTAGCAGGCAAACAGCTGATCATCTTTCCTGAAGGACTGAGCTCAGTCCAAGCAGAATCTGAGCTGCCTTTGGACATCCAGAATATTAAGATTTCTTTCCCCCCTGTTTTTTGGTTCTGGATAGAAGAAAGGAAGATTAACAGATCCTCTCAAGGTAAACTCTGAAAAAGTTTTAGGCATAAAAAAATATTTGTTCTCATAAGAAAACCTGCCCCTATGGTAAATGAGTTAGGGCTGACTTACTGTAAGAGCTTTTCACTCAGATACTCTTCTACATTTCAGAACAATAGGTTCATAGGTAGGTACTAGGCTATCTGCCCGAGGACATTTATAAGTCTAGCCAGAGTGTGTCAGCTTTTGCCACCCCATTGATTAATTAACTGAGCCTCTGTCAAGAAGAGCCAATTAAGTGATCCCAGGGGTGTATTTTCTGTTACCCATCCACTCGTCAAGGTTTCCCTTGAAGAGTGTTAGTGAGGGGCTCTGCCTAATTTAGTTAGGAATTTTGTTCCAAAGTATGGGGAGTCTCTGTGACAGGAATCTATCCCTCCAACATGTTCTATTTATTGTTGTGGTGAGGTTTAGCTCACTAGAGCAAGTGGCTCGCAGTGACTTGGATTTCTTTAGGTGGAGCATGTCCATAAATTTTGAGTTGGACATGGCTTTGTAAGTCAGACAGAGATCACCTCTGAGTAAGCGATATGCCACTGAGTACAGCTGGAATTTTTCCAGTCGGGCTGCATAGGACATATGTTTGAGGCCAGTAATCCTCTTGGTGAGGTACTTTTGTGGTCTTTCCAGCTATTGAAAGTGTCTTGTGAGGTACATCCCAAATGGGGCATTGCACTCTATGATGGGTCTGATGAGTGATGAGTAGAGGGGCACTATAACCTCTTTATTTCTAGATGTGAACCATTTGGTAATTAGATGGGCTACACAGAAGGATTTTCTAACTACTTTGGCAATATGATTGACAAAGGAGAGATTACTATCTACCTGGGTCCCCAGATCTCTTATTACCTCTTCTTTATTAAGGGGGCTGCCACCTATGAGGTAATTCATGGGTGTTTTGTTTTATCCAGACGGGATAACTATGTGTTTTTTGGCATTTAGCTTGAGACCATGACTTTGACATCAGGTGTCCGTCTCAGTAAGGCCGTTTTGGAGAATGTCTGTGTCAGCCAGAGAGTCAATTATGGCTCCCAGTTTGCAGTCATCAGTGAACTTGGTTAGCCATAGTCCTCCTGTGTTTGCCTGTACTTCTGAGAAGTATATGCCGAACAATAGGGGTCCCAGGACCGAGCCTTGTGGGACACCACTTGTGACTGGTTTAGAGTCGGACCTGGAGCCCGCTATTCTTACCGTGTGAGTTCTGTCTGTAAGCCAGTTGGCAACCCATCTCGTGATGTAGGGGTTTATGTTCAGGCTGGTGAGTTTTTCTATAATTTTTGAGTGGGGAATGGTGTCAAAAGCCTTGGCGAGGTCAAGGTAGGCTGTGTGAACAACTTTCCCCTCATCTATGGCCTTGGTGACTGTCTCGAAGAAGTCAACCAAGTTTATTAGGCATGATCAACAAAGCCAATCTGGTTGGGTCAAGTGTTTGGAGATTCCCAATGTCTTTGTTAATGAGTTCCATGATGATGCACTCCATAGCCTTGCAGACCAGGCTAGTCAGGCTTATGGGGCGATAGTTACCAGGGTCAGTTGTGGCCCCTCCTATGTGGAGCAGAATAACTGTTGCTGTGTGCCATTCTATG
Source organism: Protopterus annectens (assembly GCF_019279795.1). Taxonomy (NCBI): domain Eukaryota; kingdom Metazoa; phylum Chordata; order Ceratodontiformes; family Protopteridae; genus Protopterus; species Protopterus annectens. The sequence continues at coordinate 563,826,111 of NC_056726.1, read as the reverse complement.
GGCACGTAGCCTGTGGAGAGGCTGAGATTGAACAGTGTGTTTAGGTGGGGGGGTTAGTTCATTCTGTAGTTCGTGCAAGACACAGCCTGGGACATCATCTGGCCCCACTGACGTTGTGCTTTTGGCTTTTGAAAGGGCTGTTTTCACCTGTGCGTCTGTGATTTCTGGGACACTACACTTTTCCAGTATTGTTGTTGGCCTTTTTGGGGGATGAAAGGGGGATGAAGTTTGCACTAAATATATCTGCCAGGATGTTGGCAATATCAGTAGGTTCAGTATATTTTGTGCTATTTTGCATTAGCTCAGAGCATATCTGCAAGTTGCCACTTAGATTCTTGACAAAGCTAAAGAAGGCTTTGTGGTTATCTTTCGAATCCTTGGCTATTTTTCATTTGACATTTGAGGCACATATGTTCTCAGGAGGATACTTTCCAAGAAGATAGATGTGATTTAATCAACAGATTTCGCGACAGGGGATATTCTATGGGACATGTTTTGCGGGCCAGCAATTGGGCCAATACTTTATCTAGGCAGGAATTGTTAACTTATAAACTCAGGGATCAGAGGACCACACAGCCAATCAGGTTTTTAACAACATATGCTAGGAATTCAGATGTACTCATGAATAGTGTACAGAGAAATTGGAACATTTTGTTAAGTCTACCGGAATTATCAGATATATTACCAGACAAATGTTTATTCTCATTTCGCAAGGAAAGAATCTAGCCTCATGTTTCAATCATTATAAACATACACATCATGCTAGCATTGCACAATTTTCACAAACAACTATGACTGGGGAACATCTAGTGGGGTGTTTTCCCTGTGGTCATTGTAGCAACTGTGATAAAATTGTTAAATCTAAGGAATTTACTAGTAGGAATTGCCCAAGGGTCTATGACATCTCATTCTTTGCAAATTGTAGCAGTGAATGGCTTATTTATTTGGCCACATGTATTTGTGGCTCCTTTTATGTTGGTCAAACATCTCATCCTTTAAGATTACGGATTTCTGAACATATGAGCAATATTAAAAATAAGAAAATAAATAATGCATTGTACAAACACACTTTAAAACATCACACTGCTAAATTTTCTTTTATGGTGATTGATTTGGTTAAGGGTATTAAATTTAATAAAACAGGATGGCACTCAATGTTAGATACAAAGGAAAAGAAATGGATTACTAAATTAGGTGCTCTTTTTTCACCTGGATTAAATGAGCAATTTTAATTGAACCAATGGGATATGTTTACAACACTATTTAAGTTGCATCAATTGATTTGTGTTTTTTGTCACTGAAGAAGGCTGTGCTTTTTTGCCAGCCGAAACCGGTCTGAGCTTTTTTGATGTTTATTTAACATTAAAGGATTTTTATCGGATCCACTTTGGTTGCTGGCTTCATTTTGGCTGTGTGGATGCTTTTGCTTTAGTTGCCGTGCAGCTTTTCTTCGTGCAGGAGGATTTTTTGACTGGTATACTTTGTGTGTGCCTTGTTTGGTATTTGTTGAGACATTCATACTCTGCAGTGTCTTCAGGAAGGCTGGCCGGGGTTCCTAGGTTTGTGAGTGTGGTCTGTTTTAGGCTGCAAACAGGGACGCAGTTTGAGCCACTGTTACTTGCCCATGGATAGTCCATGCTGCTTCTTGCTGTGGTACCAACCTGGGGGTGTGGTTATCCTTGACAATTACTGATAGCCACACTCCTATTGTAGTAAGTTCCATGTTTTGGAGCTGTAGAGCATGGTATGTGGCATAACCTGGTAGTATTAGGGTACTCTTCTGGGCCTTGACCCAGGTTTCTGTTACAGAACAGATATTACCATTCTCCATGCTGTGGTGGGTTTGGTCTGCATGCACCTTACAGGTTAGACTTCTGGCGTTGGGTAGCATTACGTCCAGTTGTTATTCCTTGTGCTACCTATGGTGGTGGGTTTGTGTTTCCAGCCTTACCTATTCAAGGCACAGTGAGAGTGACAACAGCCTTTGCCAGTATCCACACAGCCAGGTGTGCTGGGTGCGTGCCATCCCTAGCAGGTGGGCATCATGTCTTGCTCAGCATGTCATCTCAGGCTGTCAGCCATTTGTTCCCCCTTGCTAACAGCAAGACTTCTGCCAATTATTGTACTTGATCTTCTTGTCTTCATAGTGTGGCATCATGCTTGGTGAGGGTGAGATGTTAGGCAGGGTCTTCATGTTTGCATATACTAGATGGTGTTACATTGCTTAACACATAGCAATCATGCCTCAGGTGGTGCTGCAGGGCTGCCTCTGGCGGATGCACATACTACACTCCCTGTACATGTTTGAGAGCAGGTTGTGTCATGTTAGGCATCCCTGTTACTATATGAGTGAGTTAGAGAGGGGTATCATTCCCGGGGTTCCCACTGAGCCAGTGTATGTGCTATGCGTTGCCTCTTTGCCAAGACCAGGGCTTACTGGGCACGCCTCCTTCTGCCTACTGGGGCAGGCTCATGTTGCTCCTCCTCCGAGTCACGCTCTGCCTGTGATGGCCTTGGCAATGGTAGGGGGCTGTTTGTCCCGGCCCTATGCTGGTCCTGCTGCAGCTGTTTTCGCAGAATCATATTATGTAGCATAGCACATACCATGACAATTTGGGTACATGTAGTTGGTGAGTACTGCAAGGCTCCACCAGATGTGTCCAGGCACCGGAACCATGACTTGAGCAGCCCAAACACACGCTCTATTACATTACGTGTTTGTGCGTGTGCCTCATTATGGCATTCTTGTTCAGGTGTGTGTGCGTTTCTGATGGGTGTCATCAGCCACGGCTCCAGTGCATATCCAGCATCCCCCACTACGTGACCATGTGGGATGTCCCCATTGGCAAATGTCTGGTACAGCTGCATCAAATGCCAGATATGGGAATCATGGTAGCTCCCAGGGCAGCCAGCACACACATTCATTATTATTATGCTCTGGGCATCACACACGACCTGGCAGTTGATAGAGGGGAAGCCCTTGTGGTTAATGTAGGTCCTACCCCGCTCACCGGCTGGTGCTTTGATGCATATGTGCGTGCAGTCTATTGCACCCACTACCTCAGGGTATTCCGCTATTTGATGGAAGAAACGCATATTGCTGGCCAATACCTCACGTGAATTGGGGAAATATACATGCTCACCGACATGTGCTGACATGGCATCCAGGAACTGGTGCAGTACCCTGGAGGCTGATGCCTGTGATATCCCCATCATATCACAAGTTGGTCTCTGGAAGGTACCTGTTGCTAGTATTCTTAGGCCAACACATACCTTGTTTTCCACTGGGATGGGTTCCCCTCTGTTGGTTCTGTGTGTGAGGCGTGGCCTGCACAGCTCAACAATTTGCTGCAGGAGGTCTCTGTCTACTCTATAGCACTCCATTATCTCCAGCTCATGTAACCCCTGGTAGGTGACCCTGGGCCTGTACACTCTTCTCCATCTCCTCACTGTGGGTTGTCTGGCAGCATTTGCATTGTCACCACCTTCAGCAAGTCTCCTATGTCTCCTTATAACAGCTATGGCAGCTCCTAGCATGTTTGGTCTGAGTGCAGCTTTTTCAGTTTTCACTTCTACTAGCTTACTCCTGTCTTGCAGTGTCTCTTCAAAGAAACATACTGCAATGCTGTTTGCAGTGTTTTAAGTGCTGGGCTGGGCTAGTATTCTGCCTGTGTAATTGCCTGCTTCTAATTGTTTTCACCTGCTAGCTCTACCAGTATTCCCTGCTAGCTTCCTACTATTTCTTCTGCTTTATTTTTCCTCTCTGTTTCCTCAGGGGGGATCAGCACGCATACCAGCGAAAACACGCTCACAGTGGCTACCACGCGTGCACACATGCTTACACGGACTAGAATCTGCTTATTCGGGTTAAAACGCGCACACCAGCGCAAACAGGTTTATAGATCTTTACACAGGCTCCTACATGCTTACTCTGCCTTACACGCGCGCACTCTGTCTTACTCGCGCCTCCCAGCATGCACATGCACGCATGCATGCACAGCAAGAAACTTTGGTGTTGGCCACAGTGTACACCTTCCATTTCTTGACTTTCCCATGCTTATCTGTTGACACTCCTCTTTTTATGCTGTGTGATTGACATCTTTCACATACTACTTTGCTCCAATGAGCTTGATTTCTTCCTGACATTCCCCCCTGTGATGTCACCTATCTCCTACTCTGTTACTCCCCCTTATCTAACTCTTACACTACACGGACTGTGCTCATTTGCTATGTGACAGTGTGATTCACTATCCTACCACTCATTTACATAGGATTGCCTACTAATGCTTAGTTACATGTCTTACACTCAGCTTCCCCCCTTAGCAACCACTAGACGGTGGCCATGTTGTTTTCGGTCTGCTAGTCCCTGCATTGCAAATCCATGCATTACATAAAACCCACATTTGTGGGTTTCAAACCTTTATTTTTATGTCTTATTTAGCGCAGCCCATTTGGGCGGGGCTGCGCTGCGTTTAAACATCGCCGATAAAAAAAAAATATTTTATTTCATGTTTGCATCGGGTTACCGTGCCAATGGCCACATATTTGGCCATTGGCATGCTGTCTGCTACATATGCATACTTTATTTGGAGCTGTCATGGTTCCACTGTGTTATTTGCAGTAACGTACTCAGTTGTCAACTGAGTACATTTCTGCACCTAACACGACTCTTACACGGGCTGGTTTCAGCTTCAGGGATCGCTAATCTTCCTCATTTGCATGCCTTTCGGCTGTAAGTGAGGTAATTAGCATATCCACGCCCTGCCCATGTAAGAGACGTTTTAGCTGGTCTCGGGCTGTTCCTGGATCGCGATGGCTTCATGGAGTCTTACACGACTCTTAGACTCCGTGCAAGCCATCGTGAATCCTGCCCAGTATCTTGCCAGACACATTTATCCTTATGATAGATGTGATCTAGTTTGCTTAACTAGTCTGTAGGGGTATCTCCTCTAGATCCAGTGTGGTCTTGGTGCCTCTGTACTCTTTCTTTATTAAATCTCTCCTTGAGCATAATCCTCCCTTTGGAATGTACCTGATAAGTACCAAAACAATACTGAAAGACCTCAATGTTTTTCAGTCATGACGATTTCCTGACTTCATAATCTAAGTTGTCCCAAAAGACCAAATCATATCTATCCTTCTGCTTTCTCTCATATATATTCCTGTGGTTGAGCTTGGCTTAGTTTTTTGAGAACTGAGAATGAGAATCAATTTCAACATCTTCTACCGTCATAGAGCCAATTTTTTGTCTTATACTCATGTCAAAAGCTTCAGCCACCAGCACAAAATCAACAATAACTCACCTTCTGAGACAGCCACAATCCACTGAAGTCTCTGCTTTTTAAATAAACACTTTCTCCATTTCTAAGTAGCTTCCTGTCTTCTTTCAAAAGATATTATGAAATTAATTTGAATTATTTGCAACAAGTGCTTTCTCGTCAGCATTCCCAGTAAATGGTGTTTATCCAAAAATTGTTGTTTTTCACATGGTAGCAAATGGGATTTTTTAATGCAGTATATGGGCAGAGACAAACACTATAAGAGAAAACAAGTAATGTCAAATGAATTATTCCCTTTCAGATTTTCAGTTATTATCCCTCACCTTTCCTCACCATTTCCCATATTATTTTTCACACCCTTTTCAGAAAAGAAAAAGGTAACATTTTTTTCTTGTGAATTGGAAAGATGATGCACATATCATTAAGGTCTGGGAAGTTTAAAAAACAAAGTGCATCACCACAAAGGTATTAAGTATAGAAATGGTAAATGTACTAGAATTGTTGCTTTTACTTGCGTATGTTCTTTCCCAAGATAATTAGCATTTATTGCGGCATCAAAGTTGTTCAGCTAGTATTTGTTTCTTTACTAAAAGAACTAAGGAACACTTTATCTGAGCTATCTATACCACCAAGCTATTTTTTTTTTTGCTACTGATTAATCCAGATATTTATAACCTTTAGTTGTATCAGATAAAGAAAATTAACCTTTTGCACGATCAATAATCATTTCTTTGAAATTCATGTTTACAAAACTGCCAGGTCTTTTGTCCCTGTTTTTTTTTTGTTTTTTTAACTTACATGTGATCTTTGAAAGGAGTTACTGTTTTCACTTTTCCTTGATTTAGCTAATGCCGATCTCCTTATTTGACAGTGCAAGTGTCTTTGTTATGTCACAAGATGGACTGTTTATTCCTTCATTCAGTTTTGGCCACAACTTCACTGAAGTAGACAGTTTCTTCAAAAAAATATGCCACTATTAAGCATTATTCTTTGCCACTGCCACTTGCTATATCAGGCTTGGGGTTTAAAGTATTATTGTATTTATGTTAACCGTTACTTAACGCTATCATGATCTATGTCTGGTTAGGAACACCCTTACAGGGTACTGTTACTTATGGGTTTAGTGATTTAAATATTATCATTTACAAGAAATCATAAATTATACTTTCATCTTCAAGAGTATGTCATGTACATACTGTTTCTTGTGATTGTTCAAGGCAATTTATATCTAGCTGTTTATTCCTTCAAATACTAGATATGTATGAAAAACACAAAGCATACCTCTCAACTACCCAGATTTTCACAGAATGTCCAGATTTTTGGTTCATATATTTGGCCTGTTCCCCATAGCATATGTGGGTTTCTGACAAATCACTTGGATGATCTGAGGATTGAAGTCACTAAGTAATGACATACATTTGAGTGTCAGACTTTAAATCTTTCAGAAAATGTATGTTAAAACAAACCCTGTTACTCTAGCAACGTTGCAAGTCTATAAGAGCAATTTTTAAAATATCTCCTTATTTTGGTCCATTGTCTCCCCATTTTTTAGGGCTTTTCCAGATTTCTTGCAATAAGAACTCGAGAGGTATGCACTGTAGACGTGTCATATTTTAATACTGGTACTCAGGCAGAAAAGAGTAAGCAGTCTGAAAGTCTGATGACAAGATGACAAAAGTTCACAAAAATAGTTAAGTGATTCTGTTGTGCTAAAGTGACCTAGTTAATAGATCCTCATTTAACACTGAATGAGATTAAACATTTCATAAGGCAGAGCATACATGCAGTAGTATACCAAGACCTGCTTACCATAGTACAACTACATTTGTGCAGCTATCTATCTTAGATAAAGATTCTGTTTAGCAGTATTTACACAGTGCATGCTAAAGAAACACTGTCCCTCATATGGATTGAATGCATGCAAGATAGCTTAGGCCTGTGACAACATTAATCATGTAGCCAAACTAGAGACATATACAGCAATCAGTTATATGCCTGAAAGTAATAATTTATGGATTGTGCCTAAAATAGTATGATGGCTTCATGGGGTGAAGAAAGCTGTAGCAGCCTTGAAAGAATTACCATGGAGAGCCATCTAACTCAACATGTATTTCAGTTCCAATTAAACAGTTTTCCACAATGTATAGGATGCAATGACTTCACTAAACTAAAACCAAACATTAATACATATAGCATGGATGACAAAACAAGTACAAAATTGGTAAGGAGAAAGGTATTTATTGAAAGGGCATGATCTATGTTAATCATGTATAAGTCAAGTGCTGTGATATGGTTACAGTACCTAAAGTCATTTGCTACCTTTTTAACATAACATATTCACAAGAGTAACTTTTTAAAAAATACATAAGAGTCAATAATTTAAAGCAGGAACCATTTGTGTTGTTATTGCAGCCAATAAACAAAAATGTAAATATTTTACATGTATACAACATGAAACAGGGTATGTTAAGTAAAGTAAACACCATGCATTTCCATGGTTCTAATACCATAAGACATTAACATAAATATTTTAGTACGTCTGCTATTATCAAACATTATTAGACACAATAAGTTAATTAAGTATACATCTGAGCTTGTTGCACAACGTCTGCATCATATGCATAAATTATGCATTTGTAGAAATCTCCTACAAATTAGTGGTCTGACTTCTTATTTTTATTAAATTTTGGAAGCAGAAGTACTTACTTTTACTTAATTATTTTGTTTTGATGACTGGGCAGAGCCCATTTTCACTGAATACTCAGGGAGACAAGAAGTTTATTATCAGGTCACCAGTCGTACACAGTTTTTTTAATGTGTCAGAAAAGTAGATTAAAAAAACCTTTAAAGGAAAACTTAAAGAGGAGACTTTCCCAAATCCATTTTGAGATCAGTATAACAAATATTTATGATATGAAGTCTTGGCATAATTCAAAGACATGGTAAGTTTTATTTGCCCTTAGGTATTATCATTACAATTAAACAAAACACAGTACTGCCATTTATTAGCTTTAAAATCTTCTGGTGGCCAGAAGCAAAATGCATCTCTAATCAGCCACAGTCACCAACTTTAGAAGCTGTTAGACACATCATACTGCCACATTTTTGGTGTGGTAGCAAGAGCTGTGTAACAGCTTTCAAAGCTGCTAATTGGTTTCTGATGCAGGTCTGTGCTGCCTGTCCTGAATGTTGCACCGTGAGCCATGACAATAAAAAATTCATAAATAACAACTTAACTACACAAAAGAGGATTCTGATCAAGTCTCTGATCATAACAATTTATTAGCTGTTTGCAAAATGGAAGTCAAAAAACTTGCCTTTGGATACCTTAAAAGGTGAATTATGGCATCCATTTAGAAAACATATAACATTTGGTTATGATCAATAAAACCTGATTATAATTTTATGAAATACACAGAGCTTTATCTGTCCTACTGCATTAGCAGTTACAGAGAAAAAATGGGCAAGAATGCCATGTGTTTTGCAACTTTGAAAACCACAATGCATGTAGTGCTGCTACACACACACACACACACACACACACACACACACACACACACACACACACACAGTGACCACAAATGAACTGCACCACTTATCAGCTAACAAATCACTTTTTGTGTGTATGTGTGGCAACAGAAACTGTATTACACCTCTTAATCTATCACGTATCTCCTGTGCAGTTCTGTAGTGAATACAGTCTGTGTGACAGTTTGAGATTCAACAATAGCCTTGAAAGTGGATAAAAAGGCAATTATGCACTTTTATGACGTTAGAAATTACATAAAACGATTCTTTTTGCTAACCTCAATGCAGTAAGGTTATTTTTCCCCCAATTGTAGGGCCTATCGCCACATTCAAATTATTATATTACAGGTTAAGGTTCGATTTTTGCAGTTATTCTGCTGAAATGCTCCACTCATAAAACTGTAAAGTGAAATCATCTGATGGGCAATTATATTAACAGACAAAGCCAAGAGCATTTTAGGGTTTAAATCTTAGTACATGTTGAAATAATGTACATACAGTAACATTTTCGGGTCTATATTAGATGAACGAATGCTTAAAATGTCGAGTATGACATACTCGACAGCTTTTAAGTGAACGTTCTTCTAAGTGAAACCCCAGAATGTAAAAACAAGGAGTTTCGAAAAGTTAGAGTTGGCCAGCTGTTATGAAGCCAACAGCTAAAATGTACTATACACTATTACAACCCCCCCAAAAAAAAAAAAACGACAGGCAAAATAACATGGGAGGTTGTGCCCCCCACACCCCCACCTACTTAAATATATGAACTCCGAGATTGCACCAGAGTGGAGAACTGTGATAACATTGCACAGGATGAACGTCAAGACCGCACCACAGTGGAGGACTATAAGAACGGCTAGACAGGGTGAGCATTCTGACATCAGCCGTTGGTTTCATGATGGCTGGCCAACTATAACTTTTCGAAACTACTTTTTTCAACATTCTGGGGTACCGCTTAAATGAACGTTCGCTTAAAACCTATCGAGCATGTCGAACTCAACATTTTAAGCATTCATTCATTTAATATAGACCCTAAAATGTCACTGTATGTACATTATTTCAGCATGTACTAAGACTTAAACCCTTCCATCTAATAGGAACCCACATTTTATGTATGCTGCAAAGCTCAGAGCAATGCAATTATCTTTATGTGATAAACATTTTTATATTACAAACAGTATAAATAAAGTCCGATAGTTATTAATTTCTTCAGTTACATGCCGTGAGGAAAATTTTTTTTTTGTTTCCTTCAGTCCACCCACCAGAACACCGTGCTAACCTCTAGCTACTCTTAGGCTGATTGCTTTTCCTGGAAAAGAGACTATTGGTCCACTGATTCATTCCCTGTGATGAGTATCTAGCATATCAGGAGTGGCATCATCATCTCCTAGCACTTCTTGTCTCTTTTCGGAATGAGGAGAAGAGGGATTTCAAAAGCTTTTCCTCTTAATTCCTAACTCTCTACATGTGCTCAGTACAGACTGGAGTGCAACGGGCCTATGGTGAGCAGGCCACATCTCTACCTGACCTGAACAGCTGGTCCTGTGCCTTTGTGTGATCTTCTGTCAACACTTCAGATTCCAATGTGCAGATTTGTCCAAAGATCACACTCACTTCCTGTCCCCAAAGGCAGGCTGCAGGCTAGGCTTGAACCATTAGTTTAGCTCAGATTGCCTTGGTCATTCTCAAGATTTTATCCCTCTGTGCCAATGAAGCTGTGAAGAAAAAAAAATCTGCACAGGTTTTGGGAATTGATTGACACATTTTCAGGAAGATTTTATTTGGAGTGACTTAAACAATGGGCAACTACTTTCAAATTTATGTAGTACTTTACACTGGGAATGAGACAGGAGAAAAGGGGACTATCAAGATGTGTGAGTGACAAGCTAAGGAAAATAGAATAGATAAGGGAGCAGGAACAGAGGAAGTAGGCACCTTATAGGGGGAGGGATCATACTATCCTACACTATTGCACATTGTACCATAACATTGTACAATTAAGTGCAAAAGATTATCTTAGTGCAAAATCTTCTGCATTGTATACGTACAAAAATGAATGGTTTCATTTTTATTGTTCCACATTTCATTAAAATGTCCTGCTTACCTTGTCCTGCTCAACTAAATTTGTCAACATTACAATTTCAGTTGATTTCTCTTGCCACACCATTTTCCAAAAGTCCACAATGGTTTGTTGTAATGGACCTAAGTAGAAATGAGAAAGGAGAAAATAAAGTTCAGAACTATGTGCATCACAAATAACCGTGTGACATAAAAAATGCGCAATTCATTCTAATATAGCTGCTGCATTATTCCACAAAGTAATTCAAAAGTTGCTGTGTCTGTGTTTTAAAAAAGATAAAATTCTTCTTCAAGCAGCCAATTAGTGAGAGAGACACAAGAATCAGAAAGGATGTTCCACATTAAACTTCTGGCAAGTAGAAGACTGGCATTACAGATGGAGACCAGAAGGAGATTGGTGACTGGACATAACACTGCTGCATTCATGATGTCTAACTAGTTAGTACCTCAAACTTTCCTAAAAAGGACACATTTGCTGTAGTTCCTGATCACATTCAGATTTCAAATGATCAATAACTGGTTTCCAAGGTGAGTAATAGCAGCAGAAAGCTCTCTGTAGCAAACCTAATAAAATATTTCTATATTAAAATGGTGGCACAAAAGTATCAGATGTTGCCAATATGAACACAACAGTAAAGCTAATCTGTATTTTTATGCAAGAGGAAGACAGAGGTGCATCATTTAGCAAGCCCTAACAAGTAGCTACTTCACTGTCTGTTTAGTGGTGTTTTCTTTGTCTATGGTGGCAGTTTGATGTAGAATGGTGCACAGATGGAATGTTCTTACATAATCTCGCAGTGCTTTTTTAACATCTATATTAAACATGGCATTTAAAAATAATAATATATGCTCACATACAGTAACAAAAAACAAACCTTAATATCAATTCCATTATTATTTCCCTGAAGCGTAAATATGTTTCTTTTTTACAACTTTTCATTCACTAACACATTAAATAAAGTTCTCAATCTCTACCTTCCCTTGAATTTCACTATTCTTCCTGAACTTTATTCTGCATGTGTTCCCACAAATTCCATTTATTTTTATGCTCTTTCCCCGTTTATGATCCCACTCCAGTTCTTTTATCTCCCTTACAAAATTCAATGTTTTTTATTCTTCATAATTCATCCATAGGTTTAACTTGATCAGTAATGTAGACAAATACCTTATAACATATTTACAACTATTAATCTCAACAGCAAAAAGTTCATTACATAAAGTGATACAATTAAACCTGTGAGTAGACCAGAGAAGTCCCTTGGAAAATTACAGCAAACATTGCATTTTGCTGCTTAATTCTGTGATGTAAGTTTCTTTAATTCAATTTATAAATTTCATTACATTCACAGTTAATAGATTGCTATACTTTTCCTTTATTTGTATATTATTGCATCAGTGAATGAATTGAGTGACGTGCACTTAGAAATACATACTTAGGTCACCAATTCATGGTTAAGCATGTTTTGGGGTTATTTATGGAAACTGGGGAACACAGTGAAAACCCATGTGGACAACAGAAAGAAATGCCAGTCAGTCTTAGCAAGCACATGCTGTTTTTTCACACTCTACAGGTTATTTGCTCAGGGCTATTCCATTCTATATATTACGGATGATATAGTTAATGCGTACTGTTAACACAATGTGACTGAAATACAGAAGTGAGAAAAGTAAGAAATAAAATGGCAGACTGAATGTAATAAAGAAGGGAGAAAAAAATGAATGAATAATGAAACATAAGTAGAAAAAATAAATGGCAAAATAAAACATTCAGAAATGAATACTGAAAAGGAAAGAAAATGAAAGAAAAGCTGTGGTAGAAAGAATAAAAGTGAAAGAGAGAGGGGAAAAGATGGAAGGGAAAAGAAAGAAATAAGGAAGGACACAGGGTAAACGCAGTGTAAGATAAAGGAAAACATACTGTATGAAATAAGGAAGCAAGCTGAAAATGAAAGGGCTGGAATAAAGGATGAGTTGAAAAACAGAGCTATAGACAAAAAGACATAGAAAACATGCAAGAAAAGGAGGTGGAACAATTTATATTGTAAGGTAAACTTAAAATAAAGAATAGGGATAACAGGGAAAAAATTAAATAAAATGGCAGATTAAATGCAACAACAATGGGAGAAGGAAGTGAAATGAATAATGACACAAGAGAAAGAAGGAATGGCAGATAAAAATAAAAATAGGAGGATAGTGGTGGGGAATAAGAAAAATGGAAGAAAACAAATGGTAGGCAGAGAAAGGAATAAATAAAATAAACTGAAAGGAAGGAAGTGGCAATAAGAGTACCAAATAAAGACATAAGAGGGAAAAAAGGAGGAAATTAAAGAGAAAGAAAGAAAAATGGAAGGAAGCATTATAGAAAATATAAGACAAAAGAAAACATAGCAATGGAATAAACAAGGGATAATTTAGAAAGGAAAGGACTGGTGTAAGTAAGAGAAGATGTAAAAATCAGAGGTAAACATGGGAAGAAGTAGAAAACATGCAAACTAATAAAATAAAGATGGAATAAATGACAGTGTATTGCAAGCATAAACAAAAAGTACATGAAAAACAAACTCGATTAGGAAAAAAGAAGAAAAATTGAATGCACAAAAAAGTACAGCAATGTGATATTACTGTTCTCATACAATACCTTGTGTTGCAATATATAAATCTGGCTTGTCATAGCCCTGTAATAACATAACAGAATAAATAAAGAGTTAGATGTGTTGTTTTATAATTTGAACTATGTTGTTTACTTTAATAATACTTATTAGACATTAGCAAATAAGAAGTTGTCTTAAAACATACATGAATATGTTGAATTTAAAATGGCTACTTAATTTGTTAATTGCCTTTCTGGATTGACACTGACTACGTGTAGTGCATAGTGTGGGAGTGGTACAGTGGCACAGAAGATAGTGTTTTTGCCTAAGAGCAAGAGGTTTTCTGGTTTGATTCTCAGCTATGGTGCCTTCTGTATGGTGTTTGCAGGCCCTCCCTGTTCTTTGCCTGGGTTTCTTCAAGGTGCTCTGGTTTCCTCCCACATTACAATGACATGGAGTAGGTGGAATGGACACTCTAAACTGGCCATAGGTGTGAATGTGAGTGCATGTGTGTGGTATGAAATAACCACATCAGGGCTGGTCACCCAGCATTGTGAACCTTGACTCTAAATGATTGTCACAGTTGAAGTAAAACCCTGAGCCCATATGCAAAAATGGAAAAAAAAGGGATGCGGATGGATAGATGGATGGATATAGTGTATAGTCAAATGTGAAAGAAATGAAAAGCTGTAAACTGAACAAAAAAAAACAATATTGGAGTATCTAATTGGTGTTTATATGTGGTAGCATTGCTTGATATTTCCATGGGTATAAATGACATGACTGCATCTTTTTATTATACTCAGAATAATATAAGAAAACAGTTTACGCTGATTTTGCCATGAGATAAAGCTTAAATGAATACAGTACTTGTTTTTACCTCATACTGTGCAGTACATTTCCAGGTGGCCTTTCCTCTTGCCTTACAGTGTACTTCAAGGTATAATGACATCCACTGATGCAGTGTATCTGTCATGTGTTATTCCTTTATTATGAACTTTCTGTGCAAGCTCAAACAGGCCTACTAATTAATCAAACACAGTACTGAGTTTGAACCAGAGCAGTGATGTGCTTCTACCAGCCATGGTAACGTTTCTTCACAGCAGAGCCAATGTTTAACAATAGTAACGACCTCCTCTGTTTCTGTTATTACATACTGTATTACATATAGTATATAATGGTTAGACATGCTTGATAAACCTGACAAGTTTATAGAACTTTTCTTTTTTAATAAATCTCAGTTTCATTCACTGACAAAGATTCAGTCAGCAGCATATTATTAAATCACTCTATTCATCATAAAGTGAAACACAGAGTCCATTTTAAGTAGCTGTGAAGTGATGAAACCAAGTTGTTACAAGCCATTTCTCAAATTTATAATCAGATCATTCCAAACTCTATAAGAATATGAAACTCTTTTGTTTTCTATAACTCTCTATCTGTTGATTGTTAATGAATGTAAAAATAGTAAAAATTGTGATTTAATGAGTTCAGAAACTATTTTAGAGAGTTACAATAAAAATTATTTTAAGGTTTTAGTTAGTACTGTTGAAGACAATTGCAAACAAGTCAATAAACTACAATAAGACCCTCTATTAAATAAATAATTTATGACAATTTTAAAGAAAATAAACTCCGTATCTTGCTGTGTCATCATTTTTCAGTTTTCAGTTTTTGTATTTTATTGTGATGCTTGTTTACACTTAGTGTTACCTTTCTGGCTTGTATTTCATTATTCAAATCTAAATAATTAATAGGACTTAATCCCAACATAACCCACACATAATGCCAGGAAGAACAATAACTGATGTGGCTTATTTCCACATCATTTAATATCAGTGTCACCTTCAAGTACTGACACTGCACTGAAGTGTAATGGGGGGGGGGGGGGTCTGTTCTCTTAAGATGCCATCCTTAGAATGACATTTTAAACTGAAGTCCCATCTGAGTTAATTTTAGCACAGCTGGTTGTCAAAGCTCACATCCCACTTATCAAAAAAGAATTAGAATGTTTTTGTTAAAAAGAGTCTTAAATAACAACAAAATTAAACATACATAAACAATTTAGAAATTTTAAAACTAAAGCTTGACTAACAAGAATACACACTGTACCAGTTACACAAGAACATATACTATATCAGAATACATAAAATGGAAAAAACTGAAATCCTTGCTGTTCACAGACTGCTATTCTGATGAAACTGACATCAGCTGATTAGTTTAACTGATTCTTGTCTTTCATCAAAACAGTGTCACTTAAAAAGTATGTTTTCTTATTCCCAGTGTTGTGCATTCTAAAAATGAATATATTTATAGATGCAGGGGTGTGGGTGTACACAGGGTTGTTGTCTTACCTGTAAACATGCTGTTGTTATAATTGTTGCTACAGTTGGCAGTGTGCGATATTAACTGTTTTGTTTTTGCAATAAACGCGGCTTCACCATTTACTATATGCCCAGAGAAATGGTTCTAGGACATATAACCCACATTACAGAAATAAACACAACATATGTTCCAACTTTCAGATAGTCAATTAAGAAAAGGAAACCAGTCTGGTGGACTCCTGCCATAAACAAGCTATACATTAGGAGGAGGAAACTAGTACAGAAAAGAGTAAAATCCCAAAAAGGGAAGACATCCCTGATCAGTATCAGCAAGAAACTACAATCCCTCATAAAATCATCAAAGGCGAGCTTTGAAAGAAAAATGAGAAAGGATTCCAAAGATAACCACAAGGCATTCTTTAGTTATGTCAAGAATCTAAGTGGTAATGCTCAGATCTGCTCGGAGTTATGGCACAAAATACACTGAACCAACTGATATCGCCAACATCCTGGCAGACAGGTTCAGCGCAAACTTCACCCCCTCTCACCCCCAAAAGGGCCCATAACCATACCAGAAGAATGTAGAGTCCCTGAAATCACAGACACTCAGGTTAAAACAGCCATCTCCAAAGCCAAAAATGCAGCATCAATGGGACCGGACGGTGTCCCAGGCTGTGTCCTACACGAGCTCAAAGATGAACTAACCCCTCACTTAAACACACTGTTCAAACTCAGCCTCTCCACAGGCTACTTACCCATAGAGTGGCGCACAGCAATGGTTATTCCACTCCACAAAGGTGGAGCCACAACAGACCCCGGGAACTATCACCCTATAAGCCTGACTAGCTTGGTCTGCAAGGCTATGGAGCGCATCATCATGGATCTCATTAACAGAGACATTGGGAACCTCCAAACACTGGACCCTACCCAGTTTGGCTTTGTTAAGGGCAGATCATGCCTCCTAAACCTGGTGGACTTCTTTGAGACAGTTACCAAGGCTATAGACGAGGGAAAGGTGGTACACATAGCCTACCTAGACCTCGCTAAGGCCTTCAACACCATTCCCCATTCTGGCATTATAGACAAGCTCACCAGCCTGAACATAAACCCCTATGTCACAAAATGGGTTGCCAACTGGCTCATGGACAGAACCCACATGGTGATAGTTGCAGGAGTAAACCGGTTACAAGTGGTGTTCCCCAGGGCTCAGTCCTAGGACCCCTCCTGTTCGGCATATACTTCTCAGAGGTACAGACAAGCACAGAAGGACTATGGCTGACCAAGTTCGCAGACGACTGCAAACTAAGGGCTATAACTGACTCACCGACTGACACAGACATCCTCCAAAAGGGTCTCACTGAGATGGATACCTGGTGTCAAAATCATGGCCTCAAGCTAAATGCCAAAAAGTGCATAGTCATCCCCTCTAGAAAAAACAAAGTACCCACAAACTACCACATAGGTGGTAGTCCCCTAAATATGGAAGACGTAATAAGGGATCTGTGGACCCAAGTAGATAGTAATCTCACCTTTGATAATCACATTGCCAGAGTGGTTAGAAAATCCTTCTATGTGGCCCACCTAATCACAAAAGGGTTCGCATCCAGATCAAAAGAGGTCATTGTGCCCCTCTATTCATCACTCATCAGAACCATCTTAGAGTACAACACCCCATTTGGGATGTACCTTACAAGACACCTGCAACAGCTGGAAAGACCACAGAAGTACCTCACCAAGAGGATCAATGACCTCAAACAGATGCCCTATGCAGCCCGACTGAAGAAATTACAGTTGTACTCGGTTGTATACCGCCTACTTAGAGGTGATCTCTGCCTGACATACAAGGCCATGTCGAACCCAGAACTGAGGGATATGCTCCACCTAAAGAAAACCTTATCCCCTCGAACTACACGCTCTAGGGATCTAAACCTCACCACAACAATAAATAGGACGTGCTGGGGGATAGATTCCTGGCCCAGAGACTTCCCATGCTTTGGAACAAGATTCCAATCTACATTAGGCAGAGCTCCTCGCTAACACTCTTCAAAAGAAACCTTGACGAGTGGATGGGAAACAGAAAGTTTACCCCAGGGATCACTTCAGTGGCTCTGCTGGACAGAGGCACAGGGAACTAATCTAAGGAGACGGTGAAAGCCAACACATTCTGGCTGGGCTTATAAATGCCTTTGGGCAGATAGCCTAGTACCCACCTATGAACCTATGAACAACTTATGTTCCAACTTTCAGATAGTTAATTAAGAAATAAACATGTTTTTGTAAACTGCAAAGCACTCATTATATTCTATTCTTCATTATTTACAAAAGTGGCAATAGTTCTTTGCAGATTTCCCAACTATACATATCTGATTCTATGTTATTCAAAGATACCTTGTCCCAAATGCTGGCATCCAGTTTCCCTAGCCAGCATTTCCAAATTTCCTTGCCTACTCACACTCTGCCAAACCATGATTCATTTTCTCTTCACACCACTGCTTTTTAGAGAGTGTATTTTTTCTTGTATAGACTTACATCTCATTTTAGCCTAAAATACTATTTTTAGGGTGCTAACCACTGGTGAAAACCCTCTCATTCCTAATTCATATTCAGTACCCACTCTTACAGTCTCTTGTTTGATAACCCTGTCTGAGGTACTTTTCCCTTATTGGGCCAACAGTCTCAACACGATCGTTCAGCTGTAATCCACTTCCTTAATACAGCTGTTAACCAGATTTATTTGTAAAAAATTGTTCTTTTAATAATACGTGTAAAAAAACTAAATTATCTTTACACATCTGGTTAACAGATATGTTAAGGTAGTAATTACAGCTAAACGATCACGTTGAAACTGTTGACCCGATAAATTGCACAGACGAAAATGAAAAAAAAAAAAACAAGTTAGAAGACAGCATCTACAAAAATTTCTCTCCAAACCTCCAGGTTGTATGATAATCAATCACTGAGCAGTGACTTGTGAGGTAGTTTTCCACATTGCTATGTACATGTTTTTTTTTTCATGAACTGTTTAGGAAACACATTTGCGATTGGGCTTAGGCTTTTAATAAAATGTTTCCTAACTTTGTAAAATAGAGTATACATGGATTTATATACAACGGTTGTTTCCATTGTCAATGAATCCTTTTTACAGCAGTAGATGACGCTTTAAAAAAAAAAAAAAAATGCATGCTAGCGAGCAGCTATTTCCACGATGACGATTGCATCTTTTCAGCTGCCTTTATGGCTCAATGACTGTATGTGCACACTATGTGTTTTTGTACATTTATATTTTGTGTGTGTGAAGAGCAGGCTTCACATTCTCAACAATTTCTTTTTTTTTTTAACTAGTCTTTTAACGGGCAAACAATGTAAATGTGGTTGAGCTGTGAATACAGTGTCTACATTCGGAGCTGTCTAACCACATTTAAACTTTTACCCCGATAACGGAAAAGTACCCCTGTCTGATATTTCCTAGTCTGGGTCTAAGTAACATTCCTCCAGAATCCCATGATACTATGCTTTCTTTTTTCTGTTAGTTTTTAAAACATTCTCCATCTATAAATGTACCCTCCTAATATATACATTAACAAGCATATATTTCTGAAACCTCTTCACCTTTCATCCCCATATCAATAATACTTACATTTTCTCTTTAATTAGCACATAAATCATGAAACAACACTCATCATTAATTTATTCACCTGAAAGAAATTCATACAGCAAATGCCCTGCCTTATTTAACATCCATAACCCCCCCTTCCCCCTCATATTCATATAAACCCTACCTATTAACAGGATTCATACTTAAACCTCAATTTACTTAAAAATGCCAGTAATTCAGTCTCTAAACACTATGGAACAGGGCAATCTGAAACCTATTAACTCACAAATCCAAATAACCACTGTTAATATTTTTGTGAAAGACATTAAATAAGCTTACGTAGTCCAACTAATTCCTTCACGCAGTACAAAATTAGTTGTTTTTGTAAAGCAACCTTGTGTTACTATATTGAATGTCTAAAATGTTACATAGTTTCTGAATAGTAATAGCCTCATATATAATTTCCCGTAATAATCACTTACATTTGCACTTATCCAACTTAAAACCTCCTCCAGATATACATTTCGTCTAGCCAGACTATAATCTACACACCTCTTATTTCTAACTACTAAAAATTATCTGCATTATTAAACACAACTGGGACTACAATACCTTCCTGAATATTCCTAATTTAGTCTCCGGTAACTTCCTTCATCTTTTTAAGCACCCAGTACATTAATAAACAAAACAAATTTGGGTTCAAAGTACACTATTGCCTCACCCTCTTATGTACCCTAACATCCTTGTGAAAAAAAATCAGAAAAAGATTTAGCAAAGGAATGTGTATTAACTGCACCCATCAAACCCTTCAGTTTCTTCCCTATCCCATATTCACTAATAATCCTAAACAAGTGACTATGACCATTATTATAAATGGCCTTCATCATAATATCACAAACTATCAGCCCCTTTTCGCCTGCAACCTAACATCCCCCACAACCCACTCCAATAACAAAATCTTATTATTAAATATCATGCTGCCATAGACTTCATATACCACCACTTCCACCAACTTTGCTATGACTACACCCATTAACTGAATAAGTTACCAATCTGCATGTGGGAAAGCATTTGGTCTGAAAACCCAAACAGCTGTATTTAAAATGTATGCTGCTACAGTAAAAGTTATTGCATCAGCTCTGTGTTTTAGTGGTCGGAAAGGCAGCAGTGAGATGTGTGTAAACAAACTGAAAGCTCTGCATTTTGAAATCTTCCTGACCAGCTCTGGTTGCACACAAACTGTAGCCCTGATTAGACTACTAATGACTCAAGTTCAACTAGTGGGTCCAAATGGTCAAGACACTAGCCAATCAAATGGGAGTTAGTGTCTGATGTCAGTTTGCACTAGGAAAGCACTTCTTTGAGAAAGCAAGGAAATAAGTTCTCTATCATGAGATGCAGGGTTGGGCAGTACCTCCAAAAATAGACATCCACACACACAGAAAATGCAGGCATGGTCAAATCAGTACAGTACAAATAAGATAAACAAAGAAATTACATAGCCATGATACATTTTAACAGGTTCTCTTTACATGTTAATATGCAATATAGCTAGTTGCAGTTCTGAATTACTGATTCATATTTTAATTAATGATTTTATTTGCCAGGAAACACTTTGCTACTATTTCTAAATCATTGTTTCTATTGGCAAATTAAGGTGCACAAAATACAATTTAAAGCTGTTCACTTTCATAAATGACAGCATGCTTCTTCAACGCACTACATTAAAAGTGAGAAGACACTTCATATTTAGTAATAGTAATAATCACTGTTGTGGAATGCTCTACTTACATCTAAATAACTGGCATTTATGTAGGAGTGAGGTGAATCTGGATCTGAAGAATCTAACACAACTCTTGAATAATCATCTAGAAACAAAAAAAAAGACAAATGTGTGCATGCTGAAATGGTGCTTATTTAAAACAGGCTGATTAATAAATTATATTTAGGAAAAGGAACAATCTATATCCATAAAGAATGAAATATTGAATCTTGGAAGACTCAAACACAACTAACACATATCAGTCATTATGTTATCTCGATTTAATTTTCTGTTTTTAATTTACATTTTTTTCTTAGCAACTAACAGTTTTATCTACCTAGTGAATAACAGAGCAAAGCAAGTAAAACTGAAACACAAAAGGCTAAAACATTAAGTTTGCCATGGCTTGGCATGTATTTGCACTTCAGAACTACACTTATCCCAGATACTATCAAACACATGCTTTAATATGCTAAAGTGATTAACACAGCAATAAAAAAGTAGGAATGCTGTATAATGTAATATCATTTATCACATGACCCGGGATCATTTCATTTTGGACATAGAGTTGTCACAAACCCACAGGTCACCTCAAGTAGCTATAACCAAAACCTTCTCGGCCTGTCTACCTATTAACAGCAGCCACTGAATGTGAAGCGGTGTCTGACAAAGACAAGAAGGTTTAGAATGTAGACAAACATGAATCTGTGAAATGTAATGTGATCATATTGTTTTAAGGGTTGAATGAATTCAGAATCTAGTGATTATGCAATATATTCAAATGTATGATGGCATGCATCATTCTTTAAACAGTGGACAGAGTCTTATTTTGGAATATAAAACACAAATTGAAAAAAATAGCTATGATGGAATACAAATTTTTCATGGCACTATAAATCTAGTAATAAGTAAATATATTAAAAGAGGAAGATGAGTCTGATGGAGTTTGAAACATGCAGATTTAATAACAAACTCCAGAAATGGTGTGTCACGTGTTTAATTGATAATATCACAATCACAAAATTGATTGAAAGCAGACTAAGTGCTTTTGCCCTGAACAATCTAGGCTTGTTCAGAATCTGATAATACACATTTTCCAATCAATTAACTACATGCAATTCAAGTAAAACCAACCATGAACAGTAGCTATCAATTTGCATATTATATTTACATATAATATGTAACTACAACCCACCGTGCCTTCCTGTCAGTCAAAATGTTAAATCCTACACAATAATATCTTGTTTTACCATCTAATAGATTATGAAAGTATGCATAAAATTGTACAACGAGATAAATTAATAAGATGAAAAACAATATGTAGACAAAATTGTGCATATATTACAAACTAAATAGACAAATAACGTTCTAAAAATCTAAAAATCATTTGCCCTATGTTTTAATATACTCAGAATTGAGATGTGGTCATTCAGACTGGGTTTAACACCCACTTTTAATTTAATTTGCAAAATTAGTTCTTTCGTTTCTAAAACTGAATCAATATTGCCTCCAGTTTCCTTTACCCTAACTCGGTCCACTATAAAAAACGAAAACTTTTTAAAAGCCATACATTATTTTGCATGTCTAAATAGGGCATTTGATGTCCTACCGCTTCTTATATCATAAATGTCCTCGTACATACAATCCTTCAATTTTCTCATTGGCATAACCACATAAACCGATGGACTGGTTGAGCAAATAGCTACAAATGTTTGGCATTACAAGTGAGGGCAGGGTAAAGATCTGTTATAAGCAGGGATCCTCACATATGGCCCATTGTTAACAAATCTGCACATTTTACATGACCCATATGTAACCATTCTTGAATTAGATTCCTCCCTAACTTCCTTCTGGGACCCTCTCTACTATTTCCTTAATATTATTACCCCTAAATATGGTTACCAGTGGTGTCCTACTCATCTTATCTTTGTATTCTGAGGCAAATATTAACTCCCAGGTCCTCTTTAAAATCTTAGTGATACATGTAGCATCGCTACTAAATGGTATTACCATTGCCCATTTCCTGTCAACTTGTTTATCCTCTTCTGACACCTGGAAAGGTTTAACCTTTTGGGTCAGGTACATCCCTCTCAAGATAGGCTGAAGCTTATTCTGTCTACCAAACCTTACCTCATCATACATGTCCTATACTAATTTACTGGGATAACCCCTATGTGAAAACATATTACACAGGTTATCCATGTCCAGAGAAAAATGCTCATCGTTACTAATCATTTAAGAGAGACATACCATTTGACCTTTAACTACCCCTTTTTCTGAGATAAGGGGTGACAGCTCCCAAAATGTTGAAAGAAGTAAATCTAAAATAACGAGTGACACTCTGCATGCATCAAATGACTTGGGAATACAATTTGCTTTTCCCATTCAGCCAGTACAAGGTTAGCATAAATGGGCACACATCTGGCACCCATATCAACCCCCAAAACCTGGTAAATGTATTCCCCTTCAAAAAACATAATGCTTTGCAAAACTAACTCCATGAATTCCACTAATACTCTAATGTTGGTAAACTCTGTATCATCTATCAGGGCATCAGCAAAAAATTCACACACCCCTGTATGTGGGATCAAAGAAAATAATTTAATCATAGCAACAGCCAAAAATGTTATGTTTTCATCAAATGGAACAGAATTTAACATCTCAAGGAGTTGCCATGAATCCCTAAGTATAAGCACATGCAACCATTATTGGCCTCAATGGGCAGGGGGTTATAACTGTCCTTGTAGATTTTGGTTATTCCAAATATAGATGGAATTAATGGCTTGTCTACCCATAGAAAATAATGCTGTTCTTTAGTGATGTACCCTTGATACAATACAACTGCCAAATAGCAATTAATCTTACTGTAAGAAATGTTAATCTCATTTCTGGATACCCTTCCATATGTTGTTTCATTATTCAAAAGTTCATACATTCTGAAAACATAACAATTGTAATCCATAAGTACTACCCCCCCCCACCTTTGTCCAGCTTCATAACCCACGTGTGTTTGTTTGACCATGTAGTGGGATGGTTTCCCACTAGAACATTGTGCTAGGTAAAAAATGTTTAACTGTGTTTAAATTAAATGCATCATTGTATAATCAAGAATAATTCATGAAGAAATTACTTATTTACAATTAGATATTATTCTTATCCTGAATAAAACTGAACTTCTATTTCTTTGCTTATGCCACAAATGTCACTATCTCACATTCTAAGCAAGCTAAAATGGCCAACCACTTCTTGAACAAGTCTGTGGGACTGTGAAAATTTTGACGAGTTGACTGAACTGCTTGAGCATACGTCATTCCCACTTGGGGTGGGATATTCTCTCATTGGATAGGAGAAAATCTTTGTCCAACAAGAGAATAATAGCCCACCCCAAGTGGAAATGACATAACCAATACCATCAATGAGCAATTAAAGTGAAATGGAGCAACCATCAGGGCAAACAAACTCAAACAGGTTCCAAAACAATAAAGAGACATATGCCCAAGCAGGTCAGTCAACTCATCAAAATTTTCACAGTCCCAGCAGACAGAATTACAACTCGACTCGAGTGAACAACCAGCACCCATACAACACCGAAGGCAAAGCCAAACGGAAGAGGCACCATCAGCTATCATTAGTGACCAGTTGACAAGGAACAGTAACAGTGAAATAATTTTAAACAAAGATGGTGACTTTAAAAATTACAAATACACATGCATTAATATTGACCAGGAATTGGTTGAACTTTTGGCGAAGGGCTTAACATTTGTACCTACGCATTGATCTGATATGGCTACTACTTTACTTGATTTTAAATATTATGTAAGGAAGCTAAACTTAGCTATCCTACTGGGCAATCAAGAAACTTTTTTGTGCTGAATTCAGGATTCCCAGCCCTTATAATCCCCCAATTCATCCTGCATTAGCTTTATTTGATAGAATGTGCAAACTTGATATTAGAACATTGCTGAACAGTAGAAATATAAAGTTTAGAAATGTGACTAGAAGTGAAGTTGCATCTTTAAATGATTTTAGACACTTACCAGTGAGAGTAATGAAGCCGGACAAAGGGGGAGGGTTAGTAGTAATGAGTATTGACGAACATATACATAAGATGAAACAACTATTAGTAAGTCCTACTTACAAGAAAGTCAGTATTAATGAACTTAACAGGACATATAGTTGCATCAATTCATACTTCAAAGATAAATTTATTCAAGTGACCATAGATATCAATACATTTAACGACATAACAACATTATTCCCTTGAATTCCTAAGTTATTCAGTGTACCAAAAACACATAAAGGTACAGAAACCCCCCTGATGTGGGTGTTAGTTGATGCAAGACAGTCTATTACATACGCAAGTGCAAAATTAGTAGATTCCATCTTAAAGAAATATATTAGTATGGAAACTCATATTTGTCGGGATTCTTGGTCCTTCTTGGAAGATATTAACAAAATTGACTTTAAGGAAGAATATCATTTCCTGACAATCGATGTCAGGGACCTCTACACCTCAAGACCCCATGTAGAAGGGATTGAATGGGTTTCAGCCAAAATGAGAAAAAAATGGAGCCCCCTTGGATGAAATTAATCTTATAGAAGAACTATTAGATATCATCCTTACATGTAATTTTATTTCCTTTGACAAGGAAATTTACTTACAAAAAATAGGGGTGGCAATGGGCTCGCCATGTGGCATGAGATTTGCAAAACTTGGTGTTGGCCCATATGGAAAGTGAGTCTATACTTAAGAACAGTAACATTAAAACCCAGTTACATTATTACACTTGATTTCTGGGTGATATTTTTATTATCCTGAGGGGTAACAAAATTGCATCTACAGAACTGTTGCACTATTTAAATAACATGACACACTTTTTACATTTTACAAGTAACTTTGACACAGAGACCATAACATATGTAGATGTCGAACTCAAGAAAGACAGAAGTCAGCTGAGATATACAACAAGGTTAATAGAAAAAAACATACTCTAACACATTTCTGTACTTTTATCAGCTTACAACCTTACCAACAAAAAAGTCTGTTATAACGGGACAGTTGTTCAGGGCAGCAAGAATGGTATCACTAGAAAATGACTTCTTAGAAGAATGCAAGAATTTATGATATATGTTTTTAAAAAGGGGTTATCCAAACCAACTAATTCTAGAACTGACTATGAAAGTTCAAAGTAAAAGAAGTAATGGGACATGCAAACCAATCCTTAAAGGAAGAATTAGGTAAAAAAGACTAGTCAACAGTGTCAACTCTAATCTAACTGAATTGAATAATATGAACTAACTTAATACACCTAACATAACAAATAATCAAAGATTTAGGTTGAGTTTCATAACTACATTTAGTATTGATGCTTTGGAGGTCAAAAAATTTATTATCAAAAACTGGAACCTTCTAAGTACTGATAGAGAAATAGTGAATAAGTTAGGTGATTTTCCTACAGTAATATTCAGAAGAGGGATGAATTTAAAAAATTGACTGGAGAGACCAACACCTTGCCTAACACGAACCCCTGGAATGTATACCCATAACTGCATAGCTTTAAAGTATCCATTGAAATCAGCAAATCCCAAACCACCTTGTTCTATGGGGATAATCAATTTATCCCTCTTAACTCTTGCCCTCTTCCTCTCAAAATAAATTCCTAAAACTCTTTATTAATTGTTTTTGACAAGTTCTCCTTTGGTTGATAAAAATATGCTTGACCTGTATATATAACTAATGGGACTAAAATATTTTAACTGTGTGTATCATACTATCCACATTCATAACCAAGAGCTTTAAGTTTCATACTTTTTTATTAATTTTTTATCTTGGTCTCTTCTGATGTATTCATAGGTTCCATAACAGGATAATTTTAATCCACACACCTAAATATTCCATCTTATCATGTCCACATAAATATCAATATTGTTCAATCAATTCATGTGTGGGTAAATAGTTTATAGTGATGGCTTTTTTTATTTTCATTAATTTTATATCCCTAAAAGACTTCAAACTTTTTCAAAATATGCCATAACACCAAAATGCCCCTTTCCAGATTTATCAAATACAAAACACTAGCAACTACAATTAATGCTAACTTTGTTTGATTACCATAACAGTTATATTCTTGAATTTGTGAGTCTCTTATTTTCTTTGTCAGTGGCTCTAAATATAAAGCAAACAACAAAGGGAAAAGGGTCATTCCTGCTTGGTTTCTCTGTTCAAACATAGCTTGTTGTTGAGGAGTCCTCCAATCATAATTCTTGACTCTATGAAATGTTTTCTCTTTATCAAGACCCATTATAAATACTGGCATTTTCTTACATTCTGCTTCTCTCTGGATTATTGTTATTCTGTTAATGTTGTCAAATGTTTGCCTCCCCTCCACAAAACCATACTGCTTTATGTCTATCAATTTTGGCAAAACGTGTATTCTTTTAATGAGCATAGGCACAAACATTTTATGATCATGTTTTAAAATTGAAATGGGACTGAAGGGTCCTTGCCACTTTAAGTAAAACAACCCCCATAGCTTTCTTCCAAAATGCTGGCACTCCCCATTTTAAAATACTGTTAAACAAATCTTTCCAGATCTTTATCACCATCTTTCATCCCAACTTCCAAACTTCCACAGGGATACTGTCTATTCCTGGAGACTTCCCTGTTGATTGTTAACATGACCCTTTTTTATCTCATATCTTCCTATCTTAGCTATTAAATTTTGGGCATCATCTTCCTATAACGATGGCATAATTAAAGTCCTCCATGACTATTACCATGTGTGCCTTTCTTGATTTCACATTCTTCCGCTTTATATAAATTTTCATACAATTTCTAAAATGTCTCTAATGCCTGTATAGAATCTGTGGTTACTTCTCTTGTCATAGGCTTTCTATGTTTGGTAACAACCTTTCTACTTTCTGTTGTCTGATTCATTCTGCTTATAGATTCTGTGCTATTGAGTTATTTAAACAGCTGCATAAAATCAACCTTTCTAAATTCATACATATTATACAAATGCAGTAGACTCCCCCTTATCTGGCCTCTCTTTAACCAGCCATCAAATTTCTGCTATAGCGCAAGCAAAAGACGAAGAGAGAAGATTCAACACTTCCACCTCCTCTGGGCTAAATAATAACAGATATTTGAGTTTTACACTTCATATCTATTGGAAAAATGCATACTAACACAAATCATGTTATTCTAGCTAATTTCTAGCCTATAAATACTATTTTTTATGCGTTTACTCATTAGCTAGCCATTTGTTTAACCAGGCTAAAGTCCTGTCCCAGTGAGTCTGGATAAGAAGGAGTCTACTGTATTCCCTTATTTTCCCTTTAGCATTCTGCATTTCTTCCTCTTGTTCTTCTGTGAGATTTCCTTTATTTTGGAATATTTTAAACTTTGTCAACGCTTCTAAATAATTCCTATTACTTCTTTGCCATATCTTCTTCTCTCTCCTTTCTACCCTGTTATTAAACTCCATTTTTATTGTATACCTGTCACTGGCTATCCTGACTGAATATGTTTCAGTTTTCATTAACTCTAGAATCATTTCCACTACCCATTCCTTAAATCCCTCTTTTTTACAGGTAAGTAGAAACTCACCCGTATCTCATTTTACTTCATTACACTATGTTTTTATTGTAGATTCTATCAGTGTTATGAGTGTTAAAGCTTTCAATTAAATAAAGTGCTTCTGTGAAATATGATTTCCATTCAATCAGTTATTCTACCATGAGGACTAATATGCATAGTTTGAGTTCCTACTAGGAATTCACATATTCCATTCCAAATATTCTTATACATATATATATATATATATATATATATATATATATATATATATATATATATATATCTTTAGAAATATGCTCTGTTTTGTTGTATTTTCCCTTTTGGTCCCCCTGATACATCCTTGGTATTGTAAATCTAATTCCACCCCAACCTATAAATAATCTTCCTTGCTGAAAGTTGCTTATTCCTCCCAAAATTTTCTTAAGCTCCATAATAGCAGTTTTTGTGAAATTTAAATACATGCTATAGTAATTCTCCTCCACCTAACAATAGTCCCTTACTACTACAAATCTGGTCTACCATTACTGTCTTTTTCACCCTCATCTGTAACTGCTGCTTTGTCCCAGATATCTTGCTGAATGTCCAGAAATCCTTTATCTGTCAAAGTCACATGCTTATTTCTATCCAAATGTTTCTTCTGCAATTCTACTATTTGCACTCTACATTTCTTAATATAATTCAATACTTTTTGCTTTTTGTGCATACCTGCAAGGCTACGCATATTCTATGATAATATCAACAGGGTAGCCATTATGATAAAAGGATATTATCCCAACTTTTTATACATGAGAGTTCTTTTGAGTGTGTACTTCCAATATTTCACTTACATGTACACACTGTTTGGCAGGCTGATCTTGTATTCATTAGCTTCTTCTGATCAACATTTCAGTCTATATCATATTTTTTCAAGACTTTTTGTTTCAATGAAAACACTCAAACAAAAAGCTAAATACAGTGTCAGAAACACCCCATTCTCTTTTAACTTAAAATATGCACACACACAAAAAAAAACTTCAGTAAATGAAGTTTACCTTCCAGATAAGAGTAACTGCCCAAATTGATAGATGCACCCACCAGCATTACCTAATCTTAAATTAAACTTACTCATGCTAAAGTACATATTAAAGCCTGTGTTCCCACTTATACTGATTGATGTCTTATCTGATTGCCGTCAGTTCTTTTCTTATCTGTATTCCCGTCAGCCTATTTCCTTTTAGTAAACATTGAGCCCTAAGAAAATGTACACCAGTTTCCTATAAATAAATAAATTGAATATGCACTGATATTTTAAATTCATATAAGTATTTAGGCTGTAAGGAAGGCAACTAGTTGCATAACATTCACTTCCAACAGTTTCAAAATTCACTTATTTTTTACTGAACATGCTTGCCACTGTACCTTTAAATGTCAATTGCACTATAGATCTTGTCTTCCTTTCTGCAGAGAGTGTTCAGAGCTCTAAACATACCTCTCATCTGTCCAGATTTTCACAGAATGTCCAGATTTTTGTCTCATATTTTTGGTCTGTTCCTCATAAAATTTGTGTTTTTTTGGCAAATCACTGGGATGATCTAAAGACTGAAGTCACCAAATAATGACATACATTTGCATTTCAGCCTTTATATCCTTCATAAAATGTATGTTAATATAAACCTTGTTACTTTAGCAACTTTATAAGTTTATAAGAGCAATATTTAGAGACTCTGCCCTTGTTTTGGGGCCTTTGTCCCCCCATTTTCTCAGGCTTTTTCTAGATTTCTTGCATTAAGAAGTTGAGAGGCATTGCTCTAAAGATTAATTGCTTACAACTGCAAACAACACATCCCTAACTAAAAACAGTCAGCAGTTGGGGGAGAGGGGGGAATCCAGTAACTTTGCAGATGCATGAAGTAATCTTTGTAAAATTCACTATTGCCTGCACATGCACACTTTGTGACTCCCACTGAGAGCATCTGCTAAGGAAAACTAATAATTTTGTAAATGCAGGAATCTTACCATTTTCCATGCATTCCATCATTTTGTTTTATTTGTCAAACATATTTATATTTACTTTAAACCCCCTTGTTTACAACTTGAACCAAGATCATGGCTGTAGATAACCACCCACATAAAAACAGGTAAAATTATTATTTCCATTCTATATAAAATATAGTCAATATACTTTTGTACCCCCATCCTAGATCACAACACTATATTTACTTAAACTTGCTTCAGTCAGGTCTTTATTTTTTATAGTATAAAGCCTGTATGTATTACAACTAAGAAAAATGGTTGCTTTAATACCTTTAACATATACAGCAGTCACTGATAGGACACCCCCATCTCTCATTTAAAATATCCCTGAATGCACACTGTACATAACTGCTTTTTAATAAAGCGTGAAATTTACATCATTACCTTGATTATCTTACTGGTGGGCATAGTTTGAATACCTGAGCTTTGACTGCCTGAGCTTCAAGTCACTAACAGTTGGAGTTCCTCCGTTGGAAATCAGCTTGAGCAAGTTGTGTTAATAGTGATTCCATTTTGGGGAGAATTTCCCCCAAATATATATATATATATATATATATATATATATATATATATATATATATATATATATATATATATATATATAGAGACATATATATAAATATTCAGGTGGTGGTGGTGTGCCCCCCTGATTTTTAACAAGATGTTTTAGGCAAATGAAGTGTAGGGGCTCCAATCCCTGGTGATCTGCAGAAGCCATTATATTTTATACAAATATGAATAAGAACAAAACTGTTTTATTTATACTTACTTCTTCATTCCTTTCAGTGTCTTTCTAATGAGTTATGACATAAAGTAAGATATATGCTTTACAATTCTCCCAATTAGTATAATATTAGGCAAGAAAATTCAATTCTTTATGAGCCATTTTTTTCTTACAATGTCATATTTCGCATATCTTTTCCTGTATATCCAAGGGGATTGATCCTTTATATTCTCTAATTTATTCACTATTTCCAGTGTTGCTAGTCATCTTCCTCATCATTTCCATCTCTCAGCACTAGTATCTGGTTGAAGTCAAACATACAACTGATTCTTCTAGTTAGATTTTGTCATTTTTTTCTGTCTTGCAAACATGTTCATTTGGAGCAATGGGAAATACTTCATTGGCAAAGTCTCTTTATATTTACTGTCTCAGACTTTGTTGGTAAACTTTTATTTTATTTCTTTTTTAGCCTGATCTGTATCAAAAATTTCTTTGATCCTTTAGGAAAAAGATAATACCTTCCTCACAACATTCACTGATTCTTGATATAGTCTTTCTTCGTTTCTGCCTGGTGTACAGTAAATAATCATTATCCACAAACACTCTGCTGTCCTCAATGTTTAACACTTTTAAACTCTACCATAGCTTTGTCAGGAGTAACTGTTTCTGCTGGAATGATTGTAAATTTACTACTGTGGGTGTTTTCTGCTTTATCATGGAACGGTTTGGAGCATACAGACAATGTACTGTCTCAATTAACAAATCCTGCTGTAGAATACCAGTCAAAAGTTAATATTTCTGCTGGAATGACTGCATCTTTACTGCTGTGGGTCTTGGCTGCTTTATCATGGCCACATTTGGAACATACACACAATGTCCTGTCTCAATTAACAGATCCTACTGTGAAATACCAGTCCACTTGCTTTTTTTTTTTTTTTTTTGTACTTTCATAAATGTAATGATATCTGCTCTTTCCAGCTTCTTAGGTACATTATTAAGTCTCAGGTTATCTCTGCATGTCCTGTATTCTAACTACTATTTTTGTAAAAGCTCTTCTGAATAAGCTTTATGTTCAGACAGCCTTTTCCTCATTTCATCTCCTAATATTTAAGGATTTATCCATTCATCTGAATAGCTAGTTCAAGCTTCTATTTTTTCAAGTCTTTTGTTGTTTGACTTTGACATATTCCTCCAGTGTTCCATTTACTTTAAACACTTCTGAGC
The DNA here is from genome assembly GCF_019279795.1 of Protopterus annectens. Classification (NCBI taxonomy): domain Eukaryota; kingdom Metazoa; phylum Chordata; order Ceratodontiformes; family Protopteridae; genus Protopterus; species Protopterus annectens. The sequence continues at coordinate 563,793,413 of NC_056726.1, read as the reverse complement.
ATGTTGATTTATTTTTTCCTCTGAATTACTTGTAATAATCTCTTGTACCAGAGATAAAAGTCATACTGCATTTTGCTGAACAGCTGCAAGTTTCATTCTATTCACAGTTTTCTTTTTTTCCTTTTCTGGTTGATTTTCTGCAAGATTCTCTAATGTTTTTCCTTTTTTGGCATCCAAGACGTGTATTTAGCAGTTAGTAACCAAATTTCACCCAAACTAACAGATTCACTGGTCATTTTTTTACAGTGTCCAGATTCATATTAAGAGAACTAACGTCAACATTTTAATCAGTGTGCAGCCATCTTGGATATTCCTAAACCAAAAGAATTGTTGTACATAACTGTGAATGTGCAAAATCTGCAGAATAATCCAGAAACCTGACTGAAATTTTAAGTAATGTTATGAATAAAATTAAATATTAAAAGACAAAAACATGGCCCTCTTCAAATGCAATCTGATGATTGGATGGGTAACCATAAATTCACCCTGGGGGTTCCACCTGTATCTCTCTTGGAGAGGGACAATAGGTGCTGATTGTGGAAACAAGGGTAGAACTTGGCTAGGCTTGTAAGGTTCCTAGGGCCATTAGCCTAGTAACTTCCTATGATCCTATGATCCATGAAGTATTTACCTCCATCATGCAGATATTCGATCACATTACAAAAGCAAGTCAAACATCATGAAAAATATTTATGAACAAAGAGCATAATACATGTCAACTACTTTAACTCATAGAAAGTTATTTAAAGTAACCAGCAATCATGGCTCCATTCCACACTCTAACTTGATCTATTATTTATTAAATTAATTGTATCGTCATCACCATCATATTATTGGTCCTTGGTTCAACATAAAGGTCTGAATTTTGGAAAATGGCATCACATTAATAGTGTTGATATAATATCTGACACTAAAATATAAAATCTGAAAGATGATAGACCATATAAAACTAATAGGATTGTTGAAAATTAAGCTCAAAGGCTACAAAGTCACACACAGAATGAATTGATAACTCCTCCCAAAAGCACAGATGGGTCTAGTGTTATAGGACAGGTGCAACCAAATATCCTTCATCTGAAATTATACTTTAGTATTCTGTACCACACTGTAAAATAAATTCCACTGTAAACCTATCTGATCTATAGATATTCTATATGGATAGTAAGATATTTAGGAAACAGGAGATATTTTGCTTCTGAATGTTTAAAGTCATAACTGTGGTTTCTGAAGTTTTCATTTTGACTTTGTTAACAGATATTGTTTTCCTGTTTCAAGTTCTTCTTCATAATAAGAAGAAATGCTAGTTATTTAATGCTGTTTGTGTGTGTTAAGATATGTTTGCACACTACTCATATGTATGTGTGTGTGTGTGTGTGTGTGTGTGTGTGTGTGTGTGTGTGTGTGTGTGTGTGTGTGTGTGTGTGTGTACTCATGCTCACAGTTGCTCATGTGCATGTTATTCCTTCCTAAATTTAGGTTACGTTTTGATTTTTCTGTGAAAGTCTTTTTAGTAAAGAGTTACTTACACGGAATAGCATTATTGTATCTGTTCTTGTCCTTGTTCAAATGATGCTTTGCAACATCACACGCATTTGTTATACCATGTAGCAGTGCCTGCATGGAAAAATATTTAAATTGTTTTTAAGAAAAATAATAAACCATATAAAATATGCATAATGAAATCCTTTTTAATATTTCTTTAATTTATTTTCTATTTTTGCTTTATTTAATTCTCTGTCATAATGCACCACATTTCCTTGCTGTGGCTTATCCAACATGAGGCAGTTTGCTCAGTTTATATTTACCAACAAAGTCACCAAGTCACCATGGATGTGCATGTGTGTGTGTGTGTGTATATATTTATATGTATATATATATATATATATATATATATATATATATATATATATATATACACACACACACACACACACACACACACACACACACACACACACACACATATATAGGTATACCTATAAATATATGTATGTACATAGATATATAGAAATATACATATATATATATATATATATATATATATATATATATATATATATAGGTCCTATTTGTATTGTCGAAAGTATGGTTCATTGAACCGTACTTTATTGAACACACTGTAGCAAAAGTGCATTTTGTCAAAAATGCACTTTCTGTAAAGAAAAAAAAAACATGCAGTTTGCATGTGCCATTAGTTGTACATCAATGTATAATGTTGATATACAACTAAGGAAACTCCTGTTGAGATCATGGTACAGTGCAGATAACGGAATATTCCCTTTTCCCCACTGTAGTGCGATCACGGAGTGAGAATAATAAAGTAAGGGGGGTGTGGGGGACTGCAAATTGTCTTCCTCTAACCTTTTTGTTGACTATTCACATTTTAACCATTTCTTTCCATCCTGTTCTTTATATGACCCTCCACCAGTCTCTTCATGTCTTTCTCATTCCTCTTCAATAATCTTTGTTCTTCTGTTACATCCCTCCTTAGACAATAAAGGAGAATGCATCTGCCTTTGCAGATCTTGATCTTTGAATCACATCTTTGACTTTTACCTAGTCATCCGAGCTACCTCTTCTGCATTTCTGCAATGTTCCACTTCCCACCTATCTTCATGTAAATACTCATGCAGTTTTTCTATAAGTTCCTTAAATCTACTTTCTTACCTCACTGTTAATTTTCTTTGAATTGTATACTGCATTCAAAGTTTCTATTTCATTGCAACCAACAACAACAATAACAGTCTGTTATGTTAATATTGTCCTATCCCATATATATATATATATATATATATATATATATATATATATATATATATATATATATATATACATATATATATATATATATATATATATATATACACACACACACACACACACATATATATATATACTTATATGTGTATGTGTGTGTGTGTGTGTGTGTATAATATATATGTGTAACATTGAACTCATTCAATAGTTCTTAAAAAAGTAACAGCCAATAACATTTCAAAACAATTAATCAATGTAATAAAGGGCATGCTCCAAGCACAGGTTTCAGAGTTACCATAGTATTCAAGCTGAAAGCTTCATTTTCTGTATTAATCTGATGAAATCTCTAAGTATTTGTAACAAAAGTGCTTATCTGTATTATTTGTTTGTGGGTTTGTGCAATAAATGTTTTTTGTGGTGTGAGCCTCTTGCTTCTGGTGCCTCTTAGATTTAATACTTATGAAGCAGTTATCAAGCTTTCTGGTGATCTGCAGTCTTCAGGAAATAAAGTCCTTGTGCTTCTTCTCTCACCAGGAGCAAAACAGAAACACTGATCCCAAGATGATTACTGAGAGATAGAATGTGGGCTCTCAGATAATTTATGATCCTGGACTAACCCCAGAAACTACCCCAGGAGTCCCCTGTTAAAACACAATCCTTAATTCTTAACAGCCACCCCTTTTACAGTACTTGTGGCCATCTTGGTAGATATGAGCATCCTAATACAATGTAGTAATTTTCTCATTTTCTTAAAGAACCAGTCAATCATTAAAATAGCACAGTATGTGAGAGATCTAAATAAATAACTTTCTTAGAGGCCAACACCTCGCATATAGAATGAGATTATTGAGAATACCCTCACTATATTCCTTCACACATACCACTCTTACACACACAGATTGTCTTATGCTGAGGCACTTAAAAGAAACTTTCACAACTTTAAAAGTCCTACAAAGCTGATAAATGGCAACAAGGCTCTTCAGCAATCACTAAGTCTATACACACTGAGCAGTGTGGATGAGGGTGTTGACTACAACTCTGATCTGAGATATATAAGTATCCTGTTTTTTTTATTATTTATACCGATTATTGTTTCTAGCAATTTATATATAGCACTTTTTATTGCCTGCTGCATAGTTTTTGTGCATTTTATTGCTATTAACTAATCTGCACGGGTAACTGATTTGTTTGCAGTTAAAAGCATTCTGTAGAGTCTTTTTGCTCCTTTATCTGTTTAAAAACTTTCATTTTGTGGCTTTCTGTAGTGTTTACTGTCTAAAGAGTGTAGGCTAATAGCTTTAGTATAGGTTCCCACCCTCCCTCTCTGTCCGTGTCTTGTTGTTATACTTGGTGGCTTTGCAGTTGCCCGCCCATTCTGTAAATTTGATCTGGGACACTCCTCCCAGTCTAGTGTCATTAGCGCATTCTACCTAATACAGAGAGAACATCTGAGAAGGCCTTCTGTTTCTCCTTTTTTCCCTTTCAAAAAAAAAAAATTGCCTGAATCTCCTTGTGTTCTGACTGTGCTTCTCAAACATTTTGGAAATATAGAGTATATTTTAAAGCATTTATTATAACTGTAATTGCCTTAATATTGCTACAACTCAAGTGCTCTAGGTTGCACTGCATCTGAATTGTTTGTGTGTTTTAGCTGCTTTTCTGTATATATAGACTTTTCTGTATATGTAGACTAGCTACTTATTCTGCTGTATTACTGCCTCTTAAATCGTTTTTCATTTGTGCACTTGCCTTGCTTAATTTAAAAAGTTTTAAATTGCTAATTTTGTAGAGTTTTAATTGCATTTACTGTTTAGGACTACACACTAAAGTGTGTTAGCCTTTTCTGTGTTTATTTACTGTATTACTGCATTGTTTAGCCTGTTTTAACAAAAAAATACTATCATGTTTGCTCGTTTCCCACCTTTCCTAGCCAGTCCATATCCCAGGCTTTGCTTGCCTCAGGAGGGAAGTCCTACTGCTTACCAGTGGGAGTGGTGAGCATTGTACTGCCTATCTAACACTAGAGGAGTGGTTTCCAACTCTGAAATTGTAATTTTATTAGCCTTTTTGGTTTGATTTCTATCCCTTTCAACTTTCTGGCTTAAAAATGCGTGTGTTTGCACATTTTTCGCCTCGTGCAGCACTGTGACGCTACAGTTAAACTATTCCAGGTGCCAGAAAGTCTGCTCTTCAAATTTTCCCTTAGAACTAGCTGGTTTCTCAGTAGTAGCACTAAAATCTGAGCCCCTGTGACTAGCACTTGCTCTAGAACCTGCTGGAAAGCACTAGGAAGCCTGAAACTGATACAAGCACTCAACCTTCCTTGTCAATAAGAAGAAATTAATCATAAGCACTAAACAGCCTATAATTGCAAAGTACCTTGCAAAGGTAAAGGAAAACAGCTCTTATACTTTACAAAAAAAAGCATCTAAACAGGCATGTCCAAGGGTCAGCTTCCGGTGATTTCTCCTGTCCACCTGGTGAATCTGGGCATACTGGGGCAATGCAGCAATTACCTCATGTACACATACAACCCTCTCCTCCTACCACCCAACACTACAACCTGTGAGAGATGCACTTACATAGCCAAAATGGAAGCAAAGCTCTCCACCCAAGATTGTGCTAAACAGTCAAGAGGAGAAGGTTAACACCTGCACTACACCTCAAGCAACTCATAACCCTTCAATACCCACACCATCAACACCCACACATAGCAACACTAAACCCACATATGCGGAGGCCCTTAACATTAACCTGCCCAAGCAACAAGGACCTCTGAAGCTGAAATGCAAACAAACACCAATCACAACCAATGTGTCACATAGTTCACAACACCAGTGTGCCACCCAGCAACAGCCCCTAAGGCAAGACAATTTACCTAACACTTTAGTCATAGGTGACTCTATAGTCCGGCACACTGATGTCCCTCTCACCAGGTTGAATAAGGAGAAAATTACAGTCAGCTGCCTGTCGGGTGCCAGGATCCACCACATAACGCATGCACTCAAGTCACTCCACAACAAGTACAGATATGACTCTGTCATTGTCCATGTTGGAGTGAATGACTTGAGACGTACCTCCCTGGACTACATGAAAAGAGACATGGAAGAGCTCTTGGATCATGTGGCCCAGGCAGGTATGACCCTAGCCCTGAGTAGCATCCTGCCTTCGCCCAGAATGATACCACAATATAAGGATAAAATGATTGACTTCAACAATTGGCTAAGCTTATGGTGTCATTCAAAGGGGATCCAGTATCTGTCTGCCTGGGATGACATGATTGACAGACCACGATGCTTTGCCAGAGATGGTCTGCACCTGTCGCCCTGGGATTCAGGTTACTGGCTAAGTCTCTTGCCACCCTATAGTGCCTTTTTAGGCAAACTTCAAAGGACAAAACCACCACCGTAACAGGTACAAGCATGCAAAATCTGAAGGTAATGCTACTCAATGCTAGAAGTCTAAACCTCAAAATGCACTCTCTCGAGGCACTCCTAAAATGGAGAACATCGATATCTGTGCAGTAACTGAGACCTGGTTCAAGGCTCCAGAGAGCACCCCTGCAATACCAGGCTACAACTCTTACCACACTTTTCAGCCACCAAACCAGGACCGAAACACTAAAGGTGGAGGAGTGTCAATATTCACCAAGGATATTCACACCACCAGGCTAGTTGGCCAACACAATGTGTCTGAAATTCTCCAAGTGCAACTAACACTAGGTAAGACTGCAATCCAAATTGTAGCTTGCTACAGATCCCCACCATACCCCAAGATTCTCACTACACCTTTCTAAACATACTGGAAAATATTAAGATAGAACCAAACACCCTAATACTGGGTGATTTTAACTACCCTGCCATTAACTGGGAAAACTACTCATGTCCCAACACCTTTGCACAATGGTTCTTGGAATTCATAAATTCCAATGCCCTGGATCAACTAATCCATAGTCCCACCAGGGGCTCCAATATCCTAGACCTGGTCATTACCAACATGGGAAATCAATGCTCCATACCTATGGTCACCCCTCGTTAGTCAGGTCTGACCATAAGCTAATCACCCTTAACATCCACATCCCACCCCACCCCCCAGTAAAGAAACCACCATAAAAAACTTCTCCAAAGCCAACTTCATGCTACTCAAGTCAGAAGTGACAAACTTCATGACACCCATGCAGATGGGAACTGAAAGTTCAACTGCTGAATCCTACACTAAGGCACTGTACGAGCACATCCACTCATGCATGAATCGTGCCATCCCAAATAGAACCAAAATGCTCTCATCCAAAAAAAGGAAGCCAATCTGGTGGTCCCCTGCCATAAACAAACTTTACAACAAAAGGAAGAAACTTTTGCAGAAAAGAGGAAAATCCCAGGATGCAAAAAACTCCCTTACTAGCCTCAGTAAGAAACTGAGATGTCTCATAAAAATCCTCCAAAGCTAGTTACGAAAATAAAATTGCCAAAGATTCCAAAGACAACCACAAAGTATTCTATAACTATGTCAAGAATCTAAATGGCAATGCTCAGATCTGCTCTGAGATAAAACAGAATGGCATTAAATATACTGATCTGAAGGATATTGCCAATATCCTGGCAGATCGATTCAGTGCCAACTTCACCCCCCTCTCACCCCCTAAATGGCCCATCTCAATACGGAAGATTGCCAAATTCCAGTAATAACGGCCACACAGGTACAAAACGCACTCTCTAAAGCCAAGAATACAGCATCCATGGGACCAGATGACATCCCGGGCTGTGTACTACATGAACTACAATATGAACTGGCACCTCACCTAAGTGTCATGTTTAATCATAGCCTCACCTCAGGTTTCATGCCCACTGAGTGGCGCAGAGCTACAGTTATCCCAATCCACAAGGGGGGATCCACCTTGGATCCCAGAAACTACCGTCCCATCAGTCTGACAAGCCTTATCTGCAAGGCCATGGAGCGTATTATCATGGAACTTATAAACAAAGACATTGGCAACCTTCAAACACTGGACCCCACCCAGTTTGGGTTTGTGAAGGGCCGATCTTGTCTCCTGAACCTGATTGACTTCTTTGAATCAGTCTCCAGAGACATGGACAAGGGTAAGGTGGTCCACACAGCCTATCTAGACCTTGCCAAGGCCTTTGACACCATCCCCCACTCTGGAATCATAGATAAACTTACTAAGTTGGGCATTAATCCCTATGTCACCCAATGGGTTGCTAAATGGCTTACTGATAGAACCCACACTGTAAAAGTAGCCGACTCCAAATCCAGCTCCAGACAAGTGACAAGTGGAATACCTCAGGGTTCAGTCCTGGGGCTGCTCTTGTTTGGCATCTACTTCTCTGAAGTACAGGTCAACACTAAGGGACTCTGGCTAACAAAGTTTGCAGATGACTGCAAAGTGGGAGCCATTATTGAATCCCCAAATGATGTGGATACTCTACAAAAGGGCCTTACAGAAACAGATGCTTGGTGCCAGAGCCATGGGCTCAAGCTCAATGCCAAGAAATGTATTGTTATCCCTTTGGGAAAAACATGTATCCATTAATTACCATATAGGTGGCAGTACACTAAACACAGAAAGTGTGATAAGAGACTTAGGGACACAGGTGGACAGTGGTCTCACCTTCGATAACCACATTGCCACAACAGTCAGGAAATCCTTCTATGTGGCACACCTCATCACGAAGGGCCTTTCATCCAGAAAAAAGGAGGTCATTGTCCCACTGTACTCATCCCTCATTAGACCCATTATAGAATACAACACCCCATTTGGTATGTACCTCTCAAGACATCTGCAACAACTGGAAAGGCCTCAGAAATACCTCACTAAAAGAATCACAGGCCTAAAGCAGATGCCCTACGCTGACCACCTTAAAAAACTCCAGCTATACTCTGTCGCATATCGTCTACTCAGAGGCGATCTCTGCTTAACATACAAGGCCATGTCAACCCAGAGCTGTTGGACATGCTACACTTAAAGAAATCCCAATCCCTCAGAGCTACACGCTCCAGGGATCTAAACCTTGTCATCACAATAAACAAAACATGCTAGAGGGATAGGTTCCTGACCCAGAGACTCCCCAGATTCTGGAATAGATTGCCCATACATGTCAAGCAGAGTGCCTCTTTGGACCTCTTCAAGAGGAACCTTGACGATTGGATGGGAGAAAGGAAATTCACCCCAGGGATCTCATCAGTCGCCCTGCTAGACAGGGGTCCAGGAAAGTAAATAATGTGGGAAGAAATAGCCAGGGAATTGTTATGGCTAGGCTTGTATAGGCCCTAGGGCTGATAGCCTAGTACCAACCTATGAACATGTGAGCTAAACTAGTAACAGTTAGGAACTATTCTAAGATAAACTACATCCTATTAAGTCACAGTTTGTTGAAATTCAAGGCTTCCCCTATTGACGAGACCACAACTACCTATGCAGAAGTATTCGCAGAGCCTGTATACAAATGTGTGAATGGCTGCATAGAGGCTGCTGTACCCACTGGAAGTAAACCGAAAACAAACACTAAAAACAAAATCCACTGATAAAATCATCATCTAAGCACAGTATATAATAAAACAAAAAAAATTTATAGCAAAAATCAGGAAGATCAACTCCCTCAAAGACAAGTGCTCTTGAAAACAAGAAACAAGAGGTTTAATTAAGTCCAACAGGGCACACTACAAGGCCAGGATAGCCTCACATGCTGAGGGCAATCACAAAGCCTTCTACAGCTATGTCTGGAACTTTAGATGTAACAGATGTCAATGTGCTGAACTGGCAGTGAATGGTACCACCTTCGCCGATCAGGGTGACATAGCAAATTTTCTGGCCAATAAATTCAGGTCATACTTCACATCCTCCCAACTACCCACCCTCAGCTCCACAGGATAAAAACCCCTCCATCATATTTAGCCCAGCTATTAGCAGGGACCAGGTGCTGTCAGCACTAGCTAAAGCCAAGAACAGCATCACTATGTGTCCAGACAGTATCCTGGGTTGCCTCCTGAATAGTCTAAGACACAACCTATTAGGACTACTTGAGGCAATCTTCAACTGCAGCCTTAAAAAAAAACTATGTTCCAAGTGAATGGAGGACCACAACAGTCATTTCCCTCCACAATGGTGGACCATTATAAAACCATCAGTCTAATGAGTATAATATGCAAAGCCATGGAAAACATTATCATGAAAATGATAAAGAAGGGCATTGGCAACCTACAAACACTAAGACCACCCAAATTAAGGAAAGGTCATGCCTACTTAACCTGGTAAACTTCTTTGAGAGGATTATTAAGGTAATTGATGAGGGTAAAACAATGTATAATGTGTATCTTGACCTGGCCAAAGCATTCGATATATACCCTACTCAGACATTGTTGAATCTCTGAGCTATGCATAAATCCTTACTTAACTTGCCATATTACTGACTGCTCACTGATAGGACCCAAGAAGTCAGGATCAGTGAGACCACCTCCACCAAGTGACCAGTCATCAGCAGAGTACTCCATGGCCCTGTGCTGGGCTTGTTCCTGTTTGGCATTTACTTCTTGGAAGTCAGCACTACTTGCAAGTCTAACATTTAAGGCATCTGGCTCACCAAGTATGCAGATGACTGTAAACTGGGAGCTATTACAGAGTCTGCCCCAGACACCAACATCTTGCAAAAGGGTGTAACACAGAAGCATGACTGGTGCCAAAGCCATGGCCTAAAATTCAGCACCAAAAAATGCATTATAATCACTTTGAGAAACACTAAACCCACAGTAATTAACCCAATTTAATTACTCCATTGATAAAATTCCTCTAAGAGTCAACATAGTAGCAAGGGATCTAGGAACATATGTAGACAGCAATCTGGCATTTAACCAACAAATAGCTAATACAGTAAAGAAAATCATTCTATGTTGCCCCACTTATAGGTAAAGATATGGAATCCAGGTCAAAGAAAGTTATAGTACCACTGTACTCGGCCCTTATCAGACCCATCATTGAGTACAATGTCCCTTTACCATGTACCTAACCAGACACTTGCAACAGATGGAATACCTGCAAAGGTTTCCCACCAGGAGAATTCAGGGTATGAATACCTTTGCCTACACTAATCACCTAAAGCCTTTGCCTCTGTATTCAGTCTCCTACAGGCTACTGAGAGGGGATCTTTGCCTGGCTTGCAAGGCTTCCTCAGACCCAGCTTTTATGGATCTGTTGCATAATGGCAAAACAAGCAGCACTAGAAAAACTAGATCCAGAGATATGAACTTTGCTTGTAACATAACAAAATGTGCTGGAGAGACGGTTAAGTGTCCAAAGCAATCCTCACTTTATGGAATGGACTCCACATCCATGTAAAACAGAGTTCATCCCTGACCCTATTCAAATGAAACCTTGACAAATGAATGGGAAATCATAAATTTACCCTCGGTCTGGCCCCATGCCCCTATGAACAGAAGCCCTCAATATGAAAAATATTACCCTAACTAATACCCCCCCTTACAAATCCCTTAGTTACTTTCCTTCTAATATGCCCACCCCATATAGATGCCTATGATACTCGAGATACAAATGGGTTTGGGGTGCGCAGCTAGGGTTATAAGGGCCCTTGTGGTAGCCTAACAACAACCTCTGAACTTATGCAGCTTTGAAAGGGTAGGAGGGTGAATCAGAAGTCCATTAATCAATAGAGAGAAAAGTCGTGGAGAGAGGACTGACCCTTCAAGAGTTCCTTTAATTGGGGATCCTTGGTCTCAGACTCAAAGTTCTACCTTGACTTGGAAGTTACTGTTGTTTATACTAGCCTGTTACTTTGTCACTAATGCCTATGGCTGAGCGAGCATTAATGTGTATATTATGATTAACTGGGTAAAATGACTTGGTGAGATCCACAGGTATAGCACCAGAGAAATGCCTTTTTCCATATTGATTAAAATGTCATTGGAAAGAATCCAGATAGCAGCCATAGTGCTTTTCCCGTCTGAGAAGCATTGCTGCTTATTGGTGCAGAGATGATACTGCTAGACATAACTGGACAGCTGAGACTACTTTAGTTTCACTAACATTTTCACTAAGGTTTAAAAAACTGAGGTCAAGCAGAAGTCTGAATGACCTTATGTGGTACTCTGAGGAGGTGGAAGTTTTTTCTATTTTTGTCAAAGGCTTTACTACTGCAGACAACTAAATGGAAGATATAATATTCTGAGTAAAGAATACTTCACAAATGTGGTGAAAGTAGTCTATATGATAGCATTTTAAATAGGGGAGGAACTAAGGCTATCATTTAAGGAGGAATTTCATGTAAGATTTATCTTGGATGGGTTGGTTTTGTCTCATGGAATTTAGTATTCTCAATAGAAAATGTGTTGAGAGTGGTCTATATAATAGTCTTTTAATGGGGAAGGAACCAAGGTTGTAACTGATCATTTCAAGAAGGATTTCATATAAGATTAGCTTGGATGGGTTGGTTTGTCACATGGAAGTTGTTATTCTCAATTACTGTGATAGTGAGGTAATTGATCAAAAGTTAGCAAGGGCATTTGAGCCACCCTCCATTTGTGAAAGGAAATTACAATTACAAATTCCTAAATTCTTATGAATTCCAAATTCTGTCTGGTAGTTACAGCAGAAAGGCTATAATCTGCTAATGATCTCCATCCTGTAGACCTGAATTTGATTTTTATTCAGCCCTTATTGGCTGACTAAGTGACTCTGGGCAAGCCAGTTAACCAGACAGTGACTCTATAATGTATAAATACTTGTGAACTGATCTATTAATGATTATTGAAACTAAATTAGTAATAGCATCCCATGCACCTTTTTTGTAGTTTTCTTAAGGATGTCATCTGCTGCTGATGAATACTTCAGCTTTCCAAAAGGTATTTCTACTTTGACTATGGTAAGTTTAGTTAGGTTTGACAGATTAGATCTTTGAGAGGAGCACTCTGAGAAAATGTGTAAAGGGGTTAGTAGAACATGTGCAGTTCAAGCAAATTATCAATGAATTCTGCAGCAACTTTAGACAGACTAGTAATTATACCAGCATGTTATAAGGATGGCCATGGATGCCTTCTTTAGATGGACAATTACTATTTTATTTATGAGTTATTGGTGAGTTTGACTATTTATCAGCATTGCTTTTTTCAAGAAATGTGCTTTTTTATTTTTATTATATAGATAATTCACTCTTTCTGTGCAAATGGAACAGTTATTGTTCTGATGACTTTTTTTTTTCAAAATGTATACACTAACACATTTCAACTGCCCCTCATTTATAATATAAACCACAAGGAGATTGAGTATCTCTAATTTTGACATGTATGCTGAAGTAGGATAGACTGTAACCACAAAGCTTTATAGAAAACTCATGTCCACACATGCTTTGTTGCATGAAAGTAGCGGTCATCCATAATGTGCGAAAGCCGCTTTTCCATATGCTGAATTCTTACAGACCTATAGATCCTGCAGTCGGTGACAAAACTATTAAAGACACTCGTTATATTCTTTATTTACAAATAAAGGCTATGGTTTGTTTCAAATAGAGGCTATGATATGTCTGACATTAACTGTTATTGAAAAATTGCACAGCTGATAGAATAGTTGCATTAGATTACATTTTAAAGAGATTACACGTCTTGAGAGAGAAACACTTATTGGATGGAAAGATAGATGTAATGATAAAGGAAGGCTTTATTTTATCACAACGTACAATATACATAGAAGTGATATTTAAGTTGGATAAAAATATTTTGAATGCTTTGGTGGATGATGAAAGTTTAAAATAATTCTGTAAAAGTCCTGATGTTTTCTGTACTAAGGGAAGAAATGTTTCTGTTTATTTTGTGCACAGCCACATTAAACAACTGATATTACATTTCAGGAGTACCTAAGACCCCACAGGGCATTTACCCCTAAGGTCACTCCAGTGAGTGCACTTCTATCATATAGAAAAGTAAAAATATTACTGGGTTGAGATTTAAAATATTGGAATATCATAGCTGTAACTTGGAGAGTGCTATTATATGTGTCCTTAGATGCTGTTGTAAATTGCAGTGTATGGGTGAAATAAAAAGGAAATTTAAAATCATATTTCAGGACTATCGAAAGGACATTTGCAACTGCACTTAAGAGGGCATTGTCTTGGCACATTTCAATCAGTTTCCTTCTGGTATAACTCAGGGCTTGCAATCTGCTGTATGGTGGAAAAAGAAAACTTGTTAAACAACTTTCAGTTTTGTATAGTCAACATTCTGACATCGAAGAAATTTTCTTCAGTGCAATAGAACATCGACTGTAAATGATATATAAGCACACTTACACACACACACACACACACACACACACACACACACACACACACACACACACACACACACACACACACATACACACATGAGTGCACGCATATGCATGTGCATATAGTCAGATGGGTAGGGCAGTGATAAAAAGGGTGATAAAAAAGGACTTTTTTGAGTGCAGAGTGCAAACATTTTTTTACGACTACTCTCTGAGAGTCATTAATACTTATGGCCATTCTGCATGTTCCTTTAACCATTCCTCAGCATTCTAACCATGTAATATGCCCCCTCCTCATATTAAATAAATATAAATAGAATGTTAGGGGCAGTCACTGTAACTTACCTCATTCACATTAATACAGAGAAAAAAAACAGAAAACTAAATAATAGCACTGAATAAAAATGAAACTAAACATGCTGCACACATTAAAATGTATACTCAAACTTCAAAAAATAGATCAGACTCACATAAACCAAACTCCTAGATACGAAATTTACAAAAATTAGAACAAAAAGTGAAAGTGCATAAAATTACAAGGAAAAACACGGGTCTATATCAGTTCATCGAAACATCTGAAGGTCGAACACCATAAGTTCGAACTTCAAACCACGAACTGCAAAAACATCGAAGTCTTAGAACAGCGATTTTTTTTTCCCAGGGAAAAAAAACGCTGTCCCAGGAAACACACACACAACACTAGCACACAAAAAAAATCAGTCCACACACATACACTCAAAATCCTACATCTAACCCTACACTAAACTGTACATACACTACTACCTATCTACTTACCTTAACCCAAATCCTAACCCTAAGGTCCGTCACTATCGCACACTCACCTGACCCGCGCCCTAACCCTAACTCACCTATCCCGCCCTAACTCTAAAGTCTTTCACTATCGCATACCCACCTCACCCGCGCCCTAACCCTAACTCACCTAACCCGTGCCCTAACCCTAACGTCTATACAATTACACACTTACCTGACCTGACCCGTAACTTCCCATGACAGTCCTGCTAATCGAGAAGCCACTGAAACGGCCCACCAAATTTTTTTTCCCTGGGAAAGAATTTGGTGTTCCACGGCTTTGCGATTACCAGTGTTCGAACTTTACAGTTCGAACATCTGGTATTCGATATTCAGCCATTTTGATGGACTGATAAATACTGTAGGCAGTTGGAAACATAACCCTTAGTACTCTGTTAAAATTTTACCATATTACCTGAAAGTATTAAAAAAATATTAAAATTCACCTCAAATCTATAACATAAAAATGCATATGGGCAGACTATTCAAGAAAAGATAATCATCTTACACAAACCCCTTTTCAAATCTCAACCTACACAGTTACTATAATCCACTGAAAGAACTGTAAACATTTGTCCAAACTAAAAATATGCATGTGTGTGTGTGTGTATGTGTGTGTGTGTGTATGTATACAAAATAAATGGATGTGATGTCTAAAATATAGTGTTATATTTGTTATAATGATTGAGTAACCAATAAAATATATATAAAAAATAAATGGAATATATGGAGAATTTGGGAATGTTTATAAGTCCTGGCTTTGTTACTTGCAACAAACCTTGTACTTTATACCAACAGTATATGTTATTTGTTTAGCATATAACAGCTCCCACGGAATATGACAATGAATAGAGCCCCACCTGCTTGAATTCCACTTACACACAGCCAAGGACTTGAATGGCTGTAACCCTTACAGCCCAGATGTAAGAATAGGTGCTCAAACTCAAATTTGTATTCACATACTAGGCTGCTGAAACAGTTGGATGTTATTAACTGCTTGACATGGAAGACATAAATGGGAAGGGACTTTAAGTTTAGGGAGGGGTGGGATGCTAGATTAATGGAGGGGATGGTAAGGTTAGGGTTAAGGAGGGGAGGAGGTTTTTATGTTTAGGGAGTGAGTGGGAGGTAGCAGAAGGTTAGGGTAGGGAGTACAGGGGGTTATAGGTTTAGTGAGCAACTAGGAGATTAAACTTAGGGAGAGGAGTGGATTTTTGGTTTAGGGATTCAGCAGAGGGGATTGGGGTCACTGTTATGGAAGGCAGAGGGGATTTTAGCTTTATGGACTGATTGGGAGTCTAGGTTTAGGGAATGGGTGAGAGCTTTGATTATTTGGGTCAGACTTCTGAGGGGCGTAGTTAGCCACACTGATTAGTGTATGGGAATTGAGTCAGTGGGAGATGGGGTATTTGCCACCATAAGCAAGTTGCATCAGGGAAGTATGCCATGAGCTAATAATATTTGGGCACTTGTAGTAGACCCCATCTCCCCTCTATTCCATTGATAAACATTATATAAACATACATTCATGCCAGTACAAGCATACCTTCTATACTTTGATTTCTTCCTAATATCAGCATCAGTGTTCATTTTTAAGAGCAGGTAATAATTAAAGGAATCTATTTCACTGTAGAATTTATGAAACTATGGGTCAGAAAAAATTGATTAATTCTTAAATTAAATCACTTAATCTCCAAGTAACACACATTGCTGCTTTTTTGCTTATGTTCTTATACTGACTTTTGACTGAAAATTGGAATAAGTCCCTTACAAGCCTAATTTACTTTCCAAGACAGAGAGAGAAAAAGATATACAGTTAGAATAAAACTTTAATAAAAAAGGAACTTACTAAAAGATGTTGCAACAGTATTATCTATAAACAACTTTACTGTGGTGTAGTAGTGAAATTGTTGGCCTTCACTATATTAAAGAGCAGATTCTTCAGTTTTGTCATTTTTATGAATACATTCATAACTTTATCTTCTCTACAACCCTGAAAAAAGCATATCTTTCTGATACCCTGTAACATTTCACATAAAATTATTAAATTATTGATTATTACATATTTATAAGTGTGTCAAAAAAGAGTTTTTAAAGGTGTTTCTCTTACATTGTACTCCTTGCCTAAACCAACATCTTCATTTTCCTCATCTTTAATTGTTAGTTTCTTCATTTTAATCATATAATCCAGTAAATTTTCAATTGTCACGTCTGTTGATGTGTGTCCTGTGAAGAAAAATATATATCAGACATGAAAAATTGGTATGAACTACTCTTAAGTTGTCAGTCACAGCTATTTGACAGTAATTTCCTAACACAACTACATAGATTTAACTCCCATTAGAAAAAAATCTTGTAATGTACAAAAGCTTGAAGTATTGAACTGATTGCATGTGTGTGTGTGTGTGTGTGTGTGTGTGTGTGTGTGTGTGTGTGTGTGTGTGTGTGTGTGTGTGTGTGTGTGTGTGTGTGTGTGTGTTAAAAAGATAGCTTGCAAGAAGGAACAGACCACATCACAAAAATATCTACATATGAGTAGCACAAAATTATAGATTCAATGCAGATATTTTATTATCTGTAATAAAATCCCAAATGAAGTATTAGCGCTTTTGTCTGGATTCTATAATTAACAGAGATTTCATCAGTTAATTATAGAATCGAGACAAAAGCACTAATACTTCATTTATTTTCATATTAATACATTCGTTGGTGGTTTTAAGAAGCTGCTTGCCTGCTCCATACTCGTTTTGGGGATTTTACTGGTTTACTTGCTTTTGGATCTATTATCTGTAATAAACACATATTTTTCAGGATCATTGATGACTTTTCTGTGCAGTGGATTGTCACCTATGGCAGGATCTGCCTTTGACAAAGCAAATTGTCTTAAAACAAATAACTACAATTCCAGGTCCATACAGTTATAAGTACATATAAGCTGCACATCATTTATAGCAATGGAAATCAATTTACAGTCCAAAATACATCTAAAAATGGCGATTATAACCAGAAAATGGAGCAGTGCTTTTTTCCTTCTATTATCCAGCTAATATCCTCTGTCTTTGCTTTGTATTAAGTGTGATCTTAAACGTCAGTAACTTGGGCATGCTTTCACAGGCAAAATCTATGTGGATCCCTAATTTTCTATATTAGAAAGATTAATGGATGCAAATATACTGACTACCAAACTTGCCATAACATAAAAACATATGCTATTCAGTTATACCAGAGAAGGTGTTTTTGAATTTATAGCTGTTATTCTTTGGGCAGCTAGAAGGCACCTATCTACGCCCAGCTCTCAGTCATTACAGCCTCTGCTTAAAGTGCAATTGCACTAGAAACTTACCTATAAATGTAGATATTGGAGTACATCTATTGTGCAGTCCTTATATCTTGTGATTTTCAGTCCGCAGGTAGCCTGACTGTCTGGCCTGACTTCCAGAGTTCTACATCCCCCCTCTCAAAGCTTCAGCCATCTCCTTTGCAATGATATCCAGACACATATTACAACTATACCCCACCTCCTAGGCAACACATACCTTCTTCTATTACAAACATCATCCTTCCCCAAACTCCACCCCTATACCACTCTCTCAATTACACTTTAAACTCTCCCCAACCTCAGTCCAACCTACTTTTATTACCTTCTTCCATCTATTCCCCAATCATGCTAAATAATCTAATAATTACAACATCTCTGCTACTACTCACTACCCTTACATCTTACCAGACTAACATTCAATATCCTACATTGACACCCACCACCTCCTGTAACTATAACTCTGGCTCATTCAAATAATTTCATACCATATCTCCCTCACTTCATAACACCAGTATCTCCCACTTTTTCCATTATAAAATACTCCATATATCTCTCACCCATAGTATCAGACTTGTACACTCACACATACCAAAAAAATATTTTTCACCAAAACCCAACTCAAAACCTGGCATTCTCCTACTAGCAGGTAATATCTACCCTAACCCTGGGCCTACCCCTAGGTCTACCACACCCTCCCAACCCTAAAAATCCACCTTTCAACCCAATTACCTAATACCCCTACAGACAACACATACCCATCTTCTGCCTCTTCCACTCCCCACTTTTAAAAAATCTATCCATAAACGCTATCAACATTCAAAGCCTTCTGATTAAAATCACTGACCTTCATGCTTGGATCTCACAATATTCCCCACACCTACTTGTGCTAACAGAAACCTGGCTCAAACCCCATATTCAAAACTCTGTTATCTTACCCCCAGGCTACAACATCTATTGGCTAGATAGGACCTCAAAAAAAGGTGGAGGTGTGGCAATTCTATAATCGCAGCACCTCTCAGTCTCCCCCTTCCAGATAACCCTGCCAGATTTCCACCCTGCAGAAATCCTGATATTAAACTGTCACCTTAATAACCACAAAAAGCTTGCTATAGCTGCTGTATATATTCCCCCTGGCAAGAATTTCCAATTTCTTGAAAATATACTTTCCTGGCTCTCTCTAAACCTACCCTATGAAACTATACTACTGGGAGATGTAAATATTGATTGAAAGTCTTTAGAGACCCTTTCCCCAGTCCAAAGCATCAACTTGTTTGGCTTCACGCAACATATCTCCAACCCCACTAGACTATCCAAACACTCAAATCAAGGCACAATAATTGACTGGATCTTGTGCAATAACCCCCAACTCTACCACAACCCCACTACATTTCCTGACACCCTAAGTGACCACCTACTCATCTTTATTCAGAGATACACACCCCAACAACAAAAATCACACCTTTACAAAATATGTTGTAGACTCATAAACTTCTGTCCCTCCACTATCAATGACAGTCTCACTGCCATTAACTGGTCTATCCTGCACTCTCTTCCTCTTGAGGATGCAGTACTTGAATTTAACCACATCTTCCTAGACACCCTTGGCACGATTTCCCCCCCATGTAAAATATGAATCAAGTCAAATTATGCCCCCTGGCTCAGTAAAGGCACCCATAAACTAATGCACAAAAGAGACAAAGCCTGGAAAACTTGGATTAAAACCAAATCCCCCTCCCACATCCAACTATTTAAGGAACTTAGAAATCATACCAAGAAACAAGTATACAATGATAAAAAGACCTTCTATACTAACATAGGCCACCACTCAATCAAACCCCAAAGATTTCTGGAGAAGTATTAACTCTATCCTCCACCCTGGTAAACCTCAAACACCAAATTCCTATCCAAACCACCCCAACCAGAAAACAGCATCTCTCCTCAATCAATTTTTCATAGACACCATAAGTAAGTTAACCAACACAAACCAGATGCACCAAAAAATGCCTCCCCAAACTACAAACAGCAGCACAGGTTTTTCCCTCAACCCTGTATCCACTTGCCATAAAAACTCCCTGCTCCTCAAACTAAAACCCTGCTCTCCCTCTGCCGAAATGCTTCCTCCTCAATTCCTCAAACTTGCAGCACACAATCACCTACCCAGTCTCCATTCTCATTAATCAATCTATTAAAGAAGCAACTGTACCCAATATCTGGAAAACCTTCTATGTAATCCAAGGGTGGCAGCTCCAATGATCCCACTAACTATAGACCTATTGCTATACTTTCCCCACTATCTAAGATTCTAGAGAAATGCATTGACACCCAAATACTTAACATCCTCCTCCAAAACAACCTCCTAACCTCCACCCAACATGGTTTCTGACCCAACCACAGCACCTCTACAGCCCTTCTATCCTTTACCCACTCCATAGCTGAAAACAGGAACAACAATAATCTAGTCTCATGTCTCTTACTAGACTTATCTAAGGCATTTGACACAGTATCACACCCCAAACTTCTGACTAAACTATCTAACCTTAACCTGTCCAGCTCTACTCTCTCTTGGTTTTCTAGTTATCTCACTAATAGGCATCAATCTGTCAGATGGCAAGCATCCTGCTCTTCCTTCCTACCCATATATTCAGGGGTACCTCAAGGATCTATTCTGGGGCATCTTCTCTTCAACATATTTATACATGATCTCCACTCAGCATCCCCCTCTGTACCATCATACAGTATGCAGATGACTCCACTCTGATTACTTCCTCCAACTCTATCTCACAACTTCAGACACACACTCAACAATCTTTCCTTCTTGTTGAAAAATGGCTAAATGATAACCAGCTTATCTTAAACCCCCAAAAAACTAAGCTACTCCTCCTCTTTCTCCCCATAAATAATGACCACCTAAAGACTACCTTCTCAGTCTCTTCACAGAACAATACCACCATAAATGTAGACACAAACACCAAACTTCTGGGCATGACCATTAATGACCAGCTAAAATATGACATGCACATACACCAAGCAATCAAAAAAGCTAACCAAAAGCTGGGCCTGCTCTACCGCAACTCTAAATTCCTCTCTGCTGAATCCAGGCATTCCCTTGCACAAGCATATCTCCTTCTCAGCCTCCTTTATGGATCACCTGTACTCACCAACCTCCAATCCTGTCTACTCTCTAAGTTAGAACAAACCGATAATAAAATCGCCAAATTTGCAGCCAACCTACCTAATCCTACCCACCACTGCATAGCCCTACACAATCTACAATGGCTTGAATTCCCCCACCTTCTAAAACTATCCCAACTGCAACTAACCCATCTCATACTAAATAATCCCATGGCCTGTCCTGCTCTCACCAACTTAGTTTCTTACTATTCCCCCCTCGCTCCCTTCGCAGTTCTGAAAAACTCCTTCTTGAAACATGTACCCCAAAAATTAACATAGGCAATCTCCTTTACAAATCATCTATAACTTAAATCTGGAACAACCTCCCCTCAAATCTACGAAACATCACACAAACTAACAGCTTTAAAATGCAACTAATATACTTCCTCCAAACAGCTGGTTATGCCCCTGTCAGCATCCAACCTGACCACTCACTGACTCTACCAAATTTACATAATCTCAGATTCCTGACTGCTGCTAATACCATACTTCCCATTGCTATGTATTTTTTTCTTTCTTTTTCCTTGTCAAATCATTTATTATCCTTCTTACATGATATCTCTGTATATATCAATAATTATGTTTACTACTCTTTTTTATCTTATTATACTCTGTAATTTAATTGCTACTCTAATCTGTGTAAGATGTTTTAATATTACTGTTGGAGCTTTTCTCCTCAGGTCTCCACTGAAAATGGGCTTTTGCTCAGCTGAACCAACCCGGTTAACAAATGTGGAATAAATAAATAAATATATAAGGATGTCAGTAGTATACAAGGAGCATTGGGTGATATCATCTTCCCTTCACAAAGCCAGCTGAGACAATCATAGAGCGAAAAAAACAGTGGACCAGGACAGGAGAGGAGAGTCCCCTGTGCAACAGATCTTCCCCCTGAAGTTCCCAATCTCCCTGTTTAGGAAGCATAGTAACATAAATAGGCAGGGGGCCTAGTAGTGAGATGAGAGTGAAGGTGAAATTGAATTATATGGGTAGCTACCCCAACACAGGGAACCAAGCAGAGAAAGGGGGGAGGTGAAAGGGAACCTGATCTGCAAAGCTGAATGCACTTGGACATCTACATTTATGGTTAAATTCCTATGTACTGTGTTCATTGTACTTTTCACTGTTGCAGTCCGTACATCCTGGAAATATTCTCAAAACAAGAAAATGAAGAGTGGTTGACAGGAGAAAAGGTATCTCTATCCCTGGCTTGTGAATCAGGCCCCAGATTACAGTTCCTGAAGAATGTGCCCAGACAGGACTATGGACAGCCTCTAGGATAGCTTCCATACTGACACCTCTGAGGCATGCTGTGCTTGCTGCAGTGGCTGTAGTGGAATGGTCTTTTTCATGCCCAGAAATAGATGTACCATGAGGAGAGTAGCATTAAGGAATGCAGTAAACAAGCCACTCTTCCGTCCTGTGTAAGTAAAACCACACGTCTATTCACAGGGAATGTTATTTTCTTTCTCTCTTTCTTGATTGAGGTTTAAATAAAAAGACTGGTAGATAAATGAGTTAATTGTGAGATAACTGTGGTCACCTTAAGTCTAAAAGAGGGGTTGGTATGAAGGGACACCTTGTCCTGATGGAATACTAAAAAGGGTTATCTGCACAGCAGTGAATATAGTTCCAAGATCTTACTGGCAGAAGTGACAGCCACCAAGAACAGCATATTCCAAGATACGAATTGGAGTGGTGCAGGCTCAGTAGGTTCAAAGGTAGCTAAGATCAATTACAATGGAGGAATCTCCTTTCTTGGCGGTCTAAGATGCAAAACATCATTTACTTACTGTTTAAGTTGAGGCTTAGAGTACAAATCAGGTGCTGTCATTGACTCACTCACTGACAGAAATGTTCTCCAGGAAGGGCTGGCAGGAAAACAACTGGTGAAATATAAGGTAAAAAAACAACATCAAGAGACCACTTTATTACAAACAGCAAAGCTTTCATATGATGTGTTGTGGTCTTATTTAAACTGAGTAAGCTGGTATGTATTTGTATTAGCACTGAGAAAGGTTGTTGACCCGAAAGCTTTGCTGTTTGTAATAAAGTGGTCTCTTGACGTTGTTTTTTTTCCTTATATTTCATAAGTACTGTTCCAGTATTACAGCAATAACCTTGGCTTGCTTTTGAGAAAAACAGAGCCATGGACTAAAACTAAATGCCAAGAAATGCATAATAATATCCTTTTGAAAGTCATCCACCCCTGGTAACTATTATATTTACAACACACACCCAAGAGTTTACCCAGTTTTCAGGGACTTGGGGACACACAAGGACGGTAATCTAGCCTTTGACCATCACATGCCAACAGTAGTGAGGAAATCATTTTATGTCATGCAACTTCTAAACAAAAGTATAGCATCTAGGTCTAAGGAAGTCATTGTGCCACTGTATTTGACATTCATCAGACCTATTACTGAGTACAACGCCTCCTTTGGTATGTACCTACCCAGGCATATCCAACAATTGGAATGTTCATAGAGGTTCCTCACTAAAGCAATACAGGGTGTAAGTAACATGTCCTATGCAGACCACTTCAAGGACCTATCCCTATATTCTATCTCATACAGGCTGTTGAGGGAAGATCTAGGCCTGGCTTACAAGGCATTGTCAGACCCCACTCTGATGGACCTCCTGCATATCCGCAAAGCAAACAGCACCAGACTTACCAGTTCTAAAGACTTAAAGCTTGTCTGTGATATAAACAGGATCTGCTGGAGAGACAGGTATGTATCCCAGAAACTATCCCTTCTCTGGAACAGTCTCCCCATCAACATGAAGCTGAGTCCCTCCCTAGCCCAATTCGAGTGTAACTTGGACAATTGGATGGAAAACATGAAATTCATCACCTATGTCTCTAATGGACACAGGCAGACTGTACATTGTTTATCTCAAAGGATCCTGTGTGTAAATGTTTCACCTTCCAAGACCCTGCTTACACTTACCAGAACTTGAAAAAAATCCACACGAACTCGATCCCAACTAATTCAAACAGCTCAACGTGTATGAGTACAACAGAATCCACTGGTTAGGTGAAATAATTAGTGCTATAGTTATAAAATACTTTATTTTAAAAAATCAATAAAATTTCAAGGTTTTGCGCTTTCATCTAATATAACTTAGACTTCATCAGAACACTGTCCTTGCAAATCCATTCATTTTTATACATCATTCAAACTAATTGATACACCAATCACATAACAGCTCATCTAACAATTAAAAATTAAGAGTCTGCAAAGTTCATTTCAAAATAATAGTGAATGTAGTACAAAAACAACTAGTGCTTCAAAAAATCTAACCCACATTTATACATATATATATATATATATATATATATATATATATATATACACACATATATGTACATATATATATAATTATATAAACATATATACATATGGACCTCTCTAACATAAATCATACTTTATAGAGTAATATAGGTTTAATCGTAATGTATTCATTAATACATGGTGGTGAGGTGGCATTCAAAAGTATTTTACCTATATTACCTATATTACTGAATAAAGTATGATTTATGTTAGAGAGCCACCCTCTAGAACAATTAGAACAAAAGCTAACTATGCACCCTGGCTCAGAAAGGAATGCAGATCCTTATTCAAGACTAGAGATAAGGCATGGGAGCAGTGTCACAAACACAAAACCCAATCAACGAGGCAAACATTCTTAGAACTGCGAAATAAAGCCAAGAAATTAGTAAGATCAGACAAAACCAACTACTACCACAATATTCAGAAAAAATACCATAATAACCCTCAAAAATTCTGGGCTGCAATTAATAACATACTTCTACCAGGCAAATCAGCTTCACCTTCTTCATTAACCATCAACCCCGACAACATAGCAGCCCAGTTCAATAAATACTTTACTGAAACTATCCAAACCTTTGCTAATTCTCACACTATCTCCAGCACCCCAACCCCTCACATGGCCCAGCACAGCACCAACTCCCAAATTAGCAACAACGTCTTTACATTCCATCCAGTGTCTGTTGACACCACACGAAAACTACTAAGAAAATGAAAACCAACCACATTAGCTGCTGATAACCTACCAGCAGAATTCCTGCAAATCGCGGCAGCATATCCAGTAGCTATACTCATAAACAGATCACTATCAGAGAACATACTTCCAGATATTTGGAAAATCTCACATATAATACCGTTACATAAGGGAGGTAACTCTACTGAATGTACTAATTATAGGCCAATTGCCATCCTGTCCACCTTATCTAAAATTCTAGAGGACTATACACACCCAATTAATGGCCCACCTTCACACACATAAACTATTATCAAACACTCAACATGGTTTCCGCCCCTTTCACAGAACTACCACAGCCCTCATGTCCTTCACAAATACAGTGAACCACTATGGAAACAAGGGACTATTTGTGTCTGCCACATTTTTAGATTTGTCTAAGGCTTTTGACATGGTCAGTCACGACAAACTCATCAACATCCTTGCCACCCTAAATCTCAGTAACTCCACTATCACATGGTTCAGAAACTACCTATCAGGACGACAACAGGCCATAAAATGGCAACAACAACTCTCCCCTCTTCTCCTCATTACCTTAAGGGTTCCACAAGGCTCCATCCTTGGACCTCTACTTTTCACCCTCATCACCAACCAGCTCCTCACCACCACACTACATGCCACTGTCATACAATATGCTGATGACTCTACTCTAATCTGCGCAGCTTCCTCCCTACATGGCTTTCACACCATAAACCAAGACTCCCTTCTATCCATTGAATCATGACTCACCAAATCCCAATTCATACTAAACCCCAGCAAAACAAAGCTCCTTCTCTTCTCCCCAACCAAATCGACCTCTTTTTCCCAAACTTTCTCTATCCTATCCAGAAATAAAACTACCATCACCCCAACAACCCATACCAAACCGCTGGGCATAGAAATCGACAATAACTTGAAGTTCAATATACATATAGCACAAACCATTAAGAAAGTCCACAAGAAACTAGGCCTACTTTACAGAAACAAACAATTCCTAAATAGACACACAAAAGCTATCGCTCTCACATAACTCCTGTCTTCCCTTCTATATGCCTCCCCAATCCTAACCAACCTCCACAAATCTGAACTACCTAAACTCGAATCTTGTTATAAAATCGCAAAGTTTGCCACTGATTCCCCATACAGAACACATCACTGTACTGCTCTTAAACATCTAGAATGGCTAGTACTTTACAGTTTAATCCATTGACCTTCGCCCAAAAAATACTGTAACAACCAGACAAAACCCCTGCACTCCAAAAGCTATTACAATCATACATCACTTCCAGACCCCTGCGCTCTAATAATAAATTCCTTCTAGGCATCACTAAGGCAAATAACACAGCTGGAGAATCGCTCTTCTCAAACTACATCCCTAACATATGGAACAAACTACCCACCCAAATTACTTCCTGCTGCTCTACAACACAGTTCAAAAAACTCCTAAAATTACACTTGAAAGACATCTGGCACTGTTCTTGCAACAGCCCTGGATAGACCTCTAATTGTCAACTCTATTGTCTAGCTAATCTTTATTCTCATTGCTTTCCTAATAAATCTGACTGAGGCATCTGTCCTCACCTTACTCTCAATACTCTTTCTTCCTCATGCACAACGAATGACTTATGTACTTATGTACATACTCATGCTGTGATGCTTATTGTACATATTTATCTCAAATGTATTATATTTATCATTTTGCAACTATTATGTTGATACTTTGAGCTTGCTTGCAGGCAAGCCAATTTCCTTTTAGTAGGGTGTGTAAACTTTATGATATTTGTAACTGTGTTAGTCTTATATTATTTGTAACTCAAAGATGAATGTTTTTTTTTTTTTTTTTTGCATAACTGGAGCTTTTCTCCACGGGCCTCTGCTGAAAAAGGACCTGTGTCCAGACAGACTTTCCCAGTAAACAAATGTAAAATAAATAAATAAATAAATAATCCACATTCTGATCAGATCTAGAAAGACATCCTTGTTCATTTGTGAAGGTCTATTAGAGATCTGCTCAGATGGTCTACCAAGACATTTTCTTGGGAAGGGATGCAGTCTGTTGTTACAGTCATGTCTACCCACACATCTGTGTCCCATTCTTGTACAACAAGCCTGCAGAGCATATATGAGTACTTTCTTCCTTTTGTTAAAGTACCACATTACAGTCATATTGTCTGTCATTCTTTGCATATCTGGCTGATGGCCTTAAGTAACAGAATGACAGCCATAATCTCTTTTACATTTATGTTTTTCCCACATGATTTGATCCTAAATCATCTTAAACTGAAGTATTTTCACATGTGCCCTCTGTAGATCAGAGTGTGTGATATATCTTTAAGAAGCATTTCAGTCAGTGGGTACGTGCATATAAGTACTGAGCATGTGCAAGCAGGAGTGCCATTTTGAGTGAGCAGCCAGATTGAAAGCATGCATGAGTGCAGTAGTTAGTCAGTTAGTTCGTTTAAGTTTTATGTTCCTGCCATCCATCCTGATGTCTTTATATGTAATAAATTACTTAAACTAACACCTGAGCCTCTTCATCTTATTAGGATTTACAAGACAAGCGACACCCCCAGAGCTAGGTCAGTGCAGTTCATGGAGGGAATCAAGTGGGGCAGAGATGTTCTGAATGGCAGTCCAAGACTAAGATGGAGCTGTCCTCTGCACCACAAGATTTTTTTTCTGATGCAAGAAAAAAGTTGAATCTTGCTCACCAGATGACTGTGCTGGCTTCGCCTACTTCTGTGGTACTACTGGAGGTTTCTCGTGTGCAAGTATACTAACTGCACTGTAAAAAAGAAGAAGGCCATATAACCCAGCATTTTGAAAACCTCACTGGATGATATTGTCTCTTACTGAAGAACATTTTAAAGTTAAAGGATCTGAAAAAAAAATGCCCCCTTGGAGAAAATCTTTCTGAAGGTTTGTACCCAGATGTATTCTCAGGAATACCAGGTTCTTTGGAAGAGTGATGTTGGTCTTCTTTAGACTGAATGAGGCACAGTCTTGCATATCCCTTCCAAGGAATCTGCTTGGATGAAACAATCATCCAGGTAAAGTAAGATGTGGATGCCCTTTATCCCACAGAAAGCTACTACTGGAGACAGACAATTGGTAAAATCTCTGGGTACAGTACACAAGCCAAAGTGCATCTAAGTGAACTAATAGTGTTCCTCTCCCATTGAAAACATGAGGGATGTTCTGTGGTCCTTCAAAATGGTAATATGAAGGTAAGTATCTTTTTAGTCCTAGAGTGACCACAAGGACCTGTCAGGGTAGCAATGGGAGAGAGAGCTTTGAAGAGTTAAAAATGTTGAACTTTATAGCAATGAGAAATTTGTTTAAATATGATTCATCTGGTAGAGGTCACCATGTGCTTTTCTGTATCTGTACCAGGAATAGTCTGGAATAAAAGCCAGTGTCTTTCTCTCTTGAGGGTACTCTATCCACGGCCTCTTCCACCAGCATATATCTCAGCACAAAAGCTATAGGCCATGGGAAGAGTAGCTACAAGACAGGAAGACACTGGAACAGGGGGAATTGCACTGCATTTTGGAGTTTGCTAAAACTTTAGCCTTGATATAGAATGTTCAGAACCCATTGCTCCTTGGTAATTTTGTTCCAGTTTTAAACAAAGGAGACTAAGTGCCCTCCATTTCTTTGAAGGTGGACAGAACTGATATTTGTAAGTGATTGAGTAGGCTTAGGGGTGGGCACTGGGAGCTGAGCCGAGTCATAACTGCTCCCTCTGTGAGTTATGGCCTTTGTGGTCCTGAGGCTTCTTTGCTTGTTTTATTTGTCATTCTTTCCTAAATTTCTTTTTTTTTTTCATTTTCCAGACTTGTTTTTTTCTTGTTTGGGATGTGTGAGTAAAGATTTACCTGATTAATTTCTGCAGAGTTTTGATGCCTGTGTTTGAACAAAGTTGATTTTCCGTCCCCCCACCTTTAAAGACACCTTCAGCTGGGGATCCAAAAAGGACCCCTTATTTTAGAAGTGCATTAAGGAGCTATGTCTTTATATGTTTTGGTAGGGGCTAAGTCATCAATCGGGTATGTCTCTGAATCACAGACCCTGTAGCCGTCGCCCTACATGATGTGTCAACTGCATCATATCCACATTTGTGAATTTCTTAACCACCTGTGCAGAGAAATCACATAACTCTTTATTTCCTGTTTAAGATCCTTATCTGTGATCCCTTCTTTAACAGTCCTCATTTTCTGCATCAGGGATTACTTTAAGGTAATGTGGGTCTGGCAATTCAAGGCTTTGATGAACAGGACAGTACAGGTATAATCCTTTTATTAAAAATATATTGAGCATCATACTGTGCCTGTCATTGGGAAGTCTGGTAAGGAGCCAAAGGAGATCCCTTACTAGAATAAAGAGACACCACAGTTGGACCAGCTGGAGGATTCTTCTATATGATTTTATGTGAATCCAGAACCTTGAAAAAGCAGTCACTTTCCAAAAGGGGGGGGGGTTGAGTCTAGCTCCATATACACACTGGCAACAGCATTTTCTAGGACATCCATGCCTGCAAGGAGATCAAGTGCCCTCTAGGCTCAGGCAGAACCATGAAAGCTCTATATCTGATCTAGGCCTCTGAGTATTGAAACACCTGCTTCATGAAGGGTGACACCAACTAAGAGATTCTCTGGTGGAGATGCAGAGGAGTGGCTGTACTTGGTATCAAATTCATATGGTGCAGAGGGGGGATCTGGTCCAGACAGATCAATTTATCTGCTTCAGCTTCAGGGGTATCAGAATTCCCCACAATTGATTCCCCCCTTCATTTTTTTCCAAAAGGGCCCCAGACACCTCATGGATTTTTAGCACTGGAGGATTGGACTTGACATGAAATCCTCTGGCAGCTGAAAAAGTTGCTGGGAAAACACCTAACAACAGGAAGTGACTGATGCACTGCCCAGCTTAAGCCAAGGGAAGCTGGTTAATACTGGTTTGGTCTGAGGTGCTTTGCTTCTTGTTGCTTCAGATAATACCCCACCCTAGCGGTCTCAAGTCATGATTGGACAACTGAGATCTCTCTCCAGTCCTCAGGAACCTCTTTGCAAATAAATAGTGTGTGTACATCACACTCACATTTTTAACACACCTTTATTGAATTATCACTTTTGACATACGCAATTTTACATTTATACATAATTAATCAAACTGTATTAACAAATTAATATTAATAAAATTATACTTCACATATATTGCTATATATCATATAACCTAAGCAACATTACATAAATTATTCAAATCCTGACCCACTTTCAGTATTTGCAAAATAAGCCTCCAACACCAAAGCTGTGTCAGTATCAAAGGTCCAGCAAAGTCTTTGGTCCAGGAGGACTTGCAAAAAGTGGATGGCATGGTGGTCTGCAGAGCAGTCACACCAGAGGCCTATGTTGAAACCAATTAAAAAAACAAGGGTTGCAAAAGCATCTCACCACATCCAGAGGTGCTGGATTTAGAAAGAACAGAGTCATACAGCAAGGTGCCCTCAGTCACCTGATGTTTCTCCCCATGCTTTAGGTGGAAGGTTCCCATAGGCCTTGACCCACATCACAGTTTCTTGGCACTGGGCATACACCCTTTCTTCCCTTCCAACTTCCTGAAAGATTGTTGCTTACTCCTGAGTGTACTCAGGGTTAAACAAACATAATGTTAACACTCATCCATGTTGTGCTCTGGGCCAAGATAGAACAAAGATATTGGAAGTTTTCATGATCAGTTTGCTTTCCACACACACAGTGCAGTTGTTTACTTCCTTAGAAGACCAAGAATCAGAGCCACTATCACATATTAGCTATCTTAACCACTACAGAAAAAATTAATATTAAAGAAATCTCCTATGGAATACTTGCTTCAGGAAGCAGGCTGACCGAGAGACGTATGATACTCATAGCATTCACAACTAGCAAACTGCACAGCAAGAAAGCTCTGAATATAGCATCAGCCTATACATCTCTTATGCCACTAACAATCTTACATGGCAATAGGATGGAGTCAGAAAGACAGCCTTTGGAGGGAGGGTAGGGCTTTGGAAGTTACATAGACTAGACTGAGCTTACTGAAGGCATGATATCCCAAAAAATAAGCACTGCAATGGTGAAAGATACAATTAACGTGTAACATTTCAGTTACTCTCAGGCAATCAGACAATAAACTCCATACCGGATCATATTTGTTTTCCCTATGGTCCAAGAAGCAAAGAACTCACCTCTACTTTCTCTATTGAATCCACTACATGCTAGAGAATTCCAGAAAGGACAACTACATTTTTAGTTTAATTTAATTTATTTATTTGTTAGCTAACCTGGGAATTGAATTGTTGTTATGGACCCCTTTTAGCTATGATCCAGGGAATGAGGGCAAGGGTAATAATACTAGCTAGAAGGGTAGTTTTATAGATAGATAGATCAATAGGTGACTATATAGATAGATAGATAGATAGATAGATAGATAGATAGATAGATAGATAGACAGATAGATAGATAGATAGATAGATAGATAGATAGATAGATAGATAGATAGATAGATAGATAGATAGATACACTGATACATATATAGATGGACAGACAGACATGCAGATAAAAGTTTCACTGTAGCCAAAGTACAAGCATTATTTTGGGAGTAGGAATAAACCCCAGTACAACTGGACAAAATGTCCTTTTTCAGTGGAGCCCAGGGGAGAAAAGCTCCACATTTACAAATAACAGTATGAATACATATACAACGTACAGATACAATTGTTGATTCAATCTCGGATAACAAGCACAAAATGAAAAGTACATATTATACATTTCACTAATACAATCATATAGTCTAGGTAGGAGTAAAAAGAACAACAGTACTGTGACTGACAAAAAGCAAGCAAGTTAAGTACACATATGCTTAGTATGGTATACTATTCATATACAAAAATAACTGGTTGTGTTCTTTTAGCTGCCTTAAGACATCTATTTCCTAACCAGGGTTTGTGCAAGAGCAGGTCCAGGATTCAGACAGGTGTGATTTGAAACTTTTTTTTTAAATTGGAAGTGTTAGTAGATGTTCTGATATATAGGTATATGTAAAGCAACTGCACCTATTTGTACATTTTTATACTCAGTTCTGAGTCATTCTACAAGAGCAGTGGCCTTAAATTAACATTCATATTACATTCTACTGCCATGATTTGTTACTCTGTTAATAGATCATATTTAATAGCATGTTCTCCAGAAGTATTATCCTCTTGATAAATCATCTTTCGTCGTCTTGATTTTTTGAAAGTAGCTTGGCTAATCAGGTAACTACAAATCGCAAATTTAGAAATGCCTAAAACATACCAAAATAAGAGTGGAACAATGAAACATATGTTAGGAAATTGCCGTGACATTGATTAATGTCATCAGCAATACAGGAAGATTTTTAGGATCCGGATCATACCTCTCAACTTCTTAAAGCAAGAAATCTGGGCAAAGCCTGATAGAATGAAGGGACAAAGGCCCCAAAATAGGGACATACTTTAAATCTTGCTCTTATAAACTTACAAAGTTGCTAAAGCAACAGGGTTTGTTTTAATATACATTTTCTGAAGGATATGAAGTCTGAAACTCAAGTGTATGACATTATTTAGTGACTTCAGTCCTCAGATCATCCCAGTGATTTGCCAGAAAACCCTAAATGTTTTGAGGAACAGACCAAAAATATGACCCAAAAATCTGAACATTCTGTGAAAATCTGGACAGTTGAGAGGCATGATATATATTCATATTCCAGCACAGCATTTATTTTGATTTTTGAAATTGAAGCATGAATCTTACCCCTAGTTCTTATATAACAGAAAACATTTCTAAAACAAGCAGTAATCAAACCATGAAATTATAATGCACTTCCTTTGATGTTTTTCAAGAAATGCAACTACACAGCCTAAATATGACAAAAACTGATGAAAGCCCTCAGCCCATCTAATATGCCCAACTTTCTTGCTGACAGAGTACTCACTGGCATCAGCAATAACACTTTCTCCATTGCTTCCAGTTCCACCTTCTACATCTTTCTATGGTGTACTTGCCAAGCTCACATTGTTAGTCCTACACAACTGGAATCAGTTCTGGAGATTTAGGGGAGTATGAAAAGGACTACTGCCCTGTGTATTGTCTACAGCTTCCTGACTCTGTACCCAAAGGTCTATAGTCAGTTCCACCAGTGTTTTATAATTCTGCCTTTTCAATCATTGTGTTTCTACCTCAATGGATTTTTTTAGTAAAAGATGATATATGTCCTTTTAGGGGAGAAGAGCTTTTTTCCCCTAAATCTATCAGAAATGGACTATCATGTAAAATTAGTTTGGATGCCTGTTGTCTTAGCAATGACACTCCATGTATTACAGGTGCTCCATTCAACTCAGAAGCCTGCATTTTAGAAAGTAGTTTTTGGATGCTCCCAGCAAAAGTAAAAACTACTTGCCTTTTGAGCCAACTATATTGAAAGAAATCAAACTACATTTGAAAACCAGTCTTTTACATTTTAAAATCATGAACTAAAACATTTCCACTAATAAAAAGTCGAGAGGAACAGGCCTGCACATTTCATTCAGATATCAGCCCCAATAATAACTTATATACATTCGGTCTGTCCCTCACACCAGACTATCATCTCACTAACAAAGATTAGCTTACCTTCCACCCTACATGACCACTGGCCAATATTTAATTTGTATCCCATCACAAAAATCTTTGAAACATAGCCTCTTATAAGCTAATTGAACACAATAACAAATATTTCCTTCTCTGCAACTTACAACACAGTTATTGCTCTCGTCATAACACACATACTGCTGTACATGCTGTCATAGATCTCAAAAGAACCTTTTCCCCATTTTTTTTATTGCATAATTTTAGCCACCTAAGATGTAGAGAAAGCTTAATAAATTGGGTAAAAAAAAAACCCTTGAAGAGAACTTCCAAATTTCAGTCCAGAAACTTCCGATCTGAAACAGGCACATTCATTGGTGAAGTCTACTCGTGATGAGTATAGAACCCTGTACTATTCTAACAGGCACATTCAATGGTGAAGTCTACCTGTGATGAGTATAGGACCCTGTACTATTCTAAGCAGCACATTCAATAGTGAAGTCTACTTGTGATGAGTATAGGACCCTGTACTATTCTAACAGGCACATTCAATGGTGAAGTCTACCCGTGATGAGTATAGGACCCTGTACTATTCTAACAGGCACATTCAATGTTGAAGTCTACCTGTGATGAGTATAGGACCCTGTACTATTCTAACAGGCACATTCAATGGTGAAGTCTACCTGTGATGAGTATAGAACCTTGTACTATTCTAACAGGCACATTCAATGGTGAAGTCTACCCGTGATGAGTATAGAACCCTGTACTATTCTAACAGGCACATTCAATGGTGAAGTCTACCTGTGATGAGTATAGGACCCTGTACTATTCTAACAGGCACATTCAATGGTGAAGTCTACCTGTGATGAGTATAGGACCCTGTATTATTCTAACAGGCACATTCAATGGTGAAGTCTACCTGTGATGAGTATAGGACCCTGTACAATTCTAACAGGCAGTTTCAATGGTGAAGTCTACCTGTGATCAGTATAGGACCCTGTACTATTCTAACAGGCACATTCAATGGCGAAGTCTACCTGTGATGAGTACAGGACCCTGTACTATTCTAACAGGCACATTCAATGGTGAAGTCTACCTGTGATGAGTATAGGACCCTGTACTATTCTAACAGGCACATTGAATGGTGAAGTCTACCTGTGATGAGTATAGGACCCTGTACTATTCTAACAGGCACATTGAATGGTGAAGTCTACCTGTGATGAGTATAGGACCCTGTGCTATTCTAACAGGCACATTCAATGGTGAAGTCTACCTGTGATGAGTATAGGACCCTGAACTATTCTAACAGGCACATTCAATGGTGAAGTCTACCCGTGATAAGTATAGGACCCTGTGCTATTCCAACAGGCACATTCAATGGTGAAGTCTACCCGTGATGAGTATAGAACCCTGTACTATTCTAACAGGCACATTCAATGGTGAAGTCTACCCGTGATGAGTATAGGACCCTGTACTATTCTAACAGGCACATTCAATGGTGAAGTCTACCTGTGATCAGTATAGGACCCTGTACTATTCTAACAGGCACATTCAATGGTGAAGTCTACCTGTGATGAGTATAGGACCCTGTACTATTCTAACAGGCACATTCAATGGTGAAGTCTACCTGTGATGAGTATAGGACCCTGTACTATTCTAACAGGCACATTCGATGGTGAAGTCTACCTGTGATGAGTATAGGACCCTGTACTATTCTACCAGGCACAGTCAATGGTGAAGTCTACCCGTGATGAGTATAGGACCCTGTACTATTCTAACAGGCACATTCAATGGTGAAGTCTACCTCTGTTGAGTATAGGACCCTGTACTATTCTAACAGGCACATTCAATGGTGAAGTCTACCTGTGATGAGTATAGGACCCTGTACTATTCTAACAGGCACATTCAATGGTGAAGTCTACCTGTGATAAGTATAGGACCCTGTACTATTCTAACAGGCACATTCAATGGTGAGGTCTACCTGTGATGAGTATAGGACCCTGTACTATTCTAACAGGCACATTCAATGGTGAAGTCTACCTGTGATGAGTATAGGACCCTGTACTATTCTAACAGGCACATTCAATGGTGAAGTCTACCTGTGATGAGTATAGGACCCTGTACTATTCTAACAGGCACATTGAATGGTGAAGTCTACCTGTGATGAGTATAGAACCCTGTATTATTCTAACAGGCACATTCAATGGTGAAGTCTACCTGTGATGAGTATAGAACCCTGTACTATTCTAACAGGCACATTCAATGGTGAAGTCTACCTGTGATGAGTATAGAACCCTGTACTATTCTAACAGGAACATTCAATGGTGAAGTCTACTTGTGATGAGTATAGAACCCTGTACTATTCTAACAGGCACATTCAATGGTGAAGTCTACCTGTGATGAGTATAGGACCCTGTACTATTCTAACAGGCACATTCAGTGGTGAAGTCTACCTGTGATGAGTATAGAACCCTGTACTATTCTAACAGGCACATTCAATGGTGAAGTCTACCTGTGATGAGTATAGAACCCTGTACTATTCTAACAGGCACATTGAATGGTGAAGTCTACCCGTGATGAGTATAGGACCATGTACTATTCTAACAGGCACATTGAATGGTGAAGTCTACCCGTGACGAGTATAGGACCCTTTACTATTCTAACAAGCACATTCAATGGTGACGTCTTCCTGTGATGAGTATAGAACCCTGTACTATTCTAACAGGCACATTCAATGGTGAAGTCTACCTGTGATCAGTATAGGACCCTGTACTATTCTAACAGGCACATTCAATGGTGAAGTCTACCTGTGATGAGTACAGGACCCTGTACTATTCTAACAGGCACATTCAATGGTGAAGTCTACCTGTGATGAGTATAGAACCCTGTACTATTCTAACAGGAACATTGAATGGTGAAGTCTACCTGTGATGAGTATAGGACCCTGTACTATTCTAACGGGCACATTGAATGGTGAAGTCTACCTGTGATCAGTATAGGACCCTGTACTATTCTAAAAGGAACATTCAATGGTGAAGTCTACCCGTGATGAGTATAGGACCCTGTACTATTCTAACAGGCACATTCAATGGTGAAGTCTACCCGTGATAAGTATAGGACCCTGTACTATTCTAACAGGCACATTCAATGGTGAAGTCTACCTGTGATGAGTATAGGACCCTGTACTATTCTAACAGGCACATTCGATGGTGAAGTCTACCTGTGATGAGTATAGGACCCTGTACTATTCTACCAGGCACATTCAATGGTGAAGTCTACCCGTGATGACTATAGGACCCAGTACTATTCTAACAGGCACATTGAATGGTGAAGTCTACCTCTGTTGAGTATAGGACCCTGTACTATTCTAACAGGCACATTCAATGGTGAAGTCTACCTGTGATGAGTATAGGACCCTGTACTATTCTAACAGGCACATTCAATGGTGAAGTCTACCTGTGATAAGTATAGGACCCTGTACTATTCTAACAGGCACATTCAGTGGTGAAGTCTACCTGTGATGAGTATAGGACCCTGTACTATTCTAACAGGCACATTCAATGGTGAAGTCTACCTGTGATGAGTATAGGATCCTGTACTATTCTAACAGGCACATTGAATGGTGAAGTCTACCTGTGATGAGTATAGGACCCTGTACTATTCTAACAGGCACATTGAATGGTGAAGTCTACCTGTGATGAGTATAGGACCCGGTACTATTCTAACAGTCACATTGAATGGTGAAGTCTACCTGTGATGAGTATAGAACCCTGTACTATTCTAACAGGTACATTCAATGATGAAGTCTACTTGTGATGAGTATAGGACCCTGTACTATTCTAACAGGCACATTCAATGGTGAAGTCTACCTGTGATGAGTATAGGACCCTGTACTATTCTAACAGGCACATTCAATGGTGAAGTCTACCTGTGATGAGTATAGGACCCTGTACTATTCTAACAGGCACATTCAATGGTGAAGTCTACTTGTGATGAGTATAGAACCCTGTACTATTCTAGCAGGCACATTCAATGGTGAAGTCTACCTGTGATGAGTATAGGACCCTGTACTATTCAAACAGGCACATTCAATGGTGAAGTCTACCTGTGATGAGTATAGAACCCTGTACTATTCTAACAGGCACATTCAATGGTGAAGTCTACCTGTGATGAATATAGGACCCTGTACTATTCTAACAGGCACATTCAATGGTGAAGTCTACCTGTGATCAGTATAGGACCCTGTACTATTCTAACAAGCACATTCAATGGTGAAGTCTACCTTTGATGAGTATAGAACCCTGTACTATTCTAACAGGCACATTCAATGGTGAAGTCTACCTGTGATGAGTATAGGACCCTGTACTATTCTAACAGGCACATTGAATGGTGAAGTTTACCCGTGATGAGTATAGGACCATGTACTATTCTAACAGGCACATTCAATGGTGAAGTCTACCCATGATTAATATAGGACGCTTTACTATTCTAACAAGCACATTCAATGGTGAAGTCTTCCTGTGATGAGTATAGAACCCTGTACAATTCTAACAGGCACATTCAATGGTGAAGTCTACCTGTGATGAGTATAGAACCCTGTACTATTCTAACAGGCACATTCAATGGTGAAGTCTACCTGTGATGAGTATAGGACCCTGTACTATTCTAACAGGCACATTCAATAGTGAAGTCTACCTGTGATCAGTATAGGACCCTGTACTATTCTAACAGGCACATTCAATGGTGAAATCTACCCGTGATGAGTATAGAACCCTGTACTATTCTTTTAATTCATCAGTGAAATCATTGTTACTCCCACCATTCCTTCATAAGTCCTAATGCTAAACACCAGTGTTTCCCTTCTGCTCAAATTACCCCCCACACTCAGTTCCACTGAAACCTGTTAAAAGCAGATTTTGATTTATTGCCGACTAGACTATATGATATTTGGTACAAACAAAAAGCTGAACACAATGACACATTCGTCATTACGGACCATGAAAAAAAATACAGATAAAAATAAATCAAGTATTCCATTAAAAGCATCTGGGATTTTGTCTGAATTCCTTGCTTTACTTCAGGGAGCACACTGAGTGTACCATAGATAGGGCAACTGTGCAACTCAGGGTACTCTTTTAAATTTTTAAATATGTCGGAATTAGAAAGAATTCTGGCTAATAGTGTTCTGATTTCCATGCTACACTATGAGCTACTCATTACAGCATTCATTTCAATGCAAAATACATAACAAATACAAAGAGTAAAGCATAACAATTTACATATTTATTTCCCTGGACCCACTTTATTTGCATTACTACACAGTGCTACATAGAACTGATCGCGTATCTGTAGTAGCAACCAAATAAATGCCATTGCAGCCTATGGTCAAATATTGATAGTTCCTTCACTCTGGAAAGACCACTATGAAGATTAGCTCTAGGAAAAAAAGTTTCAAGAAAACAGACTATGCAAATTGCAATTCTCCCTCTGCAAAAATATGCAATGGAACAAACTACAAAAATCCATTAAAAATATTTAAGCATCTCAAAGCTTTGATGACAGCAGATAACAGCTAAGACTGTGCTTACAATTCCCTATGGTATAAGATGTTTATTTATTTAACATTTGTTTACCAGCAAAGTCCAACCTTAACAGAGCCCATTTTCAGCAGAGGCCCATGGAGAAACACTCCAGATGCATGTCTTTGGAATGTGGGAGGATACTGGAGTACCCAGTGGAAACCCACACAAACACAGGGATGACATGCAGACTTCACACAAAAGGCACCCCAGCCAAGAACTGAATTGAGCGACCTCTTGCCATGAGGTGACATCGCTAACCACTGTACCACTGCATCACCCAGATGGAAACTTAAAGCCAGAAAAAAAATAGATAAAGCCTTAGAGAAAAAAAAATAATCATTGTAGATAAATAAATAAGGCTGTTACTAGTTGTTTTAAAGCATGTGATGTTTTCAGTTTTTTTTAGTATGAGAGTGTTAATGAGTTTGCATTATCTGATGAAATTCTGGTGATTGAATTAATGATAAAAGCACGATAAATTTATTATCCTATATATTTTACATTTGTCTTCCACAAAAAGGAAAAGCAAATGTTTATTATATACAGAATGTAAATAACTTTATAGTACATAAACTGTGAAATTATGATTATTGTTATGATGTGAGCATGATCACATGATTTGCATCTTTACAGTGAGCATGAAATATTACATTTTAGTTTCATATTCTTCCATACACTGCCTGTCATAGTGCACTCATTCTTCAATTGTAAAGATGCCACATAAAGTGACCATGAATAAAACTGCAATTATTATTTTTCAAATAGTTTGTATAATTTTAAAATAAAAGATATGCCAAAAACCAAGTTACCTTGGCAACTGCTGTTTTGGCTAGTGCTTTTGACGCTGAAGCAACAAATACCCACTATTAAGAGGTTACATGATCTCATAGCCCATCAAGGAATGGAAGTCTGAAAGCCATGATAGCTGTAGATTTGCAAGCACCCTAGTGTGCTTGAACAGATAATCCAAAATAATTTGTAAACCACTACTAATGCTTGTAGATAGGAGCTGAGCATGGTTTTAAATAGATGGACTCAATCTCAAATAATATTCAAAGTCTGAGAAGCAGTCATTGCAGATCCCACAACACAGGTGCTTTATGATATTAGTGAAGAGTCCCGCTAAAAAGTCATACAGTAGGATTCTTCACTTGCTGCAGCTGGTCAAAGTTCAGTGCCTGGAAGCCACAGGAGAAGTACCTTGCAGTCACCAAGTTCGGAAGAGACCATGCCTGCATCACTGTTTCTAGGCCTTGAGATGGATGATAACATAAAGCTTTAACTACACCTTATGCCAGGTGCAGTAATGTAATAAGTCATCAAAAAGCACAACGGCTAGGTGAGTAACCTTCGTAAACAATTGTAGGGATGATACAGATAGATACAGTGTATATGAATGATCATAGTGTTGGTCTTGCCTAGGCTGAGCCTGAGATGCCTGCACCAGACCCAGCTGAATTTTTTTTTCTTTTGACTTTTCCCGGTTAGGGATCGCCACAGCAGAACTCCGGTCCATTAATGATTGGCAGTGGATTTTTACGGTGCTGAGTTGCCAGCCTGACACCAAACCTTCAAAGGAGGCACACCCATTCATGCCCACACCTGTCTGCATGTCTTTAAACATCATACGACCATGGGGAGGACATGCAGACTCCACAGAGAAGGTGCTCCAGCCGAGAATCGAACAGAAGAACCTCCTGCTGTGAGGCAACAACACTAACCGCTGCACCACCACAGCCTACAATGTAGTATCCAAATGGATCAGAGGGAATTAACAGATGCATGGAACTCCACAAGGAAGAGTAAACCTGTATCTAGTGGACATCTGCAATAAATAAACTCTATAACAAAAGAATAAAAATTGCTGTCCAGGACCAAGAAGGAGCAGGTGCCCAACTGGAAGCAATCTCTCCTTAGCCTATAATTGGTCACATCTACTAGAGATAATTATAAGGCCTTCTTCATATATGTTCATAATCTCAAAGGTAGCACACAGATCTGCTCAGAACTGGTGGTCAAGGACACCACATATACAAATGTCGTAGATATAGCAAAGCTGCTGGCTGAGACAGATTCAGTGAAAATTTCACCCCTCTGTCCCCCCATCAGTAAATCAAGACACTCCCAGTACCTGCTCCCTTCCCCCTATATCTAGGGATCAGGTCATCACTGCTCTCTCAAAGGCAAAAATACAGCCTCCATGGGATCCGATAACATTCCAGGCTGCATCCTATATGAACTCAGGCAGGAACTTGCAGCACCATTAGGCACCCTATTCAACCAAAGCCTGAGTACCGGCTTTGTCCCAGCTGAGTGGAGGACAGGCATTGTCATCCACTTACACAAAGGTGGAGCATCCACTGATCTTGGAAATTATACAGCCATCAGCCTAACTAGCCTGATCTGCAAGGCCATGGAATGGATTATCATGGACCTCATTAACAAGGACATTGACAACCTCCAAACACTCGATCCAACACAGTTTGGCTTTGTCAAGAGGAGGTCATGTCTGTTAAATCAACTTTTTTTGAGACAGCCACCAAAGCCATGCATAAGGGGAAGACAGTGCACACCACCTACCTTGACCCGGCCAAAGCCTTCAACACTATTCCCCACTAAGGCATAATAGATAAACTCTCTCAACTAGGCATCAATCTGTATGTTACCAGATGGTTAGCTAACAGGCTCACTGATAGAACCCACCTAGTCAAAATAGGGGAAGCCACCTCAAGCAGTAGACCCATATCAAGTGGCGTACCCCAGGGTTCAGTCTTGGGGCGTCTGTTATTTGGGATATACTTTTCTGAGATGCAGGCCAAAACTAGTGAGCTATGGCTGACATAGTTTGCAGATGACTGCAAGCTGGGATATGGACATCCTTCAAGAGGGTCTCACCCAGATGACTGGTGCCAGAAACATGGCCTCAAGCTGAATAAAAAAAAATGCATCATCATCCTTATTTCATTTTGAATCTATTGGAATTTTGTTTGTCACATAATTTTTTTGAATTTGAAGGGAGATATTTTTTGCAAAAAGAGGGCACAGCAATGGGGGCTGCTTTTGCGCCCTCATATGCTATTTTGTTTATGGCCCATTTTGAAAATTGTTTTATCTACCCTTCATTATTCTTCAAAAATAAGGTAGTAA
This sequence comes from Protopterus annectens, assembly GCF_019279795.1. Taxonomy (NCBI): domain Eukaryota; kingdom Metazoa; phylum Chordata; order Ceratodontiformes; family Protopteridae; genus Protopterus; species Protopterus annectens. Next base: position 563,750,675 of record NC_056726.1, on the reverse strand, counting down.
AATATGTCAGATTTATTGATGATTTGCTTTTTTTGTGTAAAGGTAATTTTGAGGATTTTGATAGGTTCATTTTAGAAATTAAGGAAAATACATGGGGTCTAGACTTCACTTACATAATTGGAGGGAAAAGCATCCAATATTTAGATATAGAATTATATTTAGGTAAGGATGACAAGATACAATATAAACCATTTCACAAAAAGACAGCAGCAGAGAACTTTTTACATGCATCTAGTATGCATAGTGATTCTCTGCTCAAATCTTTACCATTTGGTGAATTCAAACGTATAGGCATGCATACTTCAGAGAGGTCCTTAATTTCTAGTGAATTTGATAGAGTAGAAGAGAAAATGATAGGGAGAGGATATCCCCAGAAAAGCATTACAATGGCAAGGAAAAAGGTAGAAAGTGAGTTAGGATTAGGTCAACGGGTGAACGAAAGGAGTTGGTCTAGGTCTGACACAAATAGAGATGCTGGTTCTTGTGCTTATAACCCTGGGGATGGCAACCCTGAGGGTAAATTATTTTTTGTAACCAGATATTCCCAATTTTCTGATACGTTGAGGGATGCAGTGTTGAGATTCTGGCCCATCATCAGTCATGATGACAGATTAGGCAGTCTTTTTCCTTCGAAAGTTACCTTCTCATATAGTAGATACTCTAATTTGAAGGAAATTTTGAGCTTCAGAAAGAAAAGCACATCCAGAGGAAATATCAAAAAGGGTACATATAATTGTGGAAGATGTAAGGTTTGTTGTAGGGTAAGAAATTTGGATGGTTTCAAAATCAATGGTGTAATATATAGGGCGCTTGAATATTATGATTGCAATTCCACAGGGGTGGTGTACATTATTGGATGTGGATGTGCACAAAAGAAGTGGTATATAGGACAAACAACTAGAAAGCTGAAGCTTAGGATTCTAGAACATTTAGGTGACATAAAACATAAAAGATTGGAGAGTCCAGTAGGGAAACATTTTAGTGAGGTACACGGGGGGGTTCCAGAGGGGTTCATATTTTGTGCACTAGGCAGACCTATTATGCGGGGGAATAAAGATGTGTTTCGTGAAAAATTATTGGAAATGGAAACTAGGTTTATTTTCAATTATAAAACCCTGTTTCCTCATGGTTTAAACTTGGAAATTTAATATAATGTTTCCACATATCTCTCAGAGTATAACTGTTGTTCAGTAATGTTTACAAACACTTTAAATGTTTAAAATGTTCAAAAAGGCATTTAATATGAAGTTTAAAATATTTGTAAAATTAAGATAATTTATCAAAGTGTTTTGTAAGTATGTTTAATCAAATATGAAGAACATTGTATGAAAGCATTTATATAAAAAATTTTAAATCATTTTGTCACTTTTGCAAATAGTTTCAAGATGTAATTTAAGAATCATTTGGAGATGTTGCAGCTTTATTTAAAAAGAAATGTTTTAAGATGCAGTCCACAATGGTGCAGCAATGATTAGTATCAGTGGGTTAATGTGTTTAATAATTCAATTAAGCATGATATAAAAAGGGTGGTGTTTGATGCAGTAAAATGTATTCCAGGAGAAGGCCGAGGTACCAGAATTAAAGAACTTTCAAACTTACTGTGGATGTGTTCCTGTTTTCGTAGAATTTAAGACTGTGGTGTTTTGAAGGAGTGGAGGTGTTGTATTTTCACTTTGTCAAGAGGAGGTCATGTCTGTTAAATCAACTTTTTTGAGACAGCCACCAAAGCCATGCATAAGGGGAAGACAGTGCACACCACCTACCTTGACCCGGCCAAAGCCTTCAACACTATTCCCCACTAAGGCATAATAGATAAACTCTCTCAACTAGGCATCAATCTGTATGTTACCAGATGGTTAGCTAACAGGCTCACTGATAGAACCCACCTAGTCAAAATAGGGGAAGCCACCTCAAGCAGTAGACCCATATCAAGTGGCGTACCCCAGGGTTCAGTCTTGGGGCGTCTGTTATTTGGGATATACTTTTCTGAGATGCAGGCCAAAACTAGTGAGCTATGGCTGACATAGTTTGCAGATGACTGCAAGCTGGGATATGGACATCCTTCAAGAGGGTCTCACCCAGATGACTGGTGCCAGAAACATGGCCTCAAGCTGAATAAAAAAAAATGCATCATCATCCTCTTTGGGGAGAGTGATGTCCCCACAAATTATCACAATAATAACATCCTAAGCATGCAGTTGTGAGGAATTTGGGCACCCAGATTGATAGCAACCTGACTTTTGACCACCATGTTGCTTCCATTGTACGGAAAGCTTTCTACATGGCTCACCACATAAGTAAGGATATCACATCCAGGAACAAGGAGGTCATAACATCTCTGTATTCTTCCCTTATAAGACCCATTATCGAGTACAACGCCCCATTTGGCATGTATCCTCAAAGCACATGCAGCAACTGGAGAGACCACAGAGGTTCCTCACCAGGAGAATCCACAGCCTCAAAAATCTACAATACACAGATAGTCTAAAAGCCCTATTCTTCTGCTCTGTTTCATACAGACTCCTCAGAGGTGACCTCTTTCTGGCATACAAGGCGATCTCGGACCCCGTCTTGATGGGCCTGCTGCATATCTTCAAGTCAAGCTCTCGAGTAACCCATGCAACCTCAATCTGATCTGTGACATCAATAAGACTTGTTGGCAGGACAGATTTGTGTCCCAGAGACTCCCCCATCTATGGAATAGACTCCCTCTCCACGTCAAGCAGAGTACCTCTTTACCCCTTTTTAAGCACAACCTGGATAACTGGATGGGAAATAGAAAAAACATCCCTGGGATTCCACCCATGTCCCTTCTGGACAGGGGCATCGCGTGCTGATTTGTCTATGCATGGGCTAAACTCTTGGCTAGGTTTATAAGGGCCTCAGGGCCAATAGCCTAGTAACTTGCTATGATCCTATGAACTCCTGAGGGAAGGCGAGACATAACAGAATATCATCAGCTTAACAATGACACTAAAAATGTTTCCCTCCAGTAAGGTCTCAATGTTGTCAAGTTGAAGTATACACATTATGAACAAGACAGGCCACAAAACTGATCCCTGTCTGAGGCCTCAAGTCTGAAGGTATGAAGTTAAAGAATGAAATTATCAAAATACTCTTTTCATCTGTTTTGAAATGCTGAAAGAAAAATGCATGACAATGATTTATTACATCCTGCTTAAATAACTCTAACACGATGTCATGGTCATCTCCCTGAACTGGTCAAAAATATAAAAAAAAAAAAAAACTGACATAAAATGTTATTTTATTCCATGCCAGAAGCATATAATTTAAGTTTTTAAACAGGATAGGCTTAGAGCTAAAATGACTCTGAATACAGACTGAAGCATATTTAATAGAGTGCAAGTCATAATGCAAACAGCATTTCTGTTGCAATCAAAAAGCAGGTTAGATTTAGGGTGGACATTTTCTAGATAATCTCAAGTAAATCAATGATTTTTGAGGGCTGAAGTCAGCAAAGTTTGCTTTAATGTACGTAAAGGAACATGAGTATACAATGAGTCATTGCCAGTCTGCAGGTTAACTGCAGAGAACACCTCTAGGCAGAAAATAACCAGTTAAACATGTTCAGGAACCAGGCTCAAAATTATAGGGTATTAACTAGAACTCAAAGTCATTAGCTCAAAGCAGGTAATATGATCAGGCATGACCCGTAACAAGTTGGAAACTTCATTTACTTTGAAAGCATATCTGTTAGAAGGACAAGGCATAATTTCATTACTGTTTAATGTGATCCCGTCTGCAAAAACCTGCTTTTCACAATACGTGCAGAGACATGCCTTCTGAATGCTCAAATACACTGAGTATCCTGACTGTCAACCACAGAAATCAAAACAACAGGTCAGTTTAGTTATAGGACATACCTCAATGCCTTTCTCTTTCATATCTAGGACTAGCACTTATTATTTTTTACTGCAATGAGTTTTCATTTGTCCTCTCTTAACACAGTTGTGCAATCTGACGAGTTTCAAACTGTCCACAGTTGTGAAAGTTCCTTTTCTTATTGTATACTGGTTTTAAAATGTTTATATTCTAGTCATCAGTGATATTCCTTTCTCTCCATATTGCTTTAAGTACCCTCAGCATCTATTTCTCCTTTCGCTAACCCAACAATTTGATCACATCTGCCATAAAACTCAGCTGAGTTAATTTTCCTTACTGCTGTTTTTACTTCTGAGGTGCCTTCCTCTTTCATTGTAGATTGTATATGGAACAGTACTGCTTGTTTGGGGTTTTTTTCAAGTAGGAGCTGATGGAAGTACTTTTTCTGTCTGCTTTTATGCCCTGTGAACTGCTAAACAGATTGTTGTTGATATCCCTTATGAATGTTGTGTTTTAACTCTCTTCTTTTTCTGCCTTTCTTTGCTGGCAAAGTACTTCTGATGCTTTGTTCTGTAAATCTGAATGATCAAAACTGCTACTAACCTAGTATACTGAATAATGGAGACAATGGGTAAAATAGGATGGTATGAACTAAATTTATGGTCTAGCTAGATCTTTATTTTGATGCATATCAATCTTGTATCAGAATAAATTATTTTATCTTAATAAATATAAAGTCTGACTCTGCTGTTCTCCTTTTTTGTCAAGTCCCAGCTGCTCAAAACCCAGGAATTCAAAGTCACGGGTTCAAGCACCTCTTTCCCAATCCACCAACCTGGCCAACCAGCTGCTTGAACTTAAATGTGAGTTCAGGGATGCAGTTGCCGCAATAGTTGAATGCCATGAAGGTCAAGGACTTTAGGTTTCAAGCATGGAGGGGGGATTTCAGGTTTATGGAGTGATTTGGAGTTGGCTAAAAGTTAGGGGTAGACAGTGATCAGGAGATGGCTCAAAGTTAAGGTTACGGACCAAAGGGGAGTTGGCTCACAGATAGGGAGTGAAAGAGAGTTGTTTTCAGGCTTAGGGTCAAGATTCTGAGAGGGATGGTTAGCTTAATGGTAGTGCATGGGAATCAGGGTATTGATAGTTAGGGCATTTGTCAATACAAGCAAATGGCAGCAGGGAAGTGTGTGATGAGCTAAAGGTAGATTCTGTTAGCATAGAGTTACTCAAATTATTTTCCAAACCATTTTTTCCAACATCTATGCATGCATCTTTTTGCAGAGGTATGTGAATATAGCTAGTCATAGTCTTTGTAATCTATGGACTAAATTTTTTCTGAACACATTTCAGAAACATTACAACTCATAGTGGCAATATTACGTTTATTACTAACTTCATGCCTACAGCATGAACCTCTATACATAATGATCAGACTTGACTGAGCACCAGAATATCATTTTTTTTTGTTTGTTTGTTTTTATCGGGCTTCGGTAGAAAGTGAGGCATACTTTTGTTAAGTTTATACTGCCATCATTTGGGCAGAAATGTGCATTTTTTAACTGTAAGGTAGGTTGAGGCAGCAGTATTAGGCTGTGAGTATAAAATGGGAATACCTGGCTACAGCCATGTTTTACTGCTAATATTCTTTGTCTTTTTGTAATGATTCAGAATCTACATATCGTCTTCAAGTCCTTTACATGTCCATCAGAAGGCCATGAATTTAAGTTAAATGTTAAGTTGTAGTGATGGCACACTTTCTTAAAGCCAATGATACATGCTATTTGAACTAGGCTATTTCTCAAATCTAACTTACTATAAGGTGGGCATTGTCTGTTATTATTTTTTCTTCAGACTCAGCTAATCATAAATAGCCGAGACCTTCTTGTACAAACAATTAATAGCTTTTTGATAAAAGGTACAATCTCTAGAATACCGATAATGCTGACAAGCATAGTGAGGGAAGAGTGGTGTGTTTATGCAGTTCTCACTATGTTTGGGTACCTGTCTGTTTTTTTTTTTATTTGTGATATTTTACCTTTAGTGTTGCAGCAACAAACACAATTTCTGTAACAACAGATGTGTCTAGCGTTCCAAACAATTAGAGAAATGTGCACCAATTGCCCTTCTTGAATGCTTCATTTCATTAAGTGGCATAAATGCTGCTTACTGCACTTGTTTTCGTGACACCACTATTTATACCATTCTTCTTACAGAATGCAGTAAGGTACTTACTAAAACGTTTATTTCTCTCTGTTCTACATCTTAGGAGTAGCTACAAAAGCACCAGTGCTTTTCATAATATAACGATAGTGCTATTACATTGCAGTTGGACTTCACTATAGAATTTTATTTCCTAAGAAAAGCTCATAAACGTAAGCATATACATAATTTGTTAAATAAATACAAAAGAATTTACAGAGCAGATGCAATGTAGCAAATCTTGACCACTACAGACTGAACTTTGTACATGCATAGTTTAGCAGCAGCTCTTTCTGCAAACTGCTGTTCTTTGTTCTAAGTGTTTGACGCACAAACGTCCAAGTTCAAACTACACATCCGCATGTTATTTATACTGAAAGAGGAAGCAGCCTTGCCCTTATCAAGCTGCCCACTATAAAATAGTTTTCGGAGCTTTCTATGTTATTTAACCTTTTTAATTATACAAGGTATTTATTATTATGTCTACAATCTTTGGCAGTCATCAGTTGAACTGCTTCTGTTTTTCTAGCAAAATCATTCCCAAAAGGTAGACATTTATGCCAAGTTTGTAAAACTTTGTTTTTCCTTTGTTATCACACCTTACCAGTCAAGGCCTTCAGATGATAATCTTTGTACAGTAAAACTCATGAATCACTTCTGCCATCTTGGACCTAACTCTTTGAAATATCGCAGTTCCTCTTCCTCTGGCACCAGCAAAACATTCTGAAATCTCACTGTAACACTGGCAACATCCATTTACTAAGAAGTCTTATTTGAATTACAAAATACTATCCAGTCACTGAGGCATAATTGCCAATGTAACCTCAGCTGTTTTGTTTTAACTATATATTCTCAGCAAGACAACCCAACCAATTAAATAAAAGCTTATTTTCAATCTGAGCCTGTCTTAACTGTGCCTTAGTCAGTGCTCTGGAACCACTGGTAATTAATTGGATGCCCCTCTTACAGTGACACTCATATCATCCTACACCACATTGGCTGGCATTCACTTACAATGTAACTGACTTTATGATACCATAATAATAAAGAGATGGAGAATGAAAACTTTTCTTTTGATTGCAATTTCACTCTGTTTTTCTCAAGGTATTTTCTCAAAATCATAGACATATGTGATAATTCTGGAACAAACCTGGACTAATACTGGAGGTTGCCAGGCAAATTTAGCAACATATGTTTTTCAAGATGGTTGTTTCCATTTGGAGTAATGATCTTACCTTTTCTTGAAGCAGTTGAATACCTTCTCTTGTCAAGACATGTTCTATATTTGATACTGCTCACACATCTGCCACATTTCTTTGTTCAGTCTGAGATTTTGTTTTTTGTTTCATCCTTTCAAGCAACTATTTAGTCCCGCATGATAATCCAGTTTAGTGTCACCCCAAACCAGTATATCATCACTAATGATTACAGCAACTTCCAGGCTATATACAATTTGCACCACTGCTTTTTAAATGTCCCCCGGTGCAGAAGAAATACCAATTCACATTTTATTTGTATCTCTCTAATGACATATTAAGCATACATAGCTTTAAATTGTCTGGATCAAGTTTGATCTGTAAGAAGCTTATGTTAGCCTGAAGCTCTGAGAAATATTCACCTCTTGGCATTACGGACACAGCTTCTTCAACAGTCTTAAATGACTAATGACACTCATAAAACTGCTTTATCAAATATTATGGATCTATACAGAGTCTAATATTGTATGGGTTACTTACAGCAATAAAACTGCTCATCTGTGGAGTTGCTTCTGCTTGTCTCACTGTCTTACATATTTGTTCCATATACTTCAATTCATTTAAGGCTCCTTGTCTTAATGCAGCTGGAACTTTCCTTATTGTATGAACAACTGGTGAAATCTTTAGATTTAACTTAATGCTGTTTTGTGTGCCACACATACAAGGTGTGTGAACAAATCAGCATAAAATGTACAAAAATAATTTTTATCTTCTGGCAACTTTTCTTTATTTATATCAGTCTTTATTGTGGTACTGTTTCTATATTTCTTATCAAAACATTGTTATTTTGCCCTCAATTACTGAGCAATTGTTCTACTGAACTATGTATCGCAAATGTTTTGACTATCAGCTTTGTGAATATGCAAATCATATCTGTCTTCATGATTGTGAAAATCATGCCTTGCTTGAATACAAAATGTTTACCTACACTACCTTCATACTGTTCACTACAACACTGAGACTGCCTCTGTATGTCTATATAACATAATCGAACTTTTAAAAGTTGGAACGTCATATGGTCAACACAGACACAGAGGTCCTTAACAGTAACCTGCCCAAGCAACAAGGACCACTGAAGCTGAAATGCAAACACCAGTCACAACCAAAATGTCACATATCTCACAACACCAGTGTGCCACCGAACAACAGCCCCTAAGGCAAGACAATGTACCCAATACTTTAGTCATAGGTGACTCTATAGTCAGGCACACTGATGTCCCACTCACCAGGCTGAACAAGGAGAAAATTACAGCCAACTGACTGTTGGGTGCCAGGATCCACCACATAACGCATGCACTCAAGGCACTCCACAAAAAGTACAAATATGACTCTGTCATTGTCCACGTTGGAGTGAATGACTTGAGACGTACCTCCCTGGACTACATGAAAAGAGACATGGAAGAGCTCATGGATCATGTGGTCCAGGCAGATATGACCCTAGCCATGAGTAGCATCCTGCCTTCGCCCAGAATGATACCACAGTATAAGGACAAAATGAATGACTTCAACAATTAGCTAAGCTTCTGGTGTCATTCAAAGGGGATCCAGTATCTGTCTGCCTCGGATGACATGATCGACAGACCACGATGCTTTGCCAGAGATGGTCTGCACCTGTCACCCCTGGGATTCAGGTTAGTAGCTAAGGCTCTTGCCATCCCATAGTGCATTTTTAAGCAAAGTTCAAAAGACAAAACCACCACTGTAACAGGTACAAGCATGCAAAGTTTGAAGGTAATGCTACTAAATGCTAGAAGTCTAAACCTTAAAATGCACTCTCTCGAGGCACTCCTAAAAATGGAGAACATTGATATCTGTGCAGTAACTGAGACCTGGTTCAAGACTCTAGAGAGCACCCCTGCAATACCAGGCTACAACTCTTACCACACTTTTCAGCCACCAAATCAGGACCAAAACACTAAAGGTGGAGGAGTGTCCATATTTACCAAGGATATTCATACCACCAGGCTAGTTGCCCAACACAATGCGTATGAAAATCTCCAGGTGCAACTAACACTAGATAAGACTGCAATCCATATTGTAGCTTACTACAGATCCCCCACCCTGCCCCAAGATTCTCACTACACCTTTCTAAACATACTGGAAAATATTAAGATACAACCAAACACCCTAATACTGGGTGATTTCAACTACCCACCCATTAACTGGGAAAACTACTCGTGTACCAACACCTTTGCCCAACGGTTCTTGGAAGTCAGAAATTCCAATGCTCTGGATCAACTAATCCATAGTCCCATCAGGGGCTCCAATATCCCAGACCTGGTCATTACCAACATGGGAAATCGATGCTCCCCACCTATGGTCACCGCCTCGTTGGTCAGGTCTGACCATAAGCTAATCACCCTTGACATCCAAATCCCTCCCTCACCCTCCAGTAAGGAAACCTCTGTAAAAAACTTCTCCAAAGCCAACTTCATGTTACTCAAGTCAGAAGTGACAAACTTCATGACACCCATGCACATAGGAACTGAAAGTTTGACTGCCGAATCCTACACTAAGGCACTGTATGAGCACATCCACTCATGAATGAATCGTGCCATACCAAATAGAGCCAAGACGCTCTCCTCCAAAAAAGAAATCAATGTGGTGGTCCCCTGCCATAAACAAAATTTACAACAAAAGAAAAACTGTTGCAGAAAAGAAGAAAATCCCACAATGCAAAAAACGTCCTTGCCAGCATCAGTAAGAAGTTGAGATCTCTCACAAAATCCTCCAAAGCTAGTTACGAAAATAAAATTGCCAAAGATTCCAAAGACAACCACAAGGCATTCTATAGTTATGTCAAGAATCTAAATGGCAATGCTCAGATCTGCTCAACAGAATGGCATTAAATATACTGATCCCAAAGATTTTGCCAATATCCTGGCAGATCGATTCAGTGCCAACTTCACCCCCCTCTCACCCCCTAAACGTCCCATCCAAGAAGGTCAAGGGTCTCATCAATCTGTCCTATGCTGCCCGACTGAAAGAACTCAGCTCTATTCAGTATGCTGCCCAGCCTGACAACTTCACCAGCAATACAAGGCCATAGGCCATTGCAATTTGAGAGGCCATGTCAATGTTAATGCAAAAAAAAAAGATCCACCAGAGCAACAAGGAGAAACACCTGAAAACCTCTACAAACCGACGACGTGCTGCTGGGAAGATAGGATCACCCACCCAAAGACCCACATGCTGTCTAAATAAAAAGTATATATGTGTGAGGCAGACACTGGCACTGGCCCTGTCAAAGAAATCTTGACCAATGGATGGATGGGGAGATAGAGAGATATATACCCATTTCTCACCTGGTGTCACTGCTCACAGCAGCAAAAAAAAAATGGGTATAGTTAGTTCCCTATGGGTGGGGGTGTGTTACAAAACTATGGGCTAGGCTTGTAAATGCCCTCGGGCAGATAGCCTAGTATGAACCTATGAACCTATGAACCTATCTCAATACCGAAAGACTGCCAAATTCTGGCAATAATGGCCACACAGGTAAATACCACACTCTCCAAAGCTAAGAATACAGCATCCATGGGACCAGATAATATCCCGGGCTGTGTACTATATGAACTAAAAAATGAACTGCCACCTCACTTAAGTGTTATGTTTAATCATAACCTCACCTCAGGCTTCATGCCCACTGAGTGGCACACATCTACAGTTATCCCACTCCACAAAGGAGGATCCATCTTGGTTCCTGGGAACTACCACCCCATCTGTCTGATGAGCCTGATCTACTAGGCCGTGGAACATATTATCATAGAACTTATAAACAAAGACATTGGCAACCTTCAAACACTGGACCCCACCCAGTTTGGGTTCATGAAGGGCTGATCTTGTCTTCTGAACCTGATTGACTTCTTCGAATCAGTCTGCAGAGCTGTGGACAAGGATAAGGCAGTCCACACAGCCTATCTGGGCCTTGCCAAGGACTTTGACACCATCCCTCACTCTGGAATCATAGATAAAGCTACTAAGCTGGGCATTAATCCCTATGTCACTCAATGGATTGTCAACTGGCTTACTGATAGAACCTACACTGTAAAATCAGATGACTCCAAATCCAGCTCCAGACAAGTGACAAGTAGAGTACCTCAGGGTTCAGTCCTGGGACCGGTCTTGTTTGGCATCTACTTCTCTGAAGTACAGGCCAACACTAAGGGACTCTGGCTAACAAAGTTCGCAGATGACTGCAAACTGGGAGCCATTATTGAATCCCCAAATGATATGGATATTCTACAAAAGGGGCTTACAGAAACAGATGCTTGGTGCCAGAGCCATGGGCTCAAGCTCAATGCCAAGAATTGTATAGTTATCCCCTTTAGGAAAAAACATGTACCCATGAATTACCACATAGGTGGCAGTACACTGAACACCAAAAGTGTGATAAGAGACTTAGGGACACAGGTGGACAGTGGTCACCTTCGATAACCACATCACCACAACAGTCAGGAAATCCTTCTATGTGGCACACCTAATCACTAAGGGCTTTTCATCCAGAAAAAATGAGGTCATTGTCCTACTGTACTCATCCCTTATTAGACCCATTATAGAATCCAATGCCCCACTTGCTATGTACCTCTCAAAACATCTGCAACAGGAAAGGCTGCAGAAATACCTCATTAAAAGAATAACAGGCCTAAAGCAGATGCCCTATGCTGACCATCTAAAAAAACTCAAGCTATACTCTGTCGCATATCGTCTACTCAGAGGCAATCTCCTTCCAACAAACTCTAATACATGTGAGAGATGCAGTTACACAGCCAAACTGGAGGCAGAGCTCTCTCAAGCCAAGACTGGCACAGTCAGTCAGGAGGAAAAGGTAACCACTCACACCACAAATCCAGTCTCACACAGACCTATTGCATCTGCATACCCAACACATAAACACACAAAAACATACTCAGAGGCTCTAAATAAAAATCTGCCTAAACAGCAAAGACCTCCTAAGCAGATATCCAAGCAACAGCCACCCTGCAACAGTACCCACGAATCACATATCTCACAAAATCAGTGTGCCTCACAGTCACAGCCCTTAAGGCCAAACAACACACCAAATACACTTGTTATAGGGGACTCTATTGTCCAACACACTGACATCTCGCTCACCAGAATGAACAAGGAGAAGGTCACTGTAAGCTGCCTGTTGGGTGCCAGGATCCGCCACATAACGCAAGCACTCAGGTCACTCCAAAGCAAGTACAAGTATGACTCTGTCATTGTTCATGCTGGTGTGAATGACCTGAAACGTACCTCCCTGAACTACATGAAAAGAGACATAGAGGAGCTCTCTGACCATGTAGCCCAGGCTGGTATGACCCTGACCTTGAGTAGCATCTTGCCCTCACCAAGAATGATGCCACAGTATAAAGACAAACTGGCTAAAGTATTGGTGTCATTCAAAAGGGATCCAGTGTCTGTCAGCCTGAGATGACATGCTCGACAAGCTACGTTTCTTCGCTAGGGACGGCTTGCACCTGTCACCCTTAGGCTTTTGTATACTGGCCAAGGCTCTTGACACCCCCATAGTGCCATTTTTAGGCAAGGCTCAAAGGACAAAGCCACCTCCATAGGCGACCCAAGGATAAAAAAACTCAAGGTAATGCTAATTAATGCCAGAAGTCTAAACCTCAAGATGCACGCACTCGAGGCTCTCCTCAGTATGGAGAAAATCGATGTCTGTGCAGTAACAGAAACCTGGTTCAAGGCTCCTGAGAGCACCCCAGCACTACCAGGTTATAACTCATACCATGCGTTTCGGCCCCAAAACTCGGACCGAAGCACAAAAGGAGGGGGAGTATCTATATTCATCAAAGATACCTACACCTCCAGGTTAGTGGCACTGCACGAAGCATCGGAAACCATCCATGTGCAGCTAACAGCAGGCAAAACTGCCTTTCAGTTTGTAGCCTGCTACAGAACACCCTCCCTATTACAGGAAACCCACTTGGCATTCCTGAGAACACTGAAGAATATGAAGGTCTCTCCAAACACTATGCTATTGGGTGACTTCAACTACCCAAGCATTGACTGGGAAAACTACTCAAGCCCAAACACCCTCGCGCAATGGTTCCTTGAATTTATAAACTCTAACGCAATAGAACAACTGGTCACCACTCACAAGAGGGAACAACATATTGGACCTGGTCATCACCAACATAGGGACTCTATGTTCCACACCAGAGGTAAACCCCTCATTGGTAAGATCAGACCATAAACAAATTTCCCTGGACATCCATATCCCGTCCCCACCCCCAGCCAAGGAAATCACTGTAAAAAATTGCTCAAAAGCCAACTTTGCACTTCTCAAGACGGAAGTGGAATCCTTCAAAGCCCCTGGGCCAGAGGATAATACAGCCCAATCCGCAGAATCCTTTACAAATGCATTCTATGAGCACCTGCAGGAATGCATGGATCGTGCTATCCCAAATAAAACCAAGACTCACTCCTCCAAAAACAGGAGACCAGTCTGGTGGACCCCAGCCATAAATAAGCTATACAACAGAAGGAGGAAGCTACTACATGAGAGAGCAAAATCCCAAAAAGGGAAGGCATCTCTGATCAGTATTAGCAAGAAACGTCGATCCCTCATAAAATCATCAAAGGCCAGCTTCGAAAGAAAAATTGCCCTAGACACTAAAGATAATCACAAGGCCTACTTTAGTTATGTCAGGAACATGGGCGGAAACTCCCAGATATGCTCTGAATTGTTACATAATGGTACAAAATATACTGAACCTACAGACATAGCCAACATCCTGGCAGACAGATTCAGCACAACCCCCCCCTTCCCCCCCCAAAGGAGCAAATGCCTATCCCAACTGAATGTAACCTCCCTGACATCACAGATGCACAGGTGAAAGCTGCCCTCTCCAAAGCAAAAAACACAGCATCTATGGGACCGGACGGTGTCCCAGGTTGCATCTTACATGAGCTCCAAGAAGAACTGAACCCTCACATTATGTCACTGTTCAAACTTAGCCTTACTACAGGATATGTGCCCAAAGAATGGCGTACAGCTACAGTGGTCCCACTCCACAAAGGTGGTGCCACAATGGACCCCGGAAACTATTGCCCCATAAGCCTGACTAATCTGTTCTGTAAAGCTATGGAATGTATTATCATGGAACTCATAAACAAAGACATTGGGAGCCTCCAGACACTGGACCCTACCCAATTTGGCTTTGTTAAGGGCAGATCTTGCCTCTTAAACCTAGTTGATTTCTTTGAAACAGTTACTAAAGCCATAGATGAGGGCAAGGTAGTCCACACAGCCTATCTGAACCTCGCAAAAGCCTTCGACACAATACCCCACTCGGGCATCATAAATAAGCTTACCAGCTTAAATATCAACCCCTATATCACAAGATGGGTTGCAAACTGGCTCAGAGATAGAACCCACATGGTCAGACTCACAGGTGCCATGTCCGAATCCAAACCAGTTACAAGTGGTGTCCCACAGGGCTCAGTTCTGGGACCTCTCTTGTTCGGTATATACTTCTCTGAGGTTCAGGCTAACACAGGGGGATTATGGCTGACAAAGTTCGCAGATGACTGTAAACTGGGGGCCATAATCGAATCTCCAGCTGACACAAGCATCCTCCAAAAGGGTCTCACAGAGATGGATGCTTGGTGCCAGAGCCATGGCCTCAAGCTAAATGATAAAAAGTGCATAGTCATCCCCTTTGGGAAAAACAAGGTGCCCACAAATTACCACATAGGTGGTAATCCATTAAGTACGGAAGAAGTAATTAGAGATTTGGGGACCAACATAGATAGTAATCTCTCCTTTGATAATCACATTGCCAAAGTGGTTAGAAAGACCTTCTATATAGCCCACCTTATCACAAAAGGGTTTGCATCTAGATCAAGAGAGATCATTGTGCCCCTCTACTCGTCACTCATCAGGCCCATAATTGAATACAATGTCCCTTTAGGAATGTACCTTACCCGGCACCTGCAGCAACTGGAGAGACCCCAAAAGTACCTCACCAAGAGGATCATGGGCTACAAACAGATGTCCTATGCAGCTCGACTAAAGAAACTCCAGCTCTACTCAGTTGCTTACCACCTACTCAGAGGCGATCTATGCCTGATGTACAAAGCCATGTCAAACCCAGAATTAATGGACATGCTCCACCTCAAAAAATCCAAGTCCCTTAGAGATACACGCTCCAGGGACCTAAACCTCAGCACAAAAATAAATAGGACATGCTGGAGGGACAGATTAATTTCCCAGAGGCTCCCCTCACTCTGGAATAGAATCCCAATTCATATTAGACACAGCCCCTCGCTGACCCTCTTCAAGCCAAATCTGGACATGTGGATGGGGAATCGCAAATTCACCCCTGGGATCTCTTCTGTGTCCCTGCTAGACAGAGGCACAGCAAACTAATCTTAAAGGGTACCTTCTGTGACCTAATTTACAGAGGCACAGTAGACTAATCTAATAGGGAGACGGAAGCCAAATACACTCTGGCTAGGCTTATAAATGCCCTAGGGCAGATAGCCTAGTATCTTCCTATGAACCTATGAACCTATGAATCTCTGCTTAACATACAAGGCCATGTCAAACCCAGAGCTGTTGGACATGCTACACTTAAAGAAATCCCAATCCCTCAGAGCCACACATTCCAGGGGTCTAAACCTTGTCATCACAATGAACAAAACACAGTGGAGGGATAGGTTCCTGACCCAGAGACTCCCCAGTCTCTGGAATAGGCCGGTCATACATGTTAAGCAGAGCACCTCTTTGGCCCTCTTCAAAAGGAACCTTGACGACTGGATGGGAGATAGGAAATTCACCCTGGAGATCATGTCAGTTGCCCTGCTAGACAGAGGTCCAGGGAAGTAAATATTGTGGAAAGAAATAGCCAGGGAATTGTTATGGCTAGGCTTGTATAGGCCCTAGGGCCAATAGCCTAGTACCGACCTATGAACCTATCAACCATATGATCAAACTTTAAAAAGTTCAAAAATGTAATAAAAAAAAACAAAGAAAAAAACCTACCTGAATGGTTTAAGCAGGGGGGCAAGCCCCCCCTGCAGCCCCCACCCCCCACTCTTTAAATACACCAACTCTGAGATCGCACTACAGTGCAGAAAATGGAAATCTTCTCATTCTGCACTGTGCAGAGATCTCCGCTGAAACGTTCGAACTTTTAAAAGTTCAATCATATGGTGTTGACCATATGACGTTCAAACTTTTAAGAGTTCGACAGTGTGATACAGGCACCCTGTGCATACCACGTATATGTTTATTTATATCCCACTGTTCACAAGCAACTCTTCCCTGTATTAGATCTTAGCAGTGACATAATCTGCAATAAAATATTCCAAGCTCCATGTCTGTAAATACAGCACTTTTTGCCCTTTTGATATTAACCAGTAGCATGTATGAGTCTGTAATGTGGCACTTGAGCATTTTTGTGCCTTGCACACCCAAAATCACTGATTATATACTTTCTGTCAATAAATTGCACTACTATCAAGCCTAAAATTATTATTATTATTCTTTTGTCATTAATGCCTTATTTCTTTAGTCCAATTATTCATTTTTCTGTAGCATTCATGCACTTTTATATTGTCTGTAATCACAATAGGTACTCCACAATCATCTATGGGATTCAAATAACTCTGTCTCTTCCTCAGACCCATATGTCTGCTTGCCTCATTTTTCTTCCAAAACACTATTGTAGCCACTTTGCTTCATGCATCTTTGAGGAATGCTCCAATAAACCACATAGTATGCATGAATTCTTCATCACTGGACAATATGGGCAACACAATTTTAATATAATTTGCAACAATTTGGTTACAGGACATAACATACCCCTTCATGAACCAGGAACAACAGCACAAGTTAAAAATTTCATATCAATTGTTATACTGTGTCATTAATAAACAATTTCTAAACCACCTGCTACAAAACAATCTACTACAACCTACTCAGCTTAGTTTCTGACTTGGATGCAGTACTGAAGCTGCCCTACTGATATTCATAACCACTGTTAATCAACAAAAACTCAAGGAAACCTGGTAGTTCACAATTTTTGACCATCTAAGGCTTTTGATACAGTGTCACATCAGCTACTTCTACAATTAAAAACACTAGGTATCAGTGAATATACTATCAAAGAGATAAGCAGTTACCTAACTAATAGATCAGTCTGTAAAATGGCAACACACATACTGCTCCTTTAGAACAATCACAGTGGAGTGCCATAGTGATCCATTCTTGGTTAACTTCTAGTCAATACATTCACAAAAGTGTGACAAACTCTTCCCTTTCTCAATGCACAAATGACTCATCTATCAGGAAAACCAATTACTCAACTCCAACATTCTTCACAAGGATCATTTCACAGGATTGAAAAATATCTAATAAAACCTCAGCTAACACTTATAGGTTCATAGGTAAATACTAGGCTAGCTGCCCTTGTAGGCCATTTTAAGCCTAGCTACTTTCCCTTTCTGTGCTAGGATTAACCTATCCCATTTGGTTAGAGATTGGCTTTACCCATCCTATGGTCTATAATTATATATTACCCCAAAGAGAATAACTGGAATTAGTCCATAGATAATTTGAGGGCACCCATTCATGAGATAAAGCATTTAGAAGCTGTCTATATCTATTAGTAGTACAGGAGGCAGTGCTGGGGTAAATTTTCTGTTTCCCATCCATATATCCAAATTGTGCTTGAATATGGACTTTGATGAACTTTGTTTTATGTGGATGGGGAGTCTGTTCCAGAGCAGCACTATCCTCTGTGAGATATATCTGTCCCTCCACACTGTTCTGTTGATGTTGCAGAAGAGGTTTGGATCCCTATACTGAGTATTTCAGATGTCATTTGACTAGCTGATATGCAGTAACTCCATCAGTACTGGGTCAGAGGATGTCTTGTGTGCCAGACACCGGTCACCTATTAGCAGTCTATAGGATACCAAGTTTAGTGACAATGTCATTACTAGAGCTAGACACAATCCCTTTCCCTATAAGGTGTGCAATATAGAATTACTTTCTTACAACAATGGACACATGCTGGTTAAAAGTTAGGTCCCCAAATCCTGAACAAGTGGGTCAGCTCTTAGAGGTGCATTGTCAATGTCATTGTTCCTTGGGGTAGATGACTTCCAAAATGATGCAGCAATCCATTTTTTTGGCATTTAGTTTCAGTCCATGATTTTGGTACCAATTATTTATTTGGGACTAACCTTCCTGAAGGATGGCTGAGTCATTTGGGGATTCAATGTCTGCTCCTAACTTGTGGCCATTTGCAAACATAGGTAGTATACTGTCTGTCTACACCTTTGCTAACCTTCATGCAGACCAGGCTAGTTCTGCTCTGATTGTTCCTATTGTCACTGGCTAGCTGTTTTGTATCTGGTTCTACCCGCTCCATTTATCCTCGCTATGCTCGTGCTCACTCTGCTCTCCTACCCTACCCTCATTCCCACCCACTCCAGCATACACTATATTTATATTCCATCCCCTCTGACTACACCTCCTTTCCCCTCAAAACTTCCTCCCCTATCATCCATTCTTATTTCAGTCTTCTGTAGAGCTATAGCTTGCTATCACTTCACTTCCTTCAATAAATCAGTCTCTCTTCCCATGACACTATGTCCCCAAACCTAAGAGTTTCTAACAGCCTCCTACTGATTATTCTAATCACTCCCCTCCTGTATATTACCTCCATTGCTACCTCTTATCAATGTTTCTGACATGCAGACACTTCTCAGCTACTATTACTTACCCTCTAATGTGCCACTCTGACACCTACTCCTTCCAAATAGCCTCATCACTTTTTCATTTCTCTGACTATACACTACATACAATAAAGATATTCCAAATATCCCCACTCCCCCTCAACACCAAAACAAAAAAAACAAACACCTACATTATGACCTCCATATTTATCCTAGATTACTCTTCCTACAGTTCTATTGTCTGGTGACATTCATCCCAACCTCGGACCCGACATCATCTCCTGTCTCTCTACATTCTCCTCTCACCCCCATTCTCCACACCTAACATAACTTCACAGACTTTCAAATCCACATCTATCATAAACCTATATATTCTATGAACCTCCAAAGTATCATGAAAAAAATCTCCCCCTTTCATGTCTGGATCTCCCTACCCACCCCAGATATTCTCACCCACTCTGAAGCCTGGCTTAAGCCTCACATATCCGACTCTGAATTTCTTCGTCCAGGCTATAACATCTTCCGTCAACAAAGACTAGACAAGAAAGGCAGAGGTGTTGCTATTCTCTTCTCCGATCTGATCTCCTTCTACCCACTCTCGATCTTTCCTCCAAATGTCCACCCTGCTGAAATACTCATTGTCAAATGTAAACTTAACAATTGTAAGAAACTAGCTATTGCATCGATTTACATCCTTCCAGGAACAACAACCCTATCATAGAACACCTTCTCCCCTGGATCTCTCAGACCATCTCCTATGAAACAGTGAGCTTGGGTGATGTTAACCTTGATTGGAGTGCCCTTAATGCCAATTCCCCTAACACCTCAATTAACCTGCATAGCTTCACACAGCTAATCACCACCCCAACTCATCTTAATATTAACTCCAACACTGGCTCCACCATAGACTGGGTCCTCACTTCTAACCCCAGCCTCTATCACATCCTCTCCACCCTACCTGATAGCCTAAGTGACCATTCCTACCTCTGCACTTCGACACTCCCTCCAACTACACAAACTTCAGCAATACAAGGACTGCCGTATACTCTCTAATTTTAACCCAGATACCTTTAATGACTTACTGTCCTCAACTAATTGGTCCCTTCTTCATAACCTTCCCCTGAAGGAGGCAGTCATGATGTTTAACACTATCTTTCTAGACATACTTAACTACCTGCCCCCATTAGAAAAATAAGAATCAAAAGTCATTACGCTCCCTGGTTAACAAAAAGGACTCAAAACTTTATTAACAAGAGAGACTGTGCATGGAAAAAAAATGGAAAAAAATCCAATTCTTCCACTGATCTTCAAACTTATAGAGATCTTTGTAATCTAGCCAAAAAAAGATCACCCACTAAGCAATCCTCACTCCAGTCCTCAGAAATTCTGGCAATCCATTAAAAACTACTGCATCCTGGAATTCCTTCAGCACCCAACCCCTGCCCCAATAGCTCTCCTACTGATACTGTTACCTTTCCAAATCCCTTCTTTACAGCCTCTATCCAGAAAATAACCAAATATTACACTACCTACCCCACCTCCCCTCCATCTACTCAAACAACCACTTTTTCCTTGAAACCCATCCCTACAACCTATATCAAATCACTTCTTACCAAATTTAAACCTTTTTTCTCCATCAGCCAACAACCTTCTGCTTCAATTCCTTAAAATTGCTGCAAATTCTATTGCCAACCCCATCTCCATATTACTAAATAGATCCATCAAGGAAAACATAGTACCCAACATCTGGAAGAAGTTTTACATGATACCCCTTCACAAAGTTGTTATCTCAACTGATCCCTCAAATTTCAGGCCAATTGCTATTCTAGCTCCCCTATCAAAAATTCTGGAAAAATGTATCCACAAACAGCTCCTCGATCAACTTCTGCAAGAAAATCTCCTTACACCTACACAGCATGGTTTTCACCCAAAATGCAGTACAGCTACTGCTCTGACCTCTTTCACAAATTGTATTGCTAACTTTCATGATAATATTAAATTAGTCTCCTGCGTGTTTCTTGACCTATCCAAAGCCTTTGACACAGTTTCCCACAAACTACTTCTATCCAGGTTAACTACCTTTAATGTCTCCAACTCTGCTCTTTCTTGCTTCTCCAACTATCTCACCAATAGATTCCAAGCAGTTAAATGGAAATATAGCTTTTCTACATTCCTACCAGTAAAAACATGGGTACCCCAAGGCTCCATTCTCGGACCCCTATTATCTTTATTAATTATCTTCAAGCTTCCTCTCCACTCCTGCATAATACAATATGCTGATGATTTCACAATCATCTCATGTTCTAACAATATCTCCCATCTTCACATCCTCACCCAAGAATCTCTGCACTCAATTGAAAAATGGCTTACTTCCAACCAACTTCTATTAACCCCAAAGAAAACCAAACTTCTCCTATTCCTCCCTAAATCTCTCCAACACCATAAAGCTTCCTTTACTGTCTCCTCCCTAAAAACATTATCATCTTTATTGAAACTCACACAAAACTCCTAAGAGGCATTATTGATGCCCAGCAAAAGTTTGATCTCCTTACTCACCAGTGTATTAAAATGACTCATCAAAGCTTAGGCATGCTCTATAGGCATATAAAATACTTCACAAATGCTGCTAGGTTGCCTGTAGCACAAGCCTTCTTACTCCCCACCCTACACTATGCAGCCCCTATCCTTACTCGCCTCCAATCCAACCTTCTGTCTAAATTAAAACTCACCTATAATAAAACTGCTAGATTTGTCTTCAACTACTCCTACAACTCTCTCCACTACCTTGCCTTGAAAAACCTGCAGTGGCTAGAATTTCATTATCAGTTCCTACTACCCCAACTTCTTATGACTCATTCTGTCTTATATGAGCCATCCTTCTGCCAATCTCTCTCTCTCTCTTCCCTTATACACCCCTACTCTCCCAACTGTGTCCTCCATAGCTCTCAACAGCATTTCCTGTAGGCATATGCACCCAGTAAAAACATTGGCAAACTCCTTTACAGTTACTCAGTAGCAAAAACCTGGAATAAACTACCATTCTGTTAGATCAATCCCGAACCCTTACTCCTTTAAAACAGCTGTAAGTGGTACCCTTTGTAAATTGGAGTCATGCCTATGCAATCACCCAACATAACCCTATCTTCCCCTCCTCTGTATCCTCCACCAATACCTCTATTGCAACCATCTCGGCTCTCTCTCTAATAACATATCATTTTTTGTTTCTAAGCCTACTGCCCTGTAGACTGGGATGGTGAACTGTGACTTAGGATTACCTTCTGTATATAGTGTATATATGTATATAAATGTGTGTGTGTGTGTATATATATATATATATATATATATATATATATATATATATATATATATATATATAGATGTGTGTGTGTATGTGTGTGTATATGTATGTATGTATATGTATGTGTGATGTATGTATATGTACGTGTATGTGTATATATATATATATATATATATATATATATATATATATATATATACAAAACCCACATAAAATCCAGCACTCCAAAAAGATAAATCCAAGCCAAGGTGTAAAGAAGTTTATTAGGCTAACCGCCCAACTAGAATGCTCACAGCGTCCTCAGTGTGTATCATAATGCAACAAGGACCCGGATTTAAATACGCAAACATCTATTGTGTGGCTAAATTTAAAGTTACAATAACCCTTAAATATTCAATAGTTTTTACATATTCGTGTTACTTGACTATTCATATAATTTATTAATGCACTTACAAAAATCTTACTAGCATGCTATCTATATCATGTACAATGGTTACGAAATCTAGGACTTTTGATCGAAAGATCAAAAGTCTAAATCCATAATTACTGAACACACTTTAATGAAAGCGCTTTCACCAAAAAAGCACTTTTTTTAAAGTATGTTAAAAAAAACATACATTAAACCTACTGCTATGCAGGGGGGGCACGCCCCCTGCACACCCCATTTGGGGGACTGCACCCCCACACCCCTACTTTAATATTCTCACTCCGAGGATGCACTACAGTGGGGAAAAGGGAATTTTCCCTTATCCGCACCATAGTATGACCGGCACAACAAGCATACTTATCCAAAAGTGCTGCTTCGGTGAACAGCACATTCGGTTAAGTATGCTCGGTGATTTATGTTTCGGTGGAAAGTGCAGTCGGGGATCTGTACGGATCCCATATATATATATATATATATATATATATATATGTATGTATAAAACATTTTTTTTTTTTGCATGTCTGTGACCCTCTTTTTAGTTGATCTTTCTTTGTACAGTATCTATTTAAATTTCTTCTCGGGCCTCTGCTGAAAAAGGGCTGCTGCCCAGTTGGACTAACCTGGTTAACAAATGTCAACTAAATAAATAAAAATAAAAATTAGTCAGCCAGAGCCCTTTGGTACTGGCTTTTACTTTCGAAATGAAGATGCCAAATAGGAGATTTCCCAGCACAGAACCCTAAAAGACTCTACTGGTGACTGGTCTCTTTGTGGCTGTAACTTCCCCTATTTTGATTTCCTGTATCCTATCTGCAAGTCAGATGGCAATCCAGTTGGTGACATAGGAGTTTATTCCCAGTTTATTTAGCTTTTCTACTAATATACAGTTTTGCCTTCAACCATTGCTCTGGTGACCTTATAAAAAAATAACAAAAAGCTAAGTTCATCCTGTTCACTCAACTAGGAACACACCCAGATGCTTTCAACATCACTACCACAAATACCCCCATCACTGAAAATGTATCATACACTAATCTACTAGGAATTATTATAAACCAACATCTGAAATGTGATCCTCATATACACTACATAACATCCAAATCAAACAAAAAGCTTGGAAGCTTATAAAGAACAAACCATACCTATCTGATGATGTATGTTACACCATACCCAGACCTAACAATAAAAACGGTTGAATCTGCAAAGCTATTTAACACTTGCTAAGCATTATAATCTAAACAAAACCAACTGCTAGTCATTAGCAAATATAATGGGGACTCACTGCAAAACTATGCAACTCTCTTCCAACAGACATCACAACTGAAGCAAATATTACAACTTATATACAAAATCTAAAACAATACCTACAAACAACAACAAACTGTTCATGCACAAAACAAAGCAAAACATATTAAGCAGAACAAACAAAACATGAACAATTATCTGAGCTGCTTCTACTAAAGCATATCTACTGACACTTCTACTCCCTGTCATCAAAATTTTGGTCAAATGTCTTCTAATTTCTCCAAAAAAGGAGTTTATATTGTATAATCCTGCAGTAAATTTACTGTAAGTTGTTCTACTTTACTGCTTCCAGTGTGTATTTGTGTCTAGTCATTTTGTGTAATATGTAAAATGTACTGTCTTTTTGGCATACTTGCATTACACTGCTTTTGCCACATATTTTTGCACATGGGCTGAGCCTAAAAATTGGTCCAGCTGGATCAGTACTTTCCCTCGGTACACAAAGCAAAATAAAATAAAATGTCCACATTTCTCTCCACCAAACAACTGACAAAACAATACTAAATAAGCAACCAACACAATCACTGCAATAACTAACATCATACTAAAGTATTTCACTTTTACTCATAAGCTACTACATCTGCATGTCAGTGCCCAAAACAACTGTAAAAAAGTGGAATTACTTTTGTAGAAATATTGCAAATATACATGCTTCATTTTATTTCCGTTAGCTTAGTTCATGTCTAGCATTTCTCTGTTAATTTCTATTGACTGTCTATGGCCTTATTTTGTATTTGATTAATGAAACATTGCTTGTTTCTAAGTGTGCAAAGAACAGCTTTATTCAGTTTCATGTTCATATTACAGTCAATGCACACATTTTTAAAACATACTCACATAAAATGATTGGGTAAAATGCTGCTGTACACAATCCCAAGATTAGAGTGACTCATACAAATTAACTGCCCTTTGTATAGGAACAGGACCACACACATATGGTCACATTCCCTCAATCTTGTTTTCCAGGGTTTTGCTCAAACTACACTGTGATGTGCAATTATCAGGATGTAGTTATTACACCAAGTAGGTTAGACTTATTCTGTCTGTGATAACATTCCAGCTGATTGCCTGTAACGTTAATCTGAATGACAGAGTATAACATCCATCCAGAAATATGCCTCAATACATGTGGAAAGAGTTTGCATGCCACAGCGGTACAGCGGTAGTGTTGTTACCTCACAGCAAGAGGTTCTCCTGTTCAATTCTCGGCTGGGCTTGGGAATGCCTTCTGTGCGGAGTCTGCATGTCCTCCCTGCAGTTGGGTAGCATTCAAAAGACATGCGTGCATAAATGAGCGTGCCTTCGTTGAAGGTTGGGCGTCGAGCTGGCACCTCGGCATTTCATAAAAATCTACTGTCAATCATTAACGGACCAGAGTTCCACTGTGGCGATCCCTTACTGGGAAAAGCTGAAAGACAAACAACAACAACATGTGGAGAGAGTTTCATTCATTCATCTTCCCTGTAGGCCTCTACTGCTACTCCTGCTCCCTGAAGATCTGTAGTCTTGGTCCCCAGCCTGCAGCTTGACTCCCACTAATCTTAGCCCCAGATTCACAGTGTAGTTCATAATTCACACATTTGTGAATTGAAGACTATATTGTGGAACCGTATTTGTATACTTACTATATACCCAGAGGAGTCCAGGTATGCATTTGAATATCTCTGTGCTTCACTGCATATGGTCACTTTAGGAATCATGCAAATCTTTGGTATGTGACTTGGAATGAGTACATGCCTGTGCAACTGTGGGCTGTGTTTCTGAATAGCACCCAGTCTTTACTTTAATAGGTGAGCCTGCTTCCAACTAGAAATATTCTGTCTTTAAGTGTGAGTTAACTTGAAGAGTTGCTCTACACCTGCATATTTAAACACTGCCGCTATTTCTTATTTATCTTGACAGTACTCCTTCCTCCCTCTTTTCCTAACCCTAAAATCATTACAGTCCAGTGGAAATGCATGTGCCTACTCTCCCATGCTAGCCATACATGATTATGTCCTAACATTCTTACATAAAAACATATAAACAAGATACTGAAAAAGAAAAAAGAAAATATCAAATCCTAAAATGTGTTGTTATTATTTATAAAATTTCAAATTGGTTCCAAACAGTTTATGTTGCCACTACCTACTACTTTACTTCAGCAACATCTTGATAAATAAATCATGCAAAATATCATGCTGCAATATTATATCATATTTCACTTTCTATGCAGTTTTAGGGAGTAAGCAGATCCTACCTGCATGGTCCTTTCTTATCAATGGAAACTCTGATTGTTTATTTGATGCATATGCAGTTTTTGCTTTTTGCTTCCTGTAAAAATGAAGACACAATGATAAGAATATGGTAACATTCTTTACAGCAGACCATGCAAACAATGTTACGGCACATGAAGAACTCCATAAATAATGCATTTCATTTAAAAATGTCATTTCTTGAGCATCTTTGAATGATTTGATAAAATACAATAATAATAACAACAATAAAAGACAATCTGCTGTACAACTGACTGCTGTAAGTGGTTCAGTAAAGCATTTATGACAACCAAATGTGAGAAGGAAATTAATGAAATAGCATATCAGTAGAAAGCAAGTACTGATTTTTGTTTCCGTTTTGCAGTACTTTGAGTATATGTATAAACCTGTTAAATTAGAAAACTGTATGCCAATATCTACATGTAGCTGAACAGAAAGTAGGTTAAAACAACTGTAGATGAAATATATCAAGTTAATTTCCACAGTTTTCACCTGCATACTGCGTGACTTTGAATAAGTGCCTTGCACAGGCATTTCCCAAGTCAAACCTGGGAACATACTTTTATGTCTAGTAGGCCTTACCTGTTTACTATACAGTAAAACTAAGAAG
This sequence comes from Protopterus annectens, assembly GCF_019279795.1. Lineage (NCBI taxonomy): Eukaryota > Metazoa > Chordata > Ceratodontiformes > Protopteridae > Protopterus > Protopterus annectens. Next base: position 563,723,764 of record NC_056726.1, on the reverse strand, counting down.
GTACTATTTCCTTCATGCTGTAATATACAATATTTAAATCCTGAAGTCACACAAATATTTTGACACCCATCAATTAAGCTACCTAGAAACTTGTTTCTTTATATCAGTTCCACAATTCTTCACAAGAGGACATTCAGAGCAAGTCAGTTTGTATTTTACAGTGGTTGTACAGTTACTATTAAGTCTGAATGAAATGCATCATCTTCAGTAATTAGCAATGTGTTGCCAATCCACTGGGCCGTGGTATATACATTTATGAATCATGTGTATAGTGAATTGTGAGAAAAACTTAAGACTACTGCCCAAGATTTGAATCATGTCTTTTCATGATATCATTTTGATGATGTTAACAGCTGTGCTACAAAGGCACCCTGCAATTACGTGCTTCCAAATATAATCTTTTTCTTCTGTAATGCAAAACCAGATACATAGATTACAAACAAATAATTATGTGCTACCAATACACAGACTTCTGCTTTAAATGGAATACAAAAATAACTACAGATTAAACATAAACAAGCAAAGATACCCTGAGTGACATGGAACATGAATGCCACAAAAAACGTGAAAGCAATAGTCCTAAATTATGGTATCAACGTGTTTTAGCATAATATAAAATGTGAGACAGGTACAATATACCTTTTGAGAATATTCTTTATTTGTACGTTCAGTCTATTTGATTGCCCTCCAGTTTGGTTAGTACACTGTAAGAAAAGGTCTTTTATCCTGGCTCTACTCAAAGATATAGAGGAAAGGGCACCAAGTTGCCTCAAAGATGTACTGAATGCTAAAGTTTTATCACTATCTTACTAGTTGCACCTTCCACCATTAATAACAGGGGTTGGTAGCAGCGGCAGCTCTCATTTCCATTGCGTCCTGATCTACCAGAAATTTGATTAATTGACCTTCCACTAGTGTGTCCAGACAGACACTCCTTTTAATGAATTTGCTTACAGCCCTCAAAAATGTCATATATGCACTAGTGCTGTTGTTTCATCATGCTAGCTATAGTTTCTTATAAGTCTCCCAGATCATGTCTGAAACTGACTATCTTTCTGGCCCACTCTGGAGAAGCTTGCAGAAACACTTAGCAGTTTTCAGATTTGGACAAGTACTGTGTCTTCTGTGTAAATTATATTTCACTCAGGTCACAACCACTAGTGACAGACTGCATGAATTAATGGTTTTCGCATTGGGAAACCAAACCTCCCTTGCATCTATTGCTCATTTCCTCTCTCCAGAGAAGGCACTGTTAATGTAGAAAGCATCTCCAGTTAATATCTTTATATATTTCCAACATATTTCATCCTTCTGCTAATTTTTTCTGGAATCTTTTGTCCTTAAAGTAACATTCTCAGTTTTACCATTTTTAGAATATCAGTAGAGGAACCAATTTACTTATTTCTTTATTTATTTTTATTTATGTGTTAACCAGGTGGGTGAGCTAGTTCTAGAAACCTCTTCAGTTAACTACATTTTATGACAATGGCTCCCTGTTATAGCCTACTTGAAAATGTTCCTGTGCTCTGACATCTTCATACATGGCTGGACTAATCCTAACCTAGTGAGTTTTCTTTCTGTTACTGAGATCATTGCTTATCCAGTTGATCACTGGCCTCCCTTGCTAAACTACCCCATTTTCAAAATTCAGTAAATCTACAGCTTCATTTATTATTTCCTTCTGAGCAACCTGAAGATGTTTTGTCTCAGTCACTACTCAGCTTTTCTACTTTGCCTGCAGGGAAGAAGCAGCACTTGTTTTAATTGTGGGTACTTCTCGTCTAAGAAACCGCAACACCTCCAGTCATCCATCTGTCTTCTCCTCATTAATTAGCACCTCTCAGGTCCTAAAATTAATCTTGTCTTCAGGTACTTCTACCACCCCTTTTGAAATTATGACAAAATCATATTGGCAAAAAGCCAACCTTTGTTTGTTACTGGCTATATCAATTCCTTCTCTAACCATGCATTGGACCCCTCAAACAGTGCCCATGCAAATGCACACCCCATATACTGTAACTTATTCTGCCTCATCAAAAGGAATCTAAAAGCTGCATCTATAGCCTCTGAATTAACCAGAGGTCTCAAAATTGTTCTAGCTCTGCCTCAGCTAGGATGATATAGCAAATGTAACTTTCTGGTCTTCCTTAGGGTTGCAGTAATTAAGTGATCCACCCTTCAGGTAAGATAAGTGATGGATACACCTAAATGGTTCTGGCTGACATTGGGAGCATATCAAACCACTGAAGTTAGTTTTAATGAATGTAAAATGTTTAAACACTGTTCTCCAACCCTACCTTTGCTGACAGTGAAGTTTGCCTCTTTCTCCACTGTTGTGTGACATTGAATTTGGAATAGATAAGTACAGGGGGTGTGAGCAGTTTCCTCCCAAATGGAGGGTGCAGGAGGCTTTGCTCCCCTGCAACAAAGTTTTTGTCCTATATTCCCTGAAGGTAGCTCTAGTGAAAAGCTTTCAAGTTATTTACCTTCACTGAAACTACCTTCATGAGTCAACATAAATGTCTTATTTTGGAGTCAAGCCTTAATGAAAGCAGATTGTTAGTATTAATCCATTGTTTACAGAAACATAATATTATATTTATGCATATCTGTATATTTTCTTGGTAAGCACATGTAAATATCTGCAAGCTGGTGTTAGACATCAGTTAATCATCAGGTATCCATAAAAAATTTTGAACATTGTGTGAGATTTCATTTGATAGCATGAAGCAGCATGCAGACTTCTTGTGTCTCCCTTTATTAATAGATGTTTTAATACATGGTACATATTCATAATTCTACAAGAAAATAAATCATAACATCAGGCTTACTGATCATCCTGTGTAGGCTAGGAGCAAGTAGACACTGCATGAGATGTTTAAAGAAATGACATTTACGTATATCTGCAAGTTTTTTTTTAATCAATCGAGTATATTATATAGCTCCTTATGGCATCCAGACCTTTTTTGCCATTTCACACTGAGCTAATCGGACAAGTCGGGGGAAGGGCTCTGAGCTAACTAATCTGTGATATATAACATTAAGTATCCTGTTTTTTGCTTATTTCCAAGTTATTTATAGCACTTTTATTTTACTCACTGTGTGTGAGGTATTAAGTAGAAATTTCTCCAATTGTTATGTATCTGGTTGGGTTTGCTTGTTCTGAATTCCTGCTAGGAGTGTATCATATAACTTGTTTGCAGTTAAAAGCATTCTCTAGAGTCTCCTTGATCCTTTATCTCTTTCAACATTTCTGCAGTTTTTCCTACCTAAGTAGTGTTGGTAGCGTAGCATTGTCCATATTCAGGTTTGTGTTTTGGGACTAGTTGTTTGTTAGTAGAGGCTGTGTGTCTGAGCACATGTCCCAGGCCATCATAGCTTAGCCAGGGCCAGTATAGAATTTCAGTGAGAGTGAATTGTTTGTGGTCATTGGCTGACTGGCGTTGCCTGGACTACATCTTGGAGTAAGCACCTCATTGGTTCTTTCAAGCTTTTCTTAAAGTTGTTTCAGGTTTCAACTTTGTTACTTAAGAAGTTAACTTGTGCCTGTTTCTGCCATTTCACACTGAGCTAATTGGAGAAAGTTGGAGGAAGGGCTCTAAGCTAACTAATCTGATATATAACATTAAGTATCCTGTTTTTGCTTATTTCTGAGTTATTTATAGCACTTTTATTTTACTCACTGTGTGTGAGGTACTAAGTAGAATTTTCTACAATTGTTAAGCAACTGGTTGGGTTTGTTTATGATTTTTGTTTCCCACCGTCCCTCCCTCTTGGTATCCTGTTTTTATACTTGGTGGGCTTTGCAGTTGCCCACCCCTACTGTAAATTTGATCTGGGACACTCCTCCCAGTCTAGTGTCGTTACCTCATTCTACCTATTCCAGGGAGAACATTTGAGAAGGCCCACCCAGTTAGCTTATGCTCCTCCTTTCTCCTTTCCACTTTACAAAAAAGTATATATATTTTCTAAGCTTTCCTGCCTTTTCTATAAGTTGTCTATTCCTGATACAGATTTGCTGTATCCAGAAATGTTTGTAAGCTTCTGAGCCCCCAATTCTTTCTGTGTTGGAGGGAAGCTTTCTAGCTTAATTCTGTTTCTTAGAACTAGTTAGTTTTCTAGCTTCAGTACACAAATCTGTTTCTTTGAGCTCAGCACTTGTTCAGAACTCATTGTAAGCACTAAATAACCTACAAATTACTACAGTACTCACTTTTCCTGACTTGTCTAGAGGAAAACAGTTTTTAGTACTTAATAAGCACCTATCCATTCATGTCTATGGGTCATCTCCCAGTGTTTTCTCCTGTCCACCTGATTAATCTGGGCATCTTGGGGCAATGCAGCAATTGACTTATGTACACAGACAACCCTCTTCTCCTACCACCCAAAGCTACAACCTGTGAGAGATGCACTTATATAACCAAACTTGAAGAAAAGCTCTCTTCACCCAAGACTGGACTAGACAGTCAAGAGGAGAAGGTAAACACTTGTACCACACCGCACTCATCACATAGTCCCTCAAAACCTACACCACCAAAATACACACATAGAAACACAAAACACACACCTGCATTCACGGAGGCTCTCAAAAAATATCTACCCAAGCCACAGGGACCTCCAAAGCAGAAACGAAAGCAACCTCCACCCCCCCCCAACACAACCCAAATGACACATAGCCCAAAAACTCAGTGTGCCACTCAACCACAGCCCATAAGGCATAACAACGTACCCAACACTCTAGTCATAGGTGACTCTATAGTCAGGCACACTGATGTTCCACTCACCAGGCTAAACAAGGAGAAAGTTACTGTCAGCTGCCTGACAGGTGCCAGGATCCTCTACATAACACATGCACTCAGGTCACTCCACAGCAAGTACAAATATGACTCTGTCATTGTCCATATTGGTGTGAATGACCTGAGACGTACCTCCCCGGACTAGATGAAAAGAGACATGGAGGAGCTTTCTGATCTTGTAGCCCAGGCAGGTATGACCCTAGCCCTGAGTAGCATCCTGCCATCACCCAAAATAATACCACAGTACAAGCACAAAATGATTGACTTCAACAATTGGCTAAGCTTCTGGTGTCATTCTTAGGGGATCCAGTATCTGTCTGCCTGGGATGACATGATCGACAACCACAATGCTTTGCCAGAAATGTCATGCAACTGTCACCCTTGGGATTCTGGATACTGGCTAAGGTTCTTGCCAACCCTGTAGTGCCTTTTTTAGGCAAGGTTCAAATGACAAATTCACCACCATAACAGGTACAAGCAAGCAAAATCCGAGGGTAATGCTATTTAATGCTAGAAGTCTAAACATCAAAATGCACTTACTCGAGGCAATCCTTAACATGGAGAACATCAACATATGTGCAGTGACAGAGACCCGGTTCAAGGCTCCAGAGAGCACCCCTGCATTACCAGGCTATAATTCATACCACACCTATCGGCCACCTAACCTGGACCAAAGCACTAAAGGCGGAGGCGTGTCCATATTCATTAAGGATATCCACACCTCCAGGCTAGTTGCTCAGCAAAATGCATCTGAGATTATCCGTGCAACTAACTCTGGGCAAGACCGCAATGCAAATTGTAGCTTGCTACAGATCCCTCACCATGCCACAGGATTCCCACTCCTCATTTCTTGATACACTGGAAAATATTAGGGTACAACCTAACACCCTAATAATGGGTGATTTCAACTACCCCACCATTAACTGGGAAAACTACTCATGTACCAACTCTTGTGCTCAACATTTTCTGGAATGCATAAATTCCAATGCCTTGGATCAGCCTATCCACACCCCCACCAGGGGCAGCAATATCCTAGACCTGGTCATTACCAACATGGGCAACTGGTGTTCCACACAGAGGTCAATTCCTCGTTGGCCAGATCCGACCACAAGCAAATCACCCTAGACAGGCACATCCCACCTCCACCCCCCATTAGGGCAACCACCATAAAAAATGTATCTAAAGCCAACTTCACATTCTTAAGACAGAAGTGGCAGACTTCACGACACCATGCTCATGTACAATAGAGATATGACTGCTGAATCCTATACAATTGCACTTTATAAGCACTTAAATGAGTGCATGGATCATGCAATCCCTAACAGAACCAAGATGCTATCCTCCAAAAAAAGGAAGCCAATCTGGTGGTACCCTGTTATAAACAAACTCTACAAAAGAAAAAATAAACTGTTGCAAAAAAGAGTAAAATCCCAAGAGTTGGAGGAACTCCCTGGTCAGCCTCAATAAGAAGCTGAAATCCCTCATAAAATCCTCCAAAGCTAGTTACAAAAACTAAATCACCACTGATTCTAAAGACAACCACAAAGCATTCTACAGCTATTGTCAAGAATCTCAATAGCAAAACTCAGATCTGCTCTGAGTTACAGCATAATGGCACTAAATATACAGAACCAACTGATGTTGCCAACATCCTGGCAGATAGGTTCAGTGCTAACTTTATCCCCCTCTCACCCCCTAGAGGGCCCATCTCTACACCGGAAGAATGCAAAGTTCATGTAATCATGGCTGCACAGGTAAAAAACACACTCTCCAAAGCCAAGAACACAGCATCCATGGGACCTGACAACATCCCAGGCTGCGTTCTACATGAACTACAGAACAAACTGGCACCCCACCTAAGTACCATGTTCAATCAAAGCCTCACCTCAGGCTTTGTGCCCACTGAATGGCACACAGCAACGGTTACCCCACTGCACAAAGGGGGAGCCACTACGGACCTCGGGAACTACCGCCCCATTAGCCTGATGAGCCTGGTCTGCAAGGCTATGGAGCATATCATCATGGAACTTATAAACAATGACATTGGTAATCTCCAAACTCTGGACTCTACCCAGTTCAGGTTTGTAAAAGGCAGATCATGTCTCCTAAACCTGATAGACTTCTTTGAAGCAGTCATTAAAGCCCTGGATGAGGGTAAGGTGGTTCACACAGCCGATCTAGATCTTGCCAAGGCTTTCAACACCATCACCCACTCTAGAATTATAGACAAACTCACTAAACTAGGTATAAATCCCTATGTCACAAGATGGGTTGCCAAATGGCTCACTGACATAACCCACACTGTGAAAGTAGCAGACTCTAAATCCAACTTCAGACCAGTGACAAGTGGATTACCACAGGATTCAGTCCTAGGTCCTCTCCTGTTTGGTATCTAATTCTCTGAAGTACAGGTTATCACAGAAGGTCTTTGGCTAAAAAAGTTCACAGATGACTGCAAACTAGGAGCCATAATTAAAACTCCTAACGATGTGGACATGCTACAAAAGGGCCTCACAGAGACAGATGCCTGGTGTCAAAGCCATGGCCTCAAGCTCAATGCCAAAAAGTGCATTGTCATCCCTTTTGGTAAAAACTCTGTACCCATGAACTACCACATAGGCGGTAGTCTACTTAACACTGAAAGTGTGATAAGAGACCTTGGGACATAGATGGACAGTAGTCTCTCCTTTGATAATCACATCGCCACAGTAGTCAGGAAATCCTTCTTCATGGCACATCTCATCACAAAAGGTTTCTCATCCAGGAAAAAATAGGTCATTGTTCCCCTCTACTCATCACTCATTAGACCCATTATAGAGTACAACGCCCCTTTTGGTATGTACCTCACAAGACATCTACAACAACTGGAAAGGCCACAGAAATACCTCACAAAGAGGATTACTGGCCTCAAAGAGATGCCCTATGCAGACCGTATCAAAAAACTCCAGCTTTACTCTGTCGCATATCACCTACTCAGAGGCGATCTCTGCCTAACATACAAAACTATGTCAAACCCAGAGCTGTTGGACATGCTCCATGTAAAGAAATCCCAATCCCTCCAAGCTACATGCTCTAGGGACCTAAACCTTTTCACCACAATAAACAGAACATGCTGGAGGGATAGATTCCTTTCCCAGAGACTTCCCATACTCTGGAACAAACTACCTATCTATATCAAACAAAGCTCTTCATTAGCACTCTTCAAGAAAAATCTTGATGATTGGATGGGGAGATAGGAAATTAACCCCGGGGAACACTTCTGTGGTTCTTTTTGACAGGGGCACAGGAAAATAATTTTCTTGGGTGGCAATAGCCAGGGTACTGTTTGGCTAGGCTTATAAAGGCCCTAGCCTGGGCCAATAGCTTAGTACCTACCTATGAACCTATGACTGCTTTGGCAGCATTATTAAGCTTTCATTTGATACCTGAAAAACTTCCTCTGGTTCAAGTTATTTAAAAAAATAAACATTGGCTTATGATACATATTCATAACTGGATGGCACAGTGGTGATGGGGTAGCATTGTCACCTCTCAGCAAGAGGTTCTCCAGTTCACTTTTTGGCTGGAGTGCCTTCTGTGTGGAGTCTGCATATCCTGCATTATTGTGGGTTTCCTCCAGGTGCTCCGGTTTCCTCCCACATTACAAAGACATGCGTCTGGAGTGTTTCTCCCTGGGCCTTTGCTGAAAATTGGCTTTGTTCCAAGTCGGACTTTCACGGTTAACAAATGTTAAATAAATAAAAAAAATAATTATTCATGAAAATAAACCACAATACCAAACCTATGTGTTGATTAGGCTTTGTAAAACAGTCCATCACACTACTGTCAAGTGGATACTGCATATTTACTGTAATTACTTTGTAATCCATTTACTGTAAAACCTTAATTGTATGATATTCTATGTATTCCCCTTTTTACCAGGATAGGCCAACTGAGCCAATTCAGGACCTTTTTCAACACTGCTACTATTAACCACCCCCATGTTAGATTGCTATCTTTAACTGCAAACCTTTTAGAAAAGAGCCTTGTATTTTAACTGAATGAACTAGTCATTTCACATCAGTGTTTTCTTTGCAAAACACAAGACTGTGATGAACATGCCAGAAAGTGACTTCAGGACTGTTGCACTAACCTTGGCTCTATGGCAAAGATAGATGGAGCTATGACTACAGCCTAAGAAAGTGGGGATTGATTAGCTACCCTGGAACTGGAGGGATCAAGTAGGAATGGAGAGAAATGAAGGGCTTTGGCCTACTCCTGTTTCCAAAGGACCGGGGAAGAATGCATGCACATGGAGATAAATTGTGATGTTATGATTTTGCCAGCAGAGATTTGGGAAATCATCTCTTATGTGTTGAAGAAGGGGAGTTGGAGTATTTGCTAGCAACATCCCTTAGGGAACCAGCATAGCTTGCCTAGCTGAGCATGCACAGGGGGATGCTTTACCACAAAAAAATATATATTAATCACTCCTGATGGCTGACTCAGTGACTGCCTGGCTGCCTCAGTGACTACCTCTCTCAGCCTGCTTTCACCCCAGTAAAGGAGAACAAATAGGCCAGTAACAGTGAGATAGGATCTGATGGTTAGCAGGAAAGGGGGCAAAATAATACACACACACACACACACACACACACACACACACACACACACACACATGCACATCCACACACACACACACACACATGCACAAAAACATACACACACGCACACAACTTTAATATTGTACAGCTATGAAAATAGTATGAGAGAAAGACAGTTAAATTACACTGTGTACAGAAACAGACAGATATAGTTATAAGCAATTCAGCTTTACTAGAAAGGCTCACCCAGATTCTGCTGCACTTTGCTGTGAGGGAAAGGTTAGTTTGCTTTTTATTTGTTGTATTACTTTATTGCCTTTTTCTGTTTTGAATACTGTGATTTGTTTTATTTACCTTGTGTTTTACTTGTATTCTGCTTTTAACTGCATATTAAAACTTGAAAAGAGACCACAGCTCTGTCTCTTATGAGTCAGGCAGAAATGTATTTCCCCACCCTCCCACGTGGTTACTGTAGTGTTCTTAAATACCACTGTCTTTCTAGTTGCCTTCCCCTTATATTAATTTACCATATATCTCATTCACTCTCTGTTTCTACTTGCTTGTGTGAGTAAGCACAAAATTATCATTTTGTGAAATCACTCCCCTTCAACTATTTAAATTTATTGGCCATCCTATTGTATTCCATAGTACCAGAATACAAAAGTGACCACCCCCTTTCAATCTATCTTGCGGTTTTAAAAAAAGTGATTTTCCACTAAAACTTAACTTTTTAGATAGGTAAATCTTAAGTTACCTACTTTCACATCTAACTCCTCTAGTATACACTGCACTGTTTAGGATAAACTATTTTTTTTTTCATCTTACCTTTAAGCATCCCTGTGACTAGCACTTGCTCTAAAACCTGCTGGAAAGCACTAGGAAGCCTTAAAATGATACAAGCACTCAGCTCTCCTTGTTAATAAGGAAAAAATAATCGTAGGCACTAAACAGCCTAAAATTGAAAAGTACCTTTCTAAGGTAAGGGAAAACAGCTCTTGTATTTTACAAAGAAAAGCACCAAACCAGGCATGTTCAAGGGTCAGCTTCCAGTGATTTCCCGTGTCCACCTGGTGAATCTGGGCATACTGGGGCAATGCAGCCATTGCCTCATGTACACAGACAACCCTCTCCTCCTACCAGCCAACACTACAACCTGTGTGAGATGCATTTACATAGCCAAACTGGAAGCAAAGCTCTCTCCACCCAAGATTGTGCTAGACAGACGAGAAGGTTAATACCCGCACTAGCAACACATAGTCCTTCTAAACCCACACCACCAACACCCTCACATAGCAACACTAAACCCTCATATGTGGAGGCCTAAGCAACAAGGACCTCCGAAGTTGAAACGCAAACAAATACCAATCACAACCAAAGTCTCACATAGCTCACAACACCAGTGTGCCACCCAATAATAGCCCCTAAGGCAAGACAGCATACCCAACACTTTAGTCATAGGTGACTCTATAGACAGGCACACTGATGTCCCACTCACCAGGCTGAACAAGGAGAAAATTACAGTCAGCTGCCTGTCAGGTGCCAGAATCCGCCACATAAGGCATGCACTTAAGTCACTCCACAACAAGCACAAATATGACCCTGTCATTGTCCATGTTGAAGTGAATGACTTGAGACGTACCCCCCTGGACTTCATGAAAAGAGAAATGGAAGAGCTCTTGGATCATGTGGCCCAGGCAGGTATGACCCTAGCCCTGAGAAGCATGCTGCCTTCGCCCAGAAGGATATCACAGTATAAGGACAAAATGATTGACTTCAACAATTGGCTAAGCTTCTGGTGTCATTCAGATGGGATCCAGTATCTGTTTGGCTGGGATGACATGATCGACAGACCACAATGCTTTGCCAAAGATGGTCTGCACCTGTCGCCCCTGGGATTCAGGTTACTGGATAAGGCTCTTGCCACCCATATAGTGCCTATTTTAGACAAAGTTCAAAGGACACAACCACCACCGTAACAGGTACAAGCATGCAAAATCTGAAGGTAATGCTACTCAATGCTAGAAATCTAAACCTCAAAATGCACTCTCTTGAGGAACTCCTAATAATGGAGAACATCGATATCTGTGCTGTAACTGAGACCTGGTTCAAGGCTCCAGAGAGCACTCTTGTAATACCAGGCTACAACACTTACTACACTTTTCGGCCACCAAACCAGGACCGAAGCACTAAAGGTAGAGGAGTGTCCACAATCACGAAGGATATTCACACCACCAGGCTAGCTGCCAACAGTTGGGGTGGGCTCTGGTGTTGGTGTTGTTTGCCTTACAAACAACACAAGGGGTTTGTTCTTGAGTCACAAGAGGGATAACTGACTAGGCTTAAAAAAATGGCTCGCAAGGGCAGTTAGCCTAGTACTAATCTATGAACCTATGAACTAACACTATGTAAGACTGCAATCCAAATTGTAGCTTGCTACAGATCTCCCACCATGCCCCAAGATTCTAACTGCACCTTTCTAAACATACTGGAAAATACTAAGATACAACTAAACACCCTGATACTGGGTAATTTCAACTACCATGCCATTAACTGGGAAAACTACTTGTGTACCAGTACCTTTGCCCAATGGTTCTTGGAATTCATAAATTCCAATGCCCTGGATCAACTAATCCATAGTCCCACCAAGGGCTCCAATATCCTAGACCTGGTCATTACCAACATGGGAAATCGATGTTCCACATCTATGGTCACCCCGTCGTTGGTCAGGTCTGACCATGAGCTAATCACCCTTGACATCCACATCCTTCCCCCACCCCCCAGTAAGGAAACCTCTGTAAAAAACTTCTCCAAAGCCAACTTCATGCTACTCAAGTCAGAAGTGACAAACTTCATGATACCCATGCAGACGGGAACTGAAAGTTCAACTGATGAATCCTACACTAAGGCACTGCATGAGCACATCCACTCGTGCATGAATCATGCCATCCCAAATAGAACGAAGATGCTCTCCTCCAAAAAAAGGAAGCCAATCTGGTGGTTCCCTGCCATAAACAAACTTTACAACAAAAGAAAGAAACAGTTGCTGAAAAGAGGAAAATGCCAGGATGCAAAAAACTCCCTTACCAGCCTCAGTAAGAAGCTGAGATCCCTTATAAAATCCTCAAAAGGTAGTTACGAAAATAAAATTGCCAAAGATTCCAAAGACAACCACAAGGCATTCTATAGCTATGTCGATAATCTAAATTGCATGCTCAGTTCTGCTCTGAGCTACAGCAGAATGGCATTAAATATACTGATCCCAAGGATATTGCCAATATCCTGGCAGATCAATTCAGTGGCAACTTCACCCCCCCTCAGCCCCTAAAGGGCCCATCTCAATACCAAAAGATTGCCAAATTCTGGTAATAACTGCCACACAGGTAAAAAACGCACTCTCCAAAGCTAAGAATACAGCATCCATGAGACCAGATGACATCCCGGGCTGTGTACTACATGAACTACAAAATGAACTAGCACCACACCTCAGTGTCATGTTTAATAATAGCCTCACCTCAGGCTTCGTGCCCACTGAGTGGCGCACAGCTACAGTTATTCCACTCCACAAGGGGGTATCCACCTTGGATCCTGGGAACTACCGCCCCATCAGTCTGATGAGCCTGATCTGCAAGACCATGGAACGTGTTATCATGGAACTTATAAACAAAGACACTGGCAAACATCAAACACTGGACCCCACCCAGTCTGGGTTCTTGAAGGGCCGATCTTGTCTTCTGAACCTGATTGCCTTCTTTGAATCAATCTCCAGAGCTGTGGACGAGGGTAAGGAGGTCCACACAGTCTATGTGGACCTCGTCAAGGCCTTCGACACCATCCCCCACTCTGGAATCATAGATAAACTTACTAAGCTGGGCATTAATCCATGCATCACTCGATGGGCTGCCAACTGCCTTACTGACAGAACCCACACTGTAAAAGTAGCAGACTCCAAATTCAGCTCCAGACAAGTGACAAGTTCAGTACCTCAGGGTTCAGTCGTGGAACCACTGTTGTTTGGCATCTGCTTCTCTGAAGTACAAGTCATCACTAAGGGACTCTGGCTAACAAAGTTCACAGATGACTGCAAACTGGGAGCCATTACTGAATCACCAAATGATGTGGATATTCTACAAAAGGGCCTTACAGAAACAGATGCTTGGTGCCAGAGCCATGGGCTCAAACTCAGTGCCAAGAAATGTATAGTTATCTCCTTTGGAAAAAAGCATGTACCCATGAATTACCACATAGGTGGCAGTACACTAAACACCAAAAGTGTGATAAGAGACTTAGGGACAGAGGTGGACAGTCTTCTCACCTTCGATAACCACATCTTTACAACAGTCAGGAAATCCTTCTATGTGGCACACCTAATCACTAAGGGCTTTTCATCCAGAAAAAAGGAGGTCATTGTCCCACTGTATGCATCCCTCATTAGACCCATTATAGAATACAATGCACTGTTTGGTATGTACCTCTTAAGACATCCACAACAACTGGAAAGGCTGCAGAAATACCTCACTAAAAGAATCACAGGCCTAAAGCAAATGCCTTATGCTGACCATCTAAAATAAACTCCAGCTATACTCTGTGGCATATCGATTACTCAGAGGCGATCTCTGCTTAACATACAAGGCCATGTCAAACCCTGAGCTGTTGGACATGCTCCACTTAAAGAAATCCCAATCCCTCAGAGACACACTCTCCAGGGATCTAAACCTTGTCATCACAATGAACAAAACATGCTGGAGGGATAGGTTCCTGACCCAGAGAGTTCCCAGTCTCTGGAATAGATTGCCCATACATGTCAAGCAGAGTGCCTCTTTGGCACTCTTCAAAAGGAACTTTGATGATTGGATGGGAGATAGGAAATTCACCCCGGGGATCACGTCAGTCCCCCTGCTAGACAGGGGTCCAGGGAAGTAAATAATGTGGTAAGAAAACCAGGGAAATGTTATGGCTAGGCTTGTATAGGCCCTAGGGCCAATAGCCTCATACCAACCTATGAACCTATGAACCAGTATTACTTTATTTATACCCCAAATATTAGTATTGATCATTACAAAAAAAAAAAAAGTGGGGTGTCTTACGTTATGTAGTTCCCATGTTCTCATTTTTTAATTTCTTTTTTTTTCTTTTTGTATTCAAAAGAATTCAAGAAGTACCCAAATGACCAGAAGGAGATGATCAGTCCTTTTTTCTTCAAGTGAACCCCATCATGTCTGTGCATGTATGGTTGCTCTGTTGTGATGGAGGGGTATTTGTATGCTGACCATTCAGATTTTATCACCAAGCCCCTTAGGTACCCACTAGTCAGCATGTATTTTTCTTCCTTTGCTTTCTGCTTGTTAGCAACCCTCTGAGTTTACTGCTGGATAATGTCAGATCATATAAAACATCAGTTCATTCTGTGGCTATGAAGCCTTAGCATCCCTGCCAGCATGTAGCAGAAACATATCTGGGATCAGAGATAGTGTTTCAATGGCTTTGCTTTAAGCTGAACATGTCTGCTCCTCTTTGTGACCTTGAAGCATTAGACTAACCTCAAATCATGAACTGTAAGAGCTGGGCTAAGAATTTTTCTACTTACTTTTTGAGTGTGCTTGTATTGATTTAAACAGTGGGCTCTGCTTCAGTAATCTGTCAGATAGACCTCAAGCAGCTAGTTTTGCGTTGGTGATAGGAGTGCAGACTGCCTTTGTTCTGAGTACCTGAGCCCTGGAGTACACACACCAGAGCTTATTTCAACTGGTTAGTGTACTTTTTTGTTCTGTATTGTTTTTTTTTTTTTCTGAATTATTTTAAATTGAGCTTGTCTGCTTCTAGATGTAATCTTCAGTCATTGGATTGACTGTTAAATCAGGCTCATAACATAACCTCCACTGTGTCTGGCTTGCAGGCGGTGGACAACTGTTTGGGGCATTTACATAATTATAATAGTCCTCTGACTATTACAATTGCAGTTCAAACAAAGCACTATTTTGTCTCTAAAGCTAGTCTTGAATATTCATGGGTAGACTCAAATTTAGGATTATCATGAAAAGCCATGCTTCACTTGGGGAAGTAAATACTATTAAGAGCTTGAAAAAGGAGCCACAAACCTTTGAGGTTGTGCATTTACAGATGTATAAACCTAGGCATCTTACGCCTTATTCAAGCTTATAGCACCTTTTTTGTTTATTTTCAGTTAACAATCATACCTCCTTATGGCATCCAGACCATTTTTTGGTATTACTTCTTTAACTAAGTCACTTACCGACTAATAACAGGCAATATTAGAAAGGGCAAAGACTTATTAATAACATGACACTAAGATTGTTAATGTATGATGTCTTGCAGTAGAGAAATTAATCACTTTTTGCTACTTATTATTCATATTTTCATATTTATGTTCATATTTTCAAAACCGAGCGACCTATATGCAGTTTAGGGGTATGGTGGGTGACATGAAAATATACTGTCAATTTGTATTTATATCGCACTATACTGGAATACTAATGGATGGTTGTTAATAATTATGAAAATATGCAGTCTTTCCAGATGCACTTGACACTTCAAAACCCAAGTGACATACAAACTGCTGTATAGCATATGTTGAAACCTTAGATCATACCTCTCAAGTGTACCTCATTACGAGGAACGTATCTCATTTGGGGTCTTAAAAAGTTCATGTTCCTCAAAGTTCCACATTGAAAGACTCTGTCACACATTCAGTGTTAGGAATTTTTTTTAAGTGAAATCCATTGTAAATAGAAATGAATCATATTAATTCATTAAAATATCTTCTTTATAAGTAAAACCAGCATATTTTAACCATCCTATGGCCTTCCTAGTTGAAGTTGTTAGTAAGCCATTAGTATATGTTCCACATTTTGCCCATTTGTTCCACATTATGAGGGATAGTTCCTCATTTTGGAGATGGAAGGTTGGGAACAATGCCTTAGATATAGCTGAAGAAAATTACACTGATATTTGCACTTTAAGTTGCACATCTTGAGAAATATTCAGTGTTATTTATATTCCTAATTATACAACTAAGCATGTGTTTTCAAATTTCTCACTAAAAATGCACTCAGACAGGAATTTCCTGGTGTTGTGTGAAAGCTTATGTCTCTTTAAAGATAGTGCTAGCAAAATGTGTCTAGGTTGTACAATTTCCAAGATATAGCAATTTTTCTGAAAGTTTGGAAAATGTCTAATTCGAAGTTTGTGTACATTATGATATAGCATTTATGGAAAGACTATAAATGCCTTTACTGATATCACTATACTGAGAACACTGCTGGTTGTATAGTTTTATTAGCTTTTATTGTTCAGAAAATATTTGCATATGTTTATGTTATGCTTTTTTACATTGGATTTTTAAGAAAATGCTGAGGAATTCAAGAATGTGTGTAAGCTGCTAAAGGTATGGCACTCCAAAACGCATAGGTGTTTCTGAGATAGTATTTTTCCTTTGTTCCTATGTTCACTCTTGGTATCACAGCCACTTACAAGTGGACACACGTGGGATGCCATCTTCCTCAACATCAGCAATGTCATGCAGTCACTTTTTTATCTCCCTACATTTCAGGCAATCATCTTCTTCATAAGCAATGGAATGTACTCACTTTATTTTTATGAGTTTTGAGGCCATCTTCTGCATCTCCTTGGGATTATAACTGATTGTGTAATGTTGTAAGAATCACTTTATCATGCAATACATTGTAGGCATTAGATTTTCATACTGTAATAAGATTATTCAAGGAATTCATTGTACCTAACTTTGTGACATACAGAATTCAGACAACCCAAGTCTGATTAGCAGCCTGGGTAATGGAAGAGAGGTAGAGGAGGGCAGAGGGTAGGATAGGATTGCATGACCTATGTTGTTTTCCTGTACTCAAGGAGGTGGAATGTGTGGTCTGGCATCTGTTTGTCTGAGACTAGGAATAGCTCTTACCTGTCTATCAGCACCAAAACACAAAAACATTATTTCTGTTACATTCATTTATACCTTTATGATGTGCAGAATTGTATTTATTGCTTCCACCACTGCTTTTCGATTATCTTTATTACACTTCAGCCATTACCAACAATTGTCATATAATAAAGACAGGTGGGAGGATGGCATAATGGTTAAGGTGTTTACCTTAAAGACACAAAGTGCAGGGTTTGATTCTCACATGAAGTAACTGGCTAGGCTTCAAAAGGGCACTTAGCCTAGTATTAACCTATGAACAACATCCTTGGCTTTAAATGGCCACAGCCATGTATTTACTGGCAGAGTGTTTACCAATTTAAATTCAGGAGATATGTGCAAAGGCAGCACCTTCTGGGAGATCTTGTTTTGCACCGGTCTGTGCATCAGTTTCCTAGCCCTACAGAGCAGCAGCACTGTCACTATCCGGACTTATCCTGCATTACATCAAAGGCCTGTTATCTTCCATATCATCATTTCTGTATCGATCGCACACAGTACACATTACAATCTGCCAAGGGAGACCTGGCTAATAAGCCCTACTCTCTCCCATGATGCTACTCGGTTTGTGGGAGGGCTGCAGAGACAATCACTGATCCTACCCTCCCCCACTTACCTTGGCTCCCTTGTCAATCCTGTCTTCTGTCACTGAAGAGTGGAAGAACCCCCCCTTGTTTTTGGAAAGTACATTTCCTTACCTACCCTGTAGTCTTTCCCTTAAATATGCATAAAAAGCTGCTATATCTTGCAATGACTAGCTGGGACCTTGAACATAATACATTACTGGCCATTTCCTTTTTTATGTTTCTGTATGCTGCGTACACTCCATTAACCTTTGCCATGAATTTTCCCATGGTGGAATTAATCCTGTGTCTAATCCTTTCTGATCTTCTGATGGATGTGGCTCTATGACATTTCATCCTCTGAATCATCTCAGACCATAACAGTTGAGCCTGTGGCCAGTGTTCCCTTAAGAATGCTACCGTTTCTTACATTACTACCACAAAATCCACACTTCACACTGTAACATATATCATTACCTCCTAGGTCTAGTAAGATCTTGACCAGTTGCCCTCAGGTTTTATAGTTTGTACCAACCTTAGTCTAATTTCACTATGTAATATTTTTGTTCTCCGTTACAACCATCTTCTGCAATCTTTTCATATAAGAATGACCAGATATTCACATTTCCTGTTGTGCATGAGATCTTGTTTTTGCAGTTTAAAAGGCAATAGTCTGATGTGTGCTATAATGGGTTACTTCTCAGATATCTTTTGTAAGCATTAATCTTCCATCTTCCCTATTACTGAATGCTATCCCATGATGCCCCCACCTGTTGTGCATAAGGGGCCACCTCTATCTTATCTGAGTATGGGGTAGATAGTTTGGGATATAACCTGCCACTTCTTTATAGTACTACCCTCACAAGAAACTGTGTCAGCAAGGTACCCTTCTAATGCCAAAAAATGAACCTCCATTGGTGGCCCACCATGCCTTCTACTGTTGCAAACATTGCACTTCCTCCCATAGTATAGTTCCCGGGTTGTATAACCACACTTACTGTCACTTTGATTCTTAGTCTGCCTTTGACTTGGCTACCCATATGCTTCCTCCCTTGTCTGAAATTCTCACATCTTATGAATGCAAGATTATATCACACCCATTCCTACCATATGGTTGCATCAGTTCTTAACACCTATGCATGACTCCTACTCTGCAACCTTACATTCCAGGTATGCAGATCTGCAGGTTGTTCCTGTTTACCATTAGACCATGCTAATTCTGACCAATTAACTACTCTGCATAGGGATATTAAACATAAGCTCTGAAAAATCCAAATCTCATATCCATAATGATATGTCAAATAAGTCAGTCAAATAAGGCTTGCATTACTGTAGGTCCACCTGGGTACTTTCTATCTGAGTTGCATGGGTATCTCCTTCTCCAGCCTTATCTTACTTGCTTTTTTGAACTGTACCCCCCTTGGAGTTGTAAAGCCAGCTGATAGCATTCCAGGTGTAAGGCTGCCTTCCCCTTGCTCCAGCCTGCATCCAACAATAACAGGATTTGTGCCCTTCATTGTTTTACTGTACTGGACCACATCATTGGTCATCTGTGCACCCTTCTAATATTTATAACATGCTGTAATCCCTTTTTGTATGTCATCCAAGTACCTGCACTAAGGGCTTTATTTATTAGTTGCCACTCTCATATGTCTGCCAATACCATAAATAAATAAATAAATTTGTACCAGCTCTAGCATTGATGCTATATGCAGTGCTATATATTCCCAGCTTAATTGTAAACTGTATAACATGCATGTGTGTTGCCTGATATGAGATGGAATACCATGTTTGCAAATCGTTTCTACCTCTGGGAAAACTCCATCTCCAATATGACTAAGTGAACCCTACCACTAATAATCATGGCCACCTGCTGCTGAACCAGCCTCCTCTAACATACCCCTCTCACACAAATCCTGCACTGACTCCCCAGCAGTTGTGTTCACTTATTTGTTTTATTTTCATGTATTTGTTTTTGTTTATGGAGGAGGAGCCCTGATCCCATTGCACCATTATCCAGCTCAGCCCAGGGATAAATGAAATTTATAATCATTTAGAAAATAAGACATAGCAGTTACAGAATAATGTCACCGCTGTCTAGCAGAAACAAAATTTTTAAAGTAATTACAATTACACATGCCATGATCATAGTATATCTGTGATATTTTACATTTTAAAACAAAATATGCAATTTTTAAAGAACTATAATTACCATATTATACATGCAGAATATATGCAGAGAAGGGATATTTTGAATAAGTATGCATTTATTTTTATTTCTGTTTCCTCATCTATGCTAACCTCCTGCCAGAGTACTACCCCACTGAATTTTCAAATGAAATTGCAGTGTACTTCTAAACTGTGTTTCAGGCTTTTAGCATCTTATCCATTTTGCTGCCACTTTCAACATGCTTGATGTGCCCGCTGGGATCACTCTGCAGGCAAAATCTAATAAGGTCATTAATTCCTACAAACTCCTTTCATGTGATATTCTCTTTTCTCAAAGCCTGCTCAAAAGATTTGTTTTACCTCATATTTCAAACATTTATATATAAAAAACTGTAAGACACAAATACAATTGTTGTACTCATGACACTAGCATAAAATTTCACAATGCTATGTTATAACAGCCAGCTCCACTGGCGTTGAGGGATAAAGTTCTGACTAATGACCAAGTGACTAACATTAGACTACCATCTCTGATGGGTGAAGGAGCTGGCAGACTAGGATGGGCATGCCTTATGGAGGGAAGGAGGGAGTATGGGATACATATTGGACAATCCATCAGAGGAGGGATTGTGTTGTATAAGCATCCTAGGGGTAGGTGTTTGGTCCAGCAAGCAACTTACTGGTATTAGCCTTCATTAGGAAGGGTACTGTTTAACAGGAAGGGCATTGTGTGATACAGGTAACTTGTCCCAAACAGATGGAATGGGGTTTAGCCATTCAAAATGCCCACATAGCTGGGATATCAGTGAGGAGACAAACAGCTGTTATGGCTGCCTGAATGATGGCCTCTCAGGACAGCTCCTGCTATTGTGGTTCTAGGGTCTCCTCAACATGGAGAAATGAATGGACTCCAGTCCAGTCCATTTTGGTGAGACTTGATAGTTGGTAGGTACTGTGACAAAAATAATGTAGGCAATTTTATGTAATACAGATAAGAACACAAATGTTCAGATGACTACAGCAGTATCCACCACAGAACAGGGGTTTACATACAAGGATGTGTATTTCAGAGGTAATGGAAATACATACTTCCATTTCTGGTAATTATAAAACTTTTCCTACTAATGTTATGGTAACTCAGCAGATAACAGAACTGGGCATCAATAGCCACTGTAATACCATTAAAATATTTTTACTCATGCACCCCTGGTATGTGGCTAAAGCCCAACACGTATGCTAATTATATGGCTGTGCCCTTGAGTAACAGAAATTGATGTACCATAAGCTATAATGTCTCTTTATAGTTTGCAGAAAAAACACTCACAGTTATGGCTTTCTCATTTCTGCCTTGTTCCCCTAGTATTTATTAATATGTAAATATCATAAACATGTGTTTTTATTTATGACATATTAGCAGAGAATTATTTTATGCCGAGGAATGTCAAAAGAAATATGTGTTGCAATTACAACTATATAGAAGACACATGTTGGCAAATTGTTCTCTTTACACATAATGCTGTTTAGTAGACATTTTACCCATGTATTATGTTATTCCACATTTCTCGTTTGCTCTTCCAGATGCCTGGTAAGGTGGAAAAAATTATTTGATTTGATTTGTTATGCATTTAACTGCATTAAGTCACGTGTTTTGTATTCACTACAAATTATGTCACACAATACTCATATTAAAGTATTATTTTATTATATATTTCTCAAGTATGTATTTCTAGGATGAGATTGGAAAGGGTCCATTTGGATAAGTACTCTATCACATCTAAAATACAGAAAAAAACAAGTAAGAAAATAAACAAAGATAGCTAGATAGAGAAGTAGATTGATATGCTGTGATATGGTTGTGTGTGTGTGTGTGTGTGTGTGTGTGTGTGTGTGTGTGTGTGTGTGTGTGTGTGTGTGTGTGTGTGTGTGTGTATCTCTTAACTGTCTGTGAATTTGCAAAATGTCCATAATTTTGCCTGCCTCATACTTTTGGGATCTTCCTAATAAAATTACTTTTTTTGTCTAGTAAACAAAATAGTGACAGACATTTATGTTTTTGGCTTTGTAACCTGCAGAAAATATGTGCTAATGCAAAGCTTGTTATCTTAGAAGAAATGTGGCTATGATTTTACCCTTTGCCCCACATTAATGACTTTTCCTCTGTTTCCTGAACTAAGAAGCTGCGAATTATGCATGTGTGTGTATGTGTGTAAGAGACAGAGACTGATTACACACATACACACATACACACACAGCAAATTATCAGTGAGCATGCTGCTAAGAGGAAAACATGGTACTCAGAGGAAACTCACAGAAAGATGAGGTCTTGCAAGGGGCATGGCCTCTTTGAAAGTAAAGACACCTAACAGTTCCTGAACATCAATTATTCCAGGGTCTTAATTAATGCATCTTAATGTCAAGAGATTGTACTTCAACAACACGTAGTGCAGCTAGCCCAGAAAGCACGCAGAGTTAGAAGGTAAATGGATTATGCTATTAGTAAAATCACAAATAAAACTTATTAGGCTAATTATTGAGTATAACACCTCATTTTGGTATGTCCCCCTCCAAACACTTGACACAACTTGTACAACCAAAATGCTTTCTCACAAAATAAATCAAAGACCTAAACCATTAAAGATACAAATAACCATCTCAAAGTCTTGCCCCTCTTCTTTATATCCTACAGGCTACTGAGAGGCTATCTCTGCTTCAACCGACTCCATGCTTTCAGACCTACTTCACATTCACACATCTAATAGTGGCATAAACACCAAATTGAGAGATCTTATTCTCTTCTGCATCAAAAAACTGAATATATGTGACTGAGAATACCACTTCTCTGGAATTGTCTTCTTCTCCACATAAAACAAAGGTTGTATCTTACTCTGTTCAAGTGTAATCTGGACAAATGGAAGGAAAACCACAATCCTGGTTTAGCACCCTTGTCCATTATGGATATGGGCATTGAGTGATGAGTAGAGACATGGTGGCAGTTTAACAGATGGTTTATTGTACACTCGACATAGCTGCTTCTGCATGAACATTCTACGTCTTACTTGTAACACATGCTCAGTACAGTTAGCTTAATACCGTCCCCCCCAACTTGGAAACTTCCTTTGCTGGAGGGATAGATTTATCTGACTCTGTTCAAGAGAAATCTAGACCTGTGGATGCAGATAGCCTAGTATAAACCTATGAACCTATGAACCTATGAACTACAGTGGTTGATAAGATACAGACAGCAGAGAATAGCACACTGTTCTACATCCTCCCTCTTTACTTTGTGCCTATTGCAAACACGTGCACAGATCTGCACTGATATTTCTTAAACACGTTCAAGAATTACTCATTGTGTAACACTTCAACATTGGCTTTTTGGCTACAAATGCAGTTTACTGTACATATCTAGCGTTACTTTTGCAGACTCTTCCTGCCCTACTCACGTACAAATTTCAAGTACCGTTAGGAACAGGACCTGTCTCAAGAGATTTCAAAGTCAAAGTCAAAGAAAACTTTATTGTCATTTAGAACTGCACAGCAGTGTAGCTGAACAAAATTACAATGCTTCATTCTCAGTGCAGGAAACAGTTACACATATAGACGGAGAATAAAATATCACAGTAGAATTTTAATAAGTAGCAATTTGTAAGTAAAGTAGGACAGCAGTGACCCACACCCATCATAGAACAGGAGACAAGGAAGACAAGGAACAATATAAAGGTAATATTGTCAAAGTAATATTGAAACAATAGCAGCATATCTATTAGACTGAAATATTGCACAGTTTGTATATTGCACTTTACAGTCTTTCAGTGTGGTAGGTGAACTACCTTAATATTGCACTTGGTTATTGCACATCCATAAAATAAGTCACTTGATAGGCTAATTATGTAACAGAAGTGGCTGACTGTTTCAACAGACTCATGGTTTGTTTTTATCAAGAGTTCAACAATCTAATGGAGAGAGAAAAGGAAATGTTATTTAGTCTGGCGGTCTTACAATGCAGGCTTCTGTATCTCCTGCCTGAGGACAGGCAAGTGTACAGACCATTGGCAGGATGCGTTGGATCACTGGAAATCTTTATGGCCCTGTCGATGCACCGGCATTTGTGTAGATCTTCCAGAGGTGTAAGAGAGGTACCAATGATTCATTCTGCTGACCTTACAACTCTCTTGAGAGCCTTCAGATCCTTACTGTTAGAGTTCCCATACCAGACTGTAATGCTGTTGGTCAGGACACTTTCAATGGTGCCCATATAAGAGGTCTGAAGTATGGCGCTTTGTAACTTTGCCTCCCTAAGTTTCCTTAGAAAGTGCAAGCATTGCTGAGCTTTTTTGACTGTGCTGTATACATGGACTGACCAGGATAAGTTCTCCGTGATATGAACACCCAATAACTTTGTGCTCTTGAATCTTTCCACTGTCATCCCTTTCATCACTAGAAGTTTCTGTGGTACTTGAGATCTTCTGAAATCAACAATCAACTCCTTTGTGTTGCTGACATTCAGTGCTAGATTACTGTTGTCACACCAGACCAGTAGTTGATCAATCTTATTCCTGTAGGTCTCCTTCTGTCCATCTTTGACTAGGCCTATAACAGTGGTGTGGTCCACAAATTTGATGATCCTATTCGTCTCATGTCTGGCCATGCAGTTATGTGACAGCAGAGTGAAAAGGAGAGGACTTAAGACACCCTTGTGGTACTCCTGTGTTCAGGATGATACATCCAGAGCTGTTGTCTCCCACATGAACCTTCTGAGGCCTTTCAGTAAGGAAGCTCAAAATCCAGTTGCATAAATGAGAGTCTATGCCCAGCTGAAGTAGCCTCGATATCAGATTCTGAGGGATGACAGTGTTGAAGGCAGAACTGAAATCAATCAATAACAGTCTTGCATAGCAGTTTTTCATTCTAAGTGGTTCAGTGTTTCATGGAGTGCTAGTGAGATGGCATCTCCTGTACTGCGGTTTGTCCTGTATGAAAATTGCAGTGTGTTCAGTGTCACAGGTAAGACTGAGGCTATATGATCTTTGACCAGCCTCTCCAGGCACTCCATTACCATTGAGGTTAAAGCAACTGGTTAGTAGTCATTCGTTGTTGGCTGTGGTTTCTTGGGTAGAGGAATGATAGTCATTTCCTTGAAGATTTCAGAACACTGGCTAGATGAAGTGAGGTATTGAAGATGTCAGTGAGTACTGTAGCCAGTTCCATTGCACATTCCCTTAGTACCCTGCCCATGATGTTGTCAGGGTCAGCTGCTTTCCTTGGAGATTTATTTGAAACAGAAACATTATTTGATATATCAGAATTATGAGAACAAGACTGTCCATTTTCTGGAAGTTGATCAGTTAGTGATTTAGTCAAGGAACTGAAATCACTAGTACACACAGTCTGTTGTGGCTTCTACTCTGGGACAAATGTGTCTGCGATTTCTTCTGTAGTCTACACCTTCGGATTGAATTGTGTAAGACCTTGGTTCAACACAAATGTCTTTTATGATTCCCACATGATCATGACCTTACAGAGTTTGCATTTGAACAGCTTTACCTTGCAATAATGGTTGAAGAGGTTTACTGGTTTTGTCATAGTATACCTTTCGCAAATGAAGTTTTTTCAATAGTTGAGCCTTAACTTCCTCATTACTCTTTGTGATTGGCACTAACAGCCATTTGTTGAATGGAAGAGTTGCCTGTGTTTGTCTCAACATCAGTGTTTGAGCAGGTGAACCAAGTGTCTGGTCACAAGGAATGTTTCGAAGATTCAGTAAATTAAGGAATACATTGAATCCTTCCCTTGTGGACTTTTCCATCAAATATTTTGCATTATAGGTTCATAGGTTCATAGGTAGGTACTAGGCTATTGGCCCTAGGGCCTATATAAACCTAGTCAAATGGTACCCTGGCTTTTGCCACCCAAGAAAATTATTTTCCTGTGCCCCTGTCAAGCAGAGCCACAGAAGTGATCCCTGGGGTGAATTTCCTATCTCCCATCCAATCATCAAGATGTTTCTTGAAGAGTGCTAATGAGGAGCTTTGTTTGATATACATAAGTAGTTTGTTCCAGAGTATGGGAGGTCTCTGGGACATGAATCTAACCCTCCAGCATGTTCTGTTTATTGTGGTGACAAGGTTTAGGTCCCTAGAGCGTGTAGCTCAGAGGGATTGGGATCTCTTTAAGTGGAGCATGTCCAACAGCTCTGGGTTTGACATAGATTTGTATGTTAGGCAGAGATCACCTATGAGTAGGCGATATGTGACAGAGTAAAGCTGCATACTCAGTTAAACCATTAGCTTGTGGATATTCTGGACTACTGGTTACATAAATGAAAACCCAAGATCTAGCAAATTCTTTAAAACAATGACTGGTAAATTGTACACTGTTACCTGAAATGACTTTATGTGGACTTCCATGAACTGAGAAATGTCTCTTTAGTTTCATAATCACTGCGATAGATGACAAGTTATGAAGTAAGTCAGCTTCAAACCAACCAGATTATGATTCAGCTAGTACCAGATAGTGTTGACTATTCCATTCAAAAATGTCTACAGCATCTGTGGACCATGGTAAATCAGGGATTGGGTGCCGATGAAGAGGTTCTTTCTTCTGATGTGGTTTACTACTGTTGCAAACTGAACAGGATAGTGTCTCTCTTTCAATATTGTTGGACATTGAGGGCCAAAACACAATACCCTTTTCCCTACTTTAAGCTGATTCAGTGCCTGGGTGACCTCTGTGCAGGATTGTTATGTATTCCTTTTGCAATGATTTAAGAACTACAGTTTTTGGACCTTTCATAATGATACCATCTTCCACAATGAGCTCATCTCTGTATGGGAAATACAGCTAAAGTTCAAGTGGCAAATCTGTCTGATGTGTTGTCCATCAGTGGTTAATAACGTTACTGAGTATTTCAAAATTTGGATCTTTAGCAGTATAGTTTCTTAACTCATCAAGCCGTGATGATGAAATGTATTCGACTTCCATAACTTCAAATTCCGCTGTCTCATTTTCATGCTGCTCTGCCATCTTTCTGGGTGCTCAAGACAAAGCATCTGCAAGATAAATGTGTTTGCCTTTGTTGTAAACAATACTGAAAATGTATTTTTGCAATTTTAACATCACACGTTGCAATCTTGCTGGAGCATTATGTATCAGTTTGTTCAAACTTGTTACCAATGGCTGATGATCTGTTTCAATCTGACATGGTCTTCCGTGAATTTGGAACATGAAGCACAACTGCAAGAAGCTCTTTTTCTATTTGCACATAGTGAATTTCTGTTGAAGTCAAAGTACGAGATGCATACGCAACTGGAATGCAAAACATGATGCACCAAGACCATATTGTGAAGCATCACAAGTGAGAGTCACTGGTTTATGAACATCATAGTACCTCAGTCCAGGCAGACTGGAAATTCTCTTTTTTAAAGTATCAAATGCTTCTTGATGCTGCTCATACTAAGACCATTTTATATCTTTGTGCATTAACTCACATAATGATGCAGAAAGCTCACTAAGGTTAGGAATGAAGCTTCCTAAATAGTTAATCATACACAGGAAATATTGTACAGATGTAACATTCGCTGGAACTGGCATTTCATTGATCACTGTTACCTTTGATGGATTAGGTTGAAGGCCTGAACTTGTGAACATGTGACCAACACAGGCAACTTCTTTCAGTTTGAAATGACATGCGTGAATGGGCGTACCTTCGTTGAGGGGTTCAGCTAAGATTAACCTCACATGCACGATCTAGAACTTTCCTGAGGTTTCTGTTAAGTTCTATTTCTCTATTGCCTCTGACGATAATGGCATCAACTATAATGACACAAGGATATCTAGCAAATATTTGTACCATGGCATGTTTGAATACTTTGCTGGCAGAACTGATCCCAAATGGCATGCTCAAAAATCTATACCTTCCAAATGGTGTGCTACAAGTCATTAATAAACATGATTTGTGATCCAACAAAATTTGCAAAAAGGAGTTCTTAGCATCTAGAATTGAGACAACAGTGGAATTAGGCTGCTACTAATGCTATTTCCTCTAATGTACGTATTGGGTGATGAGGACAGTTAAGAGTTTTATTTAGGTCACAAGGATCAATACATATTTGAATATCATCTGAGCATTTCTTATGAGCTACTACCATAGATAATACCCATTCAGTAGGTTCTGATACAGGACTGAGAGCACCAGAATTTACCATTTTGTCTAATTCTGCTTTAATTTTTTTTTGCATTGCTACTGGAATCTTACATTCTGGTAGAACAACTGGATTTACCTCATGGTTCAGCTTCATAGAATATGTAATGGGAAGCTTACCAAGTTTATCTGTGAAGAGATCAGCATATTCTTTGAAAATATGTTGTGAAAAACTCTAATTTTCATTTGTATCTAAATGATGAGCTTCTTTACTGAGCAAAATCAAACTTATACATAGGCTGTCTTCAAGGCCTAGTAATGATTGTACATCTCTGTGAACTAAAAATCATAGCTGTTGCCTGCAAAATGACAAGAAAGGATTACAGTGTCATCCATCTGAATTTCTTCACCACCATAAGCAACTAATTTTGTACACTTCATGGAGTCAAAATACTTTCCAGCTTTTACTGACATGACATGACATTGCATTTGGATCTGGTGTCCATTTTGAGGTCTATTGGTTTCCCATTAATTTGTACAGTACAAAATATTTCACTCTTTATTGACACACATGAATTTACTACGTTAACTGTTACAGCAAACTCAGAAACACCATCAACATAAAAAGATTCATCACTGCCTTTCAAGCTTGTCACAGTCTCGATTTGATTCACTGTTGCTTCAGAGTAATCTTACTATTAAGTAGTGTTGATTGCAAAACTTTATGAAATGATTCCACTTTTTGCATTTGTGACACTGCTGACTATAAGCTAAACACTTTTCTCATTTGGATTCATGACTGCTTCCACAATTGTGACAATTAACAATGGGAGTTAATGGTATAGCTTTTCAGTTTACACTTATGAGGCTTTATTTTCTTAAATTTCTGTTGCACACTGTCGACATTTGCGGTAGCAATTACAGCAAGCATATTTGTATGGTTTTCTGTGAGCTCATGTATCTGGCAAACGTCAGTAGCTTTGCTCAGTGTTATTCACTATCATGCAGTAAAAGTTTCATCACTGTATCATTATTTATACCACACACAAGGCAGTCTTTTATTAAATCATCTGACAGATCCCTAAATTTATATGTTTTTGCTTTATTTCGTAAGTCAGTAACAAATGCTTTAATAGTTTCACCATGCTTTTGATTCCTTGTGTTAAATGTATTCCTTTCCATCATTATATTTGTCTGAGGTTTACACAGTTCCCTGAATTTATGTTTTAAACAGTCTGGATCATCCCTTGTTTCTGCTGGAGCAATAATATGGCAGTTTTCTCCCTCTCCTAAATGAACAGCAGGTGCATACACAAAAGAACGCTCTTACTTAATGGCCTCTGAGCCACTGAATTGAGAAGTATAAATGCTCATGTGCATGAATCCTTATCAGAATATGCAGCCGCTGTGAAAATCTCATATACTTGTTCAAGTACACACCAATTCTGTGCAACATTGCCATCAAAAAACCAAAGGCTTGGGTGTGCGAAATCCATCTGACATGCCGTTAAAGTAAATGCAAACACCTTATAGACTTTTCTGTTTACGAAATTCTTTTAATATTCCCTAAAAGTAAATGCAAGTAACTGTAGCACTTTAGACATTCATTACACCATGGAGAGGCTTATGTGACTTACTGCATACATTCATTGCAGTTTGAAGAGATCTGTATAACCTCTGACATTTTGTTGCACTTGTAAAAGACTGAAATGTCTTCTAACACTTCATTACACTTTGCAAGACTTAAACGACTTGAATCCAGCTTCTGACACGATGTTGAATGATGAGTGGAGACATGATGGCAGTTATGGTTTATTGTACGCTTGACATAGCTGCTTCTGCATGCACATTCTACAGCTTACTTGTGACATGCAGTTAGCTTAATACCGTCCCCTGACCTGGAAACTTCCTTTCACTACAGTGGCTGATAAGGTACAGACAAGAAAGCATAGCACACTGTTCTACAGGGGTAACATGCAAATATCTGCCCAGCCCTGGATTATTCAAACTTAAAATACAAGGGCTCTAGTTTATTCGTAAACAGGGGATATAAAAAAAGTTCTTAAAATCTCATGTCCAGGCTTCTGAAGATCCTGAGCAATAGTCTGGTAAGTACTTATGAACCTATGAACATACCAGAGCCCCACACAATTCATAAAAGTGCACAACCTCCCTGGCCTGTCTACATACCCTACTGCATATCTGGCAGAGTCTAAGAACACAGCAGGTATGCAAATGATGTGTTCCTATAATTTGTGATTTAAAAGTCTATGACTTGTATAAAGGAAAGTGTATAAAACAGACACATAATTATTGGGGGCCAGCTATGGATTAACCAGAGTTACATAGGTTCATAGGTGCATACTAGGTAGACTGTTTAGATGACCGTAAAGAAACTGGCCACTGCAGTCATACCTTCTTGAAATGGGACTGAGCAGCCAGATGTGGGGTGACTTAACAATTACTAATCTTTTTGTCTAAGTTAGATTTAAAGAGGGTTTGGGAGCCCCTTTGTTTGATCTGGAGCTGGAACTTATTCCAAAAGTTGACAAAAGGTATTTATCCCATAAATGGTCCTGTTTATATCTGTAGCCATGCACCTGATGACCCCTGTAAAGGTGATATAACATAGCTGAGTAAAAACATCATGTTTACAAAACCATAACTGCTCACAAACTGTACATTTTAAAAAGTGATGCAATGGCACATCTTGGAGCAAACATCCAGGCACACTGACACAACCACACCAATACCAACTCAAAAATAACATTGCTCCTCCAAAAGGACTCAACATAACACCCAGTCACTTAATTAGCACAGTGTGCAAATGTAACCTGTTCCTCTGTCATACCTAAGAGGTTTCAACATTCAAGACTTTCTATTTGCTATGGCAGCAGAGTAGGGAATGAGAAAACATACTGCTGGCAGTTTCTATACAGGTGTTATGGAAAGAGATATACCTGATGTCCATTAAGTGTATCAGCAGGATACCTGGTTGTCCACCTAAGGCTGTTACATGTGGGATGGTACAAGGAGGTAGTTGCAAGGCATATACAGTTCAATTCAGTTATGTCAACAACATAATTCATTTGTAAAAGACAGAAACAAAGTAATAGATGTGAAGATTACTGATCCGTGCCAATACTGGCTGACACAGGTTCAGTGCAAACTTCTCCCCCCCCCCAAAAGATATCTATACCAATACCAAGCAGCCCCCCCCAAATCTCTCAGCGCCCCAAGTGAACTGCTCTCTCAAAAAGCAAAACACAGCATCCATGGGACCTGATGGTGCCAAAAATGCATAGTCATACCCTTGGGGAAAACAAGGTTACCCTAGCTACCAAATAGGTGGCAAATTTGGGATGTATCTGTTCAAAATGGGTATAGTTCCCCATACTAAAGGGGTGGCGTAAGCCACAAAACGATGGGCTAGGCTTGTAAATGCCCTCGGGCAGATAGCCTAGTATAAACCTATGAACCTATGAACCTATGAACCTAATAAAAAATATATTTCCGACTGCCAGTGCACAGAATATAGCTGACTCAGCAAAGAAAATGCCATCACTTGACAAAAATGACTAAGATAGCCAGTACATAGGCAGACGATAAAATTATGAATGTACTAACAGCAAAGCTGATAACACTTAAAAAGACTACTTAACTATGAAAACACAATGGAGCCTAAGCCAAGTTGCTTTTCATTCTCAATGAAGTCAAAAAGCTCTAGAAAATATGAAAATGGGCTGGTAAACAACTACAGAATGATAATATCCATGTGAAGGCAGTACAACATCATTAATCTGACTTCAGAATTTTGCAAAATGTAAAATGCCAAATTTGCTAAACGGTAAAGCAAAACCGATTCATTAAAGGTGCACTCTCTATGGGCTATTCATTTTCAGAATGCTGCACTTTTCATACTGAGACCCCATTACTGATATCTATATTTCTTCTGACGAGGTCCTATACTGATGTTAATATGCACTTACAAGATATTTGCTCCATGTACATAGTACCTATGCTGCAGGATCTCTGTGTGCAATTTAAATCTGTTAGAATGTCTGATTCCGAATCACAGTACATAGCTGCCATGTACAACAACCACAGCACAAATTCCATTTATATTTCTGCACACAGTGTTTATGAATACAGAGGCACAGTTAAAAACATCTAGAAATCAGGCTTGTACTTTTTGATCTCTCACCAGATGCTGAAGGAGGACCATAGAATATATGCAAATGATACCATAAGGACATACCAGCATTCAAAAGTTATGGAGCAGAAACAGAGGTATGTTCTTAAGGGGTCATTTGCATATACCCTATGGGCTTCCACTACAGGACTTTTAAGGTATTACACAGTGAAAAGTCTAGCTTGTCTGGCTGTTTCCCGCACTTTTAGCTGAATGGTTTGTCTGTGTCAACCATACCTCTGTATTACTCAGTGCAAGAGATGTGGGCAACAACAGAAATAATGGGGGGGACAAAGGCCTAAAAATAGGGACAGAGTTTAAATATTGCTCCTATTGCTCCATCTTAACAAAACCAAATCTACTCGAGCTACACGCTCTAGGGATATAAACTTCAACACAACAATGAATAGAACATGCTGGAAGGATAGATTCCCTTCGCAGAGACTTCCCTTACTATGGAACAGGGTCCCGATCTACATAAGACAGAGCCCCTCACTATCACTCTTCAAGAAGAACCTTGATGAGTGGATGGGTAACAGAAAGTTCACACCAGGGATCACACCAACAGCACTACTAGATAGGGGCCAAGGGTACTAGCTGCTAGGGTCTAGGAAACTACTAAAGGGGCGGTGAATACCGCATAACGTGGCTGGGCTAATATATGCCTTCTGGCAGATAGCCCAGTACCAACCTATGAACCTATAAAGTTAGAAAGCTGCTAGAATAACAGGTTTTAAATTATTATGTATTTTCTGGGTGAAATGAGGTCTGCAACTCAAATGCCTGTCATTATTTGGTATTATTTAGTTACTTCAGTCCTCAATGGTTTGCCAGAAAACAAAAATTTAATGAGCAGCATAGCAAGAATATGAGGCAAAAATCTGGACATGCTGCAAAAATCTGGACATTTGAAAGGTATGACAACCCTCTTCATTTTGACTATTATGCACTGTTTGGCACATTTTATAAATCAGTAGGCTAGCCTCTAATCCACAATAGGTAACCAAATGGAGTCTGAACTTACTATTAAAATGAAATAGCATCCTAAACAGGAAAAGGTATAGATTTGTAACCCAGTACCTACTACTGTTTTAGTACAAACAACAAGGAGTTTTGGAAATGCACAACAACGTCAAAAAATAGACCTTTTCCTCTTCGTGTAGCTTCTGCCAGAGATATTGTGTGTTTCTAGACAGCAAACCATTAAATGCTGTTCAACTTAAGCAAAACATTATAAAAAAAGTGCTGACAAAAAATGTCATTAAACAGACTGTATAGTAAAATAAACTAAAGAATAATAAATACCCCAAGGATTTTCTAGCACATCAAAAACATAATCAGTAAACAACCTCTGCATATAGTTCAGAGTAATATTAGATGAACTCAGAAATTAGATGCCCCCATAAGACATGGAAAATACAGATGGGAGTTGACAGCATTTGTTTCACTATTACTTCAAGCCCTTTGCTTGATCTATCACTATGTGCATATGAAAGGAATAGCTGGTTCTGTCAAAACTATGCACCATTTATTTGAAATATCTGTCATTTTACTTGGGCATCATTGTACAACTGTTCTTCAGTTTGACATAACTGGTTTTGTCAAAGCTATACGCCATTTGTATGAAACAGCTATCCCTTTTACATGTGTATCATCATGTATTTACCCTGCATCCCCAGTTGAGAACTCAGTCACAGTAGGAAGGGAGTGTAATACAATTCTTTTTAAAATGTTTTGAGTGTTTACATTTTGTAGCAAAGCTTATTTATGAATTAGGCTTCATAAAAAGAGTGCTTCAGAACTTTTGAATTTGGGTCCAGTTGAAATAAGTGTTAAAGATGATGTGCATGTTTGTTTGATTAGTTAGTGGGTACATATTTCTAGAAAGTATCTAGAAAAGCAATCATAGGCATAGACATGGCATAGGTTAGTACTAAGCTAACTGCCCTTGCAAGCCATTTTAAGCCTAGCCAATCATCCCTTGGGAGACTCAAACCCTGCACCTTGTGTTTGTAAGGCAAACACCTTAACCATCAGCTAAGTAAAGGAAGGTAGCTGAGATATGATTATACAAAAAGCTGACAGGTATTACTGTGAATAGGCTTTCTGTGATGCTCATCTGGAAAACAATCATCTCTGTAAATGAAGTCTCATCAAGGACTTTGTAAACCTTACTTATATCCCACAGATGCTGGACATTACAACTTGCTAGCCCTTTCAGCCTTTTGTCTCACCTGAATGACTGGTTATACTACAAATCTCAGCAAGACACTAGGAAGACAGTCGGCATAGTGGTGGACGTCTTTCACGCTTTGTAAAACATTATATGTACTCCTGTGATAACATCTCTCTCTCTGGTTAAATTAAAATCATTATAAATGCTACATTACAGCTTTGTTTTCTGTGGCATGGACATATAGTGTGAGTGTTCCAATATAGCAGTTGCCTCCTTCCTATCAACCCCTGCCTCCATTTCTGCTATACAGCTAATCACTATTTCAATGCACAGTTTAAGTTGCACTTCCACCCTAGTATTATTGGTTTAGTGTTAAGCCTCTGAGCTCTCCCAAGGACTCACTATTTCTGTGTTCCCACCACCCCCACCCTACTTTGACCTAGTACATTTCTCTCTGTGTTATAGGACTTTCCCAAGCAAAACTAACTGCAAAGCAGTTTATCTCCAGTGAAACATCAGTCTGACTTCTTACTCAGGCTTGTAGCTGATTGTTTTTCTATTGGGACCACTGGGTCTTGGCTCTGCCCTGCTCTGTTCGCCCTCACTCTCTCTCCACTCCCCTACCCTACACCCAATTTCCACCCACCCCACTACATCTACTGTTGATACTGACCACACCCACTCTCCTCCTTACCAATCAAACACACCTACCCCTTCCACCTGACATAATTCCATATCCCTTCCCCTAGGAATAATACCAGCCATTATTCTGTACTATGCCATAATTACATCACCTATTACCCTCTACCACTCTATTCCATTAAACACATTTATCACTTCCCACTCTATTCTATTACATCATGCTACTAGCTCATATGATATCTCTATTTACACTACTAATATAATTTTCTGTACTTACCTCCTACCACACCTACCTACAAGAACCTGCTATCCACCATGGCACCCTTCCATTACCTCACCATACCAGTCTTTTTTACACTGCTATCTCCTCTTCAATTTTTAATACATCCTCCATTGACTATGCCCCATTTAAATATTTAACCTATCATCAATCACCCACAATCTTCTTAACATGCAATAAATATTATATAAAGCTCATGAGATCTATAATCTGTATAGCCTCAAAACTTTCTTGCTGTGGTAGTATCTATCAAAATCCCAGCCCAATAACATACTTTTCCTGCCTAGAAAACCAACTTAGCTACTTTTACTTAATTTAAACATTAGGAGCATCACCAATAAAATTCATGAACTACATGCCAGTATCTCACTCTTCACCCTAGACATAGTAGTGATAAAAACCACACATCACAGACAATGAAATAATTCCTCCAGGGTACAATATCCTATGGAAGGACAAACTTGGCAAAAAAGGTGGTGTCATAGCAGTACTATTTAAAAATCATCTTAAAGTAGTGAAATTGAGCTTAGAATATCCCATCTTAGACAATGAAGAACTAATTTGTACCCAACTTAAACTTAACTCCAAAAAAAATAATTAACATTATAGGCTGCAACTTGCCACCTGGTAATAATATTCCCACTCTTGAAAACCTACTACACTGGTCATGTAACACACTCCAAAATGAAAACATTATCTTGGGAGATTTTAACATAGATTGGTTTACCTATAACGCTGATGCCCCCACTAATCATATTAACCTTCATGGTTTTATTCAAACCATCCAGTCACCCACTAAAACTGACAAGGCATCCAACAGGGAATCTATCCTTGATTGGATACTCACTAATAAACCAGTCCTCCCATCTCATGTAGGTTTCCTCCCTGATGCCCTAATTGACCATCTACCAACCTTTCTGCTTAGACAGCATTCGCATCAGACCAAAGGCATAGCCTACAAACTAATAAGAAATAAAAATAACTTCAACCCCAACAACTTCATTTCTGACCTAAATATAATTGGACACCACTAAAACATCTCGATCTAGATGAAGCAGTAAAACACTTCAATACTAACTTTCTAAATATCGTAAACCTACATGCCCCTCCTAGAACCATCTGAATCAAAGCTCCAAACTCTGGGCCCCACACAGTTTGGGTTAGTAAAAGGCAGATCATATCTCCTAAACCTGATAGACTTCTTTGAAGTAGTCACCAAAGCCATAGATGGGGTAAGGTGGTTCACACAGCCTATCTAGATCTCGCCAAAGTGTTCGACACCATCCCCCACTCTGGAATTATGGATAAACTCACTAAACTAGGTATAAATCCCTATGTCACAAAATGGGTTGCCAACTGGCTTACTGACAGAACCCACACTGTGAAAGTAGCAGACTCCAAATCAGACTTCAGATCAGTGACAAGTGGAGTACCACAGGGTTCAGTCTTGGGTCCTCTCCTGTTTAGTATCTACTTCTCTGAAGTACAGGCTAACATAGAAGGTCTTTGGCTAACTAAATTTGCAGACGACTGCAAACCAGGAGCCATAATAGAAACTCCTAACGATGTGGACATCTTACAAAAGGGCCTCACTGAGACAGATGCCTGGAGTCAAAGCCATGGTCTCAAGCTCAATGCCAAAAAGTGCACTGTCATCCCCTTTGGTAAAAACTCTGCACCCAGGAACTACCACATAGGCAGTAGTCTACTTAACACCGAAAGTGTGATAAGAGACCTTGGGACACAGGTGGACAGTAGTCTCTCCTTTGATAATCACATCACCACAGTGGTCAGGAAATCCTTCTACATGGTACACCTCATCACAAAAGGTTTCTCATCCAGAAAAAAAGAGGTCATTGTTCCCTTCTACTCATCACTCATTAGACCCATTATAGAGTACAATGCCCCTTTTGGTATGTACCTCACAAGACATCTACAACTACTGGAAAGGCCACAAAAATACCTCACAAAGAGGATTACAGGCCTCAAACAGATGCCTTACGCAGACCGTCTAAAAAAACTCCAGCTTTACTCCGTCGCATACCACCTACTCATTGGCAATGTCTGCCTAACATACAAAGCTATGTCAAACCCAGAGCTGTTGGACATGCTCCATTTAAAGAAATCCCAATCCCTCCAAGCTACACGCTCTAGGGACCTAAACCTTGTCACCACAATAAACAGAACATGCTGGAGGGATAGATTCCTGTCCCAGAGACTTCCCATACTCTGGAACAGACTACCTATCTTTGTCAAACAGAACTCCTCATTAGCATTCTTCAAGAAAAATCTTGATGACTGGATGAGTAATAGGAAATTCAACCCGAGGATCACTTCTGTGGTTCTGCTTGACAGGGGCACAGGAAAATAATTTTCTTGGGTGGCGAAAGCCAGGGTACCTTTTTGGCCAGGCTTGTATAGGCCCTAGGGCCAATAGCCTAGTACATACCTATGAACCTATGAACCCTGCCCTATGGCTATGTAAGACTACTAGATCCCTTCTCAAAGCCAGAGACAAAGCCTGGAGCCACTGGCAAAAAATCAAATCCCAAGATACTAAGCAAACTTATCAAGAGCTTCACAATAAATGTAAGAAACTAGGTAAACTAGACAAAATCAAATACTACTACTACTATCTACAAATAAAACATCAAACCAACCCACAAAAGTTCTGGGCTACCACTAACAAAATACTCCAACCTGGAAAAAAAAGTAGTACTTCCTCCCCTACCCTAATAGACATATCAGTTAGCATAGGTACACAATTCAACACATTTTTTACTGAAGCCATCCTAGCCCTATCTAACCAGCAAAATAACGAACACAACACATCTCCACAGAACCCTGTCAAACACCCAACACATTTCACCTCCAACTTGTCCCTACTGATATGATTAGAAAATGCTTTAATAAACTTAAGCCCACAACATTAGCATCTGACAAATTACCAGCTGAATTTCTAAAAATAGCTGCCGATGCCACTGCATACCCAATAGCCATCCTTAGTAATAGATCTTTGTCTGAAGCCTGTGTCCCTGAAACCTGGAAAATATCCTATATTATCACTCTATGTAAAGGAGGCAATTCTAATGAACTGATAAACTGCCAACCAACAGCTATTCTATCCCGTATAGCCAAAATTATAGAAAGATGCATTCACACCCAAATTATGGACTACCTGCAAAACCACAATCTCCTCTCTAACACTCAACATGATTTCTGTCCCTTTCACAGTATCACCACAGCTCTAATGTCTTTTACTAATGTTGTAAACTTCTACAGAAACAACAGCAAATATGTATCAGCTACTTTCCTGGATCTAAGGCCTTTGATATGGTTAGTCATTGTATACTTATCAAGGTCCTTACTGACCTATGATTTAGTCAATCCTCCACAACCTGGTTCCAAAGCTATTTAACTGGTCACCAACAAGCAGTTTTTTGGCAGCATGAACTTTCACCTCTACTTCTAGTCACCCTTGGAGTACCCCAAGGCACAATACTTGGCCCATTACTTTTCTCTCTCTATACACTAACAATCTTCACACCTCCACTCCTCATGCATCTGTCATTCAATATGCAGATGACTTGACATTAATTTGTTCTGCTTCCTCATTACAAGAATTACACTCCCTTATACAAAAATCCTTCCTCTCTATTGAAACATGACTTACCAAGTTTCATCTTATCCTTAGCCCTTCTAAAACTAAACTACTTTTCTTCAAACCTACTGGATCCACCTCTACAGACCCCACCTTTAACATCACATCAGACAATAACACTGCCATTTCCCCCATTGCACACACAAAATTCCTTTGAGTAGAGATTGATAACGAATTGAGATTTGACATACATATCACCCAGACCATTAAGAAAGTACATAAAAAGCTGGGCACCCTTTACAGAAATAGACAGTATTTTACCAAACACAGTAAATCTACCATAATACGCAGTCATCTGGTCTCCACACTTCTGTACGCTTCCCCAATTCTTAGTAACCTCAGGAAGACAGACCTAGCTAAACTAGGCTCCTCTTACAATAAAATAGCTCGGTTTGCCTCTGATGCCCCACCCAGATCACACTACTGCACATCTCTAAAACAGCTTAACTGGCTACAGTTTCCCCAACTTCTACTTTACAATAAACTTACTTTTGCGCATAAAATTCTTAACCAACCAGAAAAAATCCCATCACTGCAAAACCTACTTCATCCCTATTCTTGTAATAGAACTCTTCACTCCAGTAATAAATTCCTTCTTGAACCAACC
This sequence comes from Protopterus annectens, assembly GCF_019279795.1. Lineage (NCBI taxonomy): Eukaryota > Metazoa > Chordata > Ceratodontiformes > Protopteridae > Protopterus > Protopterus annectens. The sequence continues at coordinate 563,684,001 of NC_056726.1, read as the reverse complement.
AAAGTCGGTAACACAGCAGGAGAATCACTCTTCTCTAACAGCATTGCTAAACCATGGAACTTACTACCAACAAACATATCTTCCACCTCTTCGCTAACTCAGTTTAAGAAAGCACTAAGAACTCACTTCCATACTACATGGCTATGTTCCTGTACTTCCCCAGGCTAGTTCCACCTTTATTATACTGCAATCTCTACTCATCACTTTGAGCATTTAATACCCATAAATTGTCGTATCTTCTGCTGTGACCATAAATTTCTGTATCAACTGCTGTGACCTATGACTTCTACATTTTAAACTACCTTATACAGCTTAACAACATTTTTGGATGATTTATCTGGATGTATATCTATTTTGAGACTGCACATGTTTCTTTCAAATTATGTACTATCAATGTATGTCTTCTCAATCAACTTCTATACTGTGATATACTATCGTGCTCTATTTATGTTAATTGTTGTGCTCAATATATCTCAGTTATGCTATTTGTGAAGCTTTTCTCCCCGGGCCTCCACTGAAAAAGTACCTGTGCCCAGTGCACTTTCCCAGTTATCAAATGTAAAATAAATAAATAAAAATCTTAATGCATTGCTGCTCATCCCTTGCTTCTGCTCCATTGCATTTATACTCAGGTGGGCCAAGAACAGTCTGAGCAAAAGAATGAAACATCTTCATAAAAAGGAGAGCAGAGACTACCACAGTAGTTTCCTTCTCTTTCCTTGAAATACAGACCTAAGCCCTTACATGCCATTATTTCTTTCACATCTTTCTTGTACACTTATCTTACAATGACAGAACAGCCTACTGCGTTACAGATGGCTGCAAAATGTACGCTTACTCTTTTCTGTTTCTCTTAACTGTTTCACTTACGTGAGTTCTGAAAATGACATCTAGGGTACCTGTACAAGAAGCCATTGCAAAACTTTGGGTCATCATTATGGTCTCCAAAACTGGAGTTGACAAAGAAATTAAAACAGTGAAACAGTCTTAGTGAGTGACACCAATAAATAACAAAACTCTTCTAAGAAGCACACTTTGCAAAGCAAATTGTACAATCTCTGCACTGTGACTAGAAATTCTAGATTATTAATCCTGAGCTACACAGATGCCTTATCATCCATTTGGTCAATCCTTTGGTGACACCAGGATTCTGTACATCTCTGGATGGTACAGTCTGAAAAGGCTAATGGTGGAGAAGAGATAAAAAGTCCTCTAAAAATAAAATAAAACAAAATACAAAGATCTGACTCAGGAAGATAACACTGAATTGATTTCATTACAGGCTCTTAGCTGCATATACATTCAGGCACTGGGAGAACAACTAGATACAGAAGGAGAGGAGACTATTTTACTTTTTAATTTGGACAGTGACAGCTTTTGAATGCACACAGATAAGGATGCACAGTCATGAAATATAGCACTTATGATTATTTATTACTAACTTCTCCCCAAAGGGAAAAATATTAAACATGTTATTACGAAACATGCATAGTGCCTTCAGGTGCCATATGGAAACAAAGCCTTCTACATCTGTGTAGGGATGAGAATGAGTATGAGCGTGCTCAGACAACACTGCAGGTACAAAAGAATGAATGAGTTTAATTCCATCCTCATAAAAATCCCACACTATCAGCAGACCAAGGCATTACTCATTTTACTTAGTCTCATGTGGTCTTTAGGCATGCAAACCACATGACGACTGCCAAACAATCAGATCTTCATGATTAATTCTGTGATATATGAAAGTAGCTGCCATGGAAGTTTAGCTAATTGCATTCAATCAAAATTTGCTTCACTAAAATCAGCTAAGCCTTTATGTTTTAGTCCTGTTATGACAGCTGAAGTGACTAGCTCACAGCAAAACTCTCTACTTCCTGTCTCTAGACTTGGGATGAAGCCAAATACGATCAATAACAAAGCTGCAAAAGCAGGGGAACACTTTCATTTCTAATACATTACTTGACTTTTTTCTCCTTACATAATTCACAGTCTGTTTCTCAGTCTGTCTGCTGTCTGTCTGACTGCCGTCCCTTCTCTGACTATTTTTATTACTATACAGCCAAAAGCTGATATCTAAATAACTCTAGTTTTCTAGCCTTTCCAGCTTCCAGCTTAAAGCTCTCAACTTCTCTTGCTTCCCACTTCTATCATGTATTTTTTTCCCTGATCCCATCTTTAAACAAACGTGGACTTTATGTATTTATAATGCCTTCATAACTAACTGATTAAACCTGACAACAAGAAGATTTTGTTTAATACAGCTGCAGACCTAAGATAAAGTTTACTTGGCTCATCTCTCCTCCCCTCTTTAGCCACTTTCAAAAACAGTTAGAAACGTATACTCTTTTTTTGTATGTGAGATATGGGGTGTGGTGACTGTGCTGATAAGGAATGTTGCATAGCTAGTCCCACACATATGGGGTGCCTGCCTATACAGTGACATACTCTCGCCCACCCCACAAAAAGAAGTATTAGTTTACAATGCGATATGGTTTTAAACTATGCAGTCAATCCAGCTACCATGTAACTTGATTCCCTGAGCCTAACAAAGTTTTTTTTGTTGTTTTGTTTAGAAGCCTGAAAATTCTGAAGTACTATACAACTGATGATCTGTTAAACCTTCCCAAGTCAGAATAACCACGACACCTGGCTTTACAGTCTGCATAAGTGAAACAAGATTTAAAACAACACATTAATTTCTTCAGTATGGAAGCAAAGATTCCCAGTCCAATTCCATTTCTATTATCATTATTATGTTCTGATTACCTTCTGTTTCACCCCTACATCAACATTTTCCTTACCTCATTTTTTTCTCTGTTTCTTCTCCACCCTTTTCTTTTATCTCTTTGCTTCTGTCTCTTTTTCTACTACGTTGTTGACGTGAATGTCCTGATGTTATCCTGTGAATTAAAGACCGTCCAGACATCCTTCTGTTGAAAAGACCATCCATGAATTCTTGTGTGGTGAAAAAGCAGATTCGTCAGGTACCTGAGGCTTTTTTATTGTTACCTGATAGGATACTGCTTCCACGCCCTGACCTTGCTCACCTATCCTGTATTCACCTTTCCATACAGCTGTTGCTAGCTGTTCTCCTCCCCATCCCCCAACTTAGTCCTTCCTCCAGAGACAGTGATCCACAGCTGAGATGAGCAAGACAGGACTAATTTTATGAACCAACCAGCAATTCTTTTAGTGAAATCCATTGACTGATGAAAACACACCCTCACGGTAGTCCTGATACTTTAAAGCAGCAGTCACTCATAATGTCATATAAACTAAGCTCAGTGCTTCTTTCTTCCTTTCTCTTTCATGTTAACTACCTATTTAAATACATCCTGAAATGAGATACAGAATGAATTAGCAAAATGTTACATACTATATTGACTGCAGGTAATTTAAACCTGTATAATACTGTACAATAAAACTTAAAAGCCAACATTAAGTATAAAGTCAGCTTAAACCATTGTTTTTAATGCAGTATGAAAAATGCATATATCAAACAAATGTTAAAAACATATACCACAGGCAAATCCGTGCTTGATGGGCCATGGTATTATGTGGCAGGGGGGCTGTGGTATTATATGGCTGGGGGTCCTGGTATTATATGGCAGGGGGCCATGGTATTATGTGGCAGGAGGCTGTGGTACTATGTGGCTGGGGGTCATGGTATTATGTGGCTGGGGGCAGTGGCATTATGTGGCAGGGTCCATGGTATTATGTGGCAGGTCCTCCACCCAGAGAAGGCTACACTGTTGCGTTATGACTACAGCTGCCTGCAGTAAATGACTGCACCATGCGCAAACAAGCTCCATCACTCTGTCCCCCTGGCTAATGACTTTCTAATATTTGTCCACTGCACCATCAACGTACATCTGATGGTGCAATCTTTAAAACAAGCATGATAAAAGCTGCATTGCAGTCTTTCCTTTGTCTTGCACACAGTGTCTGATTAGCCTAGCAATGAATTCAGCCCCATTGTTATTCGTATATATGAACGGCCAAGAGTATAGACTTCTTAACAATATAATCACAGAAAAGACATCTTAGGTCTGAGCATTATTGTTTTCTTCTACTTATTCTTCTTTCTTGACTGCACCTTATAGCATGATGCTGATGTGGGGGCAAGCCCCACCTTACTAATATTCTCCCTTCTGTCACCTTACTTAATATAACTAAGGGTGGGTTATACATTTTTGATGATGCAGGACATCAACTTTAAGAACTTCAAATAGAAAACCATCTCCATCAGAAAAGACTTGGCATGTCATGACTTCACTATTTCTGTTGCTTACTATTTTTTCTGGTCACCTAAGGTTATCTACATGTTTTTTATGAATGTTCATTGGTTTGATATATTAACTTCTTTTATCACACTGTTTATGCAATAAAGTCCTATTAAAAAAATGTATTGCTTACTTGACTTTTCCAGCCAACCACAATTCATAGCTACTATTTTGCATTTCATACTATAAAAACTTGCATGTTACGTCACCTGATTTGTAATAAACCTTTCAGCTCATATTACACCTAATTCTTCAAAACATTGGCTAGAATGTTTTTCTTACTGAACATTATTGTCTAAACAGGGCAGAATGTGTCACCTGAAGTTATAAAGAGGAGTATTTAAAAATTTAATTTTAAAAATGCGGCATTTAATTTTGATTCAGAGATAGTAGAAATAGGCATCTGCATTTGTATGTTGGGAGATGACTCGAGCACTGTGGGATAGCCACTCAAAGGGCCATGCCACCAGTCTTCAGCTTTGTTTTGGAAAATGTTAGGAGATGGATGTCAGCTACTTGAAATTCTCAGTGAGGTATACATGTAAATCTTCCAGTAATGTCCCCGAAGGAAGATAGCTGCAAAAACGTTTAAGTGGTGACAGTTGTTCATTTTGCAATGTGAACGCAAGAGAAAAATGTGTTCTAACAAGTGAATCAGGCTATCAGTTTAATGGTGCTGTAGAAAGCTATTTATATTTCTCTATCAGGTTAAGATTCACTGAGGAGAAGATGTGCATTTGTCTGCTGCACTGAACATTACTAATTGCATCACAAGATCCTTTGGTACCTTTGATTAATGGTGCAGAGGAATAAAGCCCTGAATGCAGCACACACAACTGTGCTTTTACTAGCAGCACAGGTGCTTGAGGGTCTAGGTAGGGGAGGATAGGAATGAGGAGTTGATACTGGATCGCCCATCAAGGGGTGGTATGACAGCATGGTTTACTGTATTAGTAACACCAGCAGGAATGAAGGTGTATCACCACAGCAGAAAGAGCATAGCATGCCCACGCTGGAAGTGATGTACCACTCCACTGGGTGTTTGCACATGTGCAGAAGTGTGCATGCATCTCTTAAGGCAGTATAGGGAAGCTTGCAATGCTGCCATGGGAGTCAGGCAGGACAGTCTACATAATCTTTAGACTGGCCCTCTTCATAACCCTCCATTGGGGCTGTCATCCCAATGAAGAAACAAATAGGTCAATTAAGTGCAGAAAGGGGAGGCATTGGGCTGATCCTATAACCCCCACACACACACACACACACACACACACACACACACACACAAAAAGATCTTTTGGTACCATGCAGTTCTTCTTTTGGGGGTCTGAATGGTGAGATTATAAGTCAGCAAGCAAAGGAGTGTAGTATTGCTGAAATTGAATTCATCCTCAAGTCTTGATGAGCACCTCCATGAGGTGGACTCTGTTTTTCACAAAATCTCACCAAGATGATACCGATATATAGACTGTATATCGCATATATCATGGACAGAAGTAGATTAAAAATAAAAAAAGATAGCTGGGTGCACAAGACCCAGGATAAATAAGCGCCCAACCCTGGTAGGCGCACTGGTGCCAGGACTGGAAAAAATGACAGTGTAGAATCCTCAAAATACAGAAACAGTCCTACAATGGGGCCAGGCTGGGCCCAGGGGGAGGGTGCCCCCCCTGTTGTAGAAGGAAATAGCAGTCCGCAAAAAAATCACAAAAACTGATAGGCCAAAGAAGAGCCATAAAGACAGTAGAGTGGACTATTGAGGATAAGAAAGAAATTATGTATTGTTACTATTATGCAAAAAACCTAGAATCTCAAGACACAAGATATACAAAAAGATAAAGTGGGAAATTAGAAGAAAGAAAAATACTTCCACAAGAAAAAACTGTCAAAAGCTTCAAATAAAAATTAGTGTTCATTAATACAACAGATTTGTGAAAAACATTATATAGACCAAGAAACTGAGAAAGTGCAAAAATATAAACAACAAAATCTAGAGATTTTTGAAAGGTATAAAAAAGAAATATGGACATGGGAAAGAATGAGAGATTTACTATGGTACAATATTTATGCAAAGTTGAAAGCCAAATTACTCAATACAATATTCAAAGAGAAATACAGGCAAAGGCATCCAGATATGGAAAATTTCACAATAAAAAAATAATATCACAATGAGAAAATATAGAAAAGAATATTAGTAAAGTACAAGTTCAAAAACAGAAGTTGAAGTTATAGAGTGCCTGTGAAGAGAAGGATTTGGTGTAGAAGGTCTAACACAGGGTACATCACAGCATGATGGAACGAGTCTCCATAGTAAGGAGAAATAGGAAGATCAGGAGACATCTGAAGAAGAAATATGGACATGGGAAAGAAAAAGAGATTTAATGTTGTTGTTGTTGTGTCTTTCGGCTTTTCTCGGTGTCCGCTAATGATTGGCAGTAGATTTTTATGTGCCGAGTTGCTGGCCCTGATGCACAACCTTCAACGAAGGTGCACCCATTCATGCATGTCCCCCACACAAAAGATGCTCTAGCTGAGAATCGAACAGGACAACGTCTTACTGTGAGGCGACAACGCTAATATGGTGTAATATTTATGGAAAGGAGAAAGCAAAGCTAATCAGTACAAAAGGAGCAGCACCAAAGATATTTGAAGAGAAATACAGGCAAAGGAATACAGACATGGAAAACTTTACAATACAAAAAATAAGACAAAGAGGAAAACTAGAAAAGAAGATTAGTAGTGGAGAAGTTAAAGAAATAGAAACTGAAGTTACGGAGTACCTGCAAAGTGAAGAATTTAGTGTAGAAAATCTAACTCAGATAACACCACAGCAGGATAGAGTAATGAACATCCAAATTAAGGAGAAACCAGTGAAACTTGAAGCAACTGATCAACCGCCATATGAAGATATTTTGGAGACTTCTACAGGAAACCAGCATAAACTTTCAGTTGGAGCTGGACAGCAAGGGAAGGAACAGGAAAATATGGCAAGTCTGACACAGTCAAAATTGAGGAGAGGTAGGCCAGTGAGTTCCCATATGACAGAGCAACAGATGACACAGGATGAAATTCAAAGAATGTGCCACAGGAAGATGCTATAGAACTTTCTATAGAGAGCCCACAGGAAATGGAGAACAAAAAATGTGTCCTCAGTTTACAGGAAAATGAACTAAGAGAAGAGTTGCTTGATTTAATAGAGATAGACATACTGTATACACATAACATTCCATTGTCAACACATCCTTGGATTGCTTTCTAACCATAGGATCTAACATTAATTTTAATATAAAATATTTGTCTGATACCTTATGTAATCTTGGACAAATCTGCCTACACTTGTGTTGCTATTATACTCTGTACCATTGTGTGAATTTTTCTTTGACTCTACAACATATATTTTTTCCTTTGATTGTATTCTCCTATGTTTTCAATGCACTACTATAATTGTGATTATAAATGCCTGTGTTTTTGAACATGCTATGGATTGAATGTAATTTTGGCCCCCCACCCCCGGGCATCGACTGAAAATGGGTTAACCACCCAGTCAGACTAGCCCAATAAACACAATAAAAATAAATAAAAAAAAAATAAATATTAAGATCAATGAAAGAAGTAGACTGCAGAAGGTCAATAAAACTCAAAAAGGTAGAAGTTTGATAAAACGAATGAACACAGAAATAGGACTGTCCATAGAGATCCATAAGATATAGCAGACATAAACACAATATATTACTGTGCAGCTAAATTAATAACAGATAAAGATCTACCACAAGAACACAGGGTAGCAAGGGAAACTAAGGGGAGAAATCGAATATTGTCATGGAAGTATCAAATAGTGAAAACAATAAAGCAATTAAGACAAGAAGTGTCACTGTTAGAAGAGTATAGAAGAGGAAACAGATCAACAAAAATACAAAGATAGATGTGATAAAACCAATTAGTATTAGAATAGATTAGGATCTATCTTGCACTATTGCAAATAACAAAGTAAAATTCTCAGCACAGGCAGAAAAACTTAGAAGATATGCAGATAACTATAAGGAAAAGTACAAACTAATCAATTTATTGATGACCCCAAAAAGTTCTATAGAGAACTGGGAAACAAGGCAAAAGGAATTGAAAAAACACTCAAAAAAGAAGACGTAGATACATTTTGGAGAAATATCTATGAAGATCCTGTGCAACATAACAAAGATGCTAAATGGATAGAAGAAGTCAAAGAAAGAATAAGAAGTTGAAATGTAAAGGATATGAAATGGGATGAAGTAATGGCCAGAGACAGTGAAATAAAATTAAGAAAAGCATCCAATTGGAAAACCCCAGGCCCAGATGCAGTACTTAATTTATGGCTAAAAGTATTAACATCTTTGTATAAAGATGTAGCCATGAGTAAGGACTAGTTGCATGCGCACCCTGAACAGACACCAGCCTGGTTAACAGCAGAAAAACAATGCTCATACTTAAGAGTGATCCTGCAAGTTATCCTAAAAATTATAGACCAATAGCTTGCCTTCCAACAATGTATAAACTATACATCGGAATTGATGCCAACAGAGTTTATAGTCATTTAGAAGAAAATTCAATCATGGCAATAAAACAAAAGAGTAATAAAAAAGTCATATGGAACAAAGGATCATTTATTGCTAAATAAAGTCATAATGGAGAACTGTAAAAAGGGAAAGAATTTAAGTATGGCATGGATTGACTACAAAAAAGCATTTAACAGTATTCCACATTCATGGATAAAAGAGTGCTTAAAAATGTATAGCATACACCCTACACTGATTGAGTACATTGCAGCGACCATAAAACAGTGGCAAACTACTTTGCAATTAAGCCATGATAAAGGACAAATTATCATTCCAGGGATAAATATTCAAAGGGGGATATTCCAGGGTGACTCCTTGTCACTGGCACTGCTACTGTTCTGTCTTGCCCTTAACCCATTGAGCTGTGTGCTTAACAGATTAGCTCATGGCTGTAATTTGGCTCCCAGAAAGCAACAAAGTGTAAAGACTTCTCATCTTCTCTTTGTCAATGATTTAAAACTGTATGGCTCATCAGAAGAGGAAATGAAAGCACAACTGCAAGTAGTCAAAACTTTTTCAGATGGCACAAGAATGTCATTTGGTCTTGATAAATTTGCAAAAGCAACTTTTAAAGCAGGAAAGCTTCAGCACCAAGAAAATATCAGTTTGGGACAGGAATATGATATAAAAGAACTTGAGCAAGAGGAAGTGTATAAATATTTGGGGACTGATAAAAGATCAATAATAAAACATGAACAAATGCAAATAAAACTCAGTAAGGAATATTTTAGAAGGTTTAAATTAATACTAGAAACAGTGTTGACCTCTCGAAACAAAATTCAAGCTAAAAACCAATTTGCTGTTACTGTAGTCTAAATAATTCTTTGGGAATCTACATATAATGTATATATGCAACAGGTCTTTGTCCTGTCTGACCTTTTAGTCATAAATCTTACTCATCTTCTAGGTTCATTGGCTCTCACCAAGCCTATAGCTAAACACAGCATCAAGAAGCTCAGCTACATCACCCAGTACTGCTGGGAGACTAACTATGCCCCTCATTAAGTAGAATGTCTCCAATATTGGAGGTGGAATTTTGTAATTGGTCATCCAGTCATCTAGACTGGTTGTTAGGGAAGTACACTCATTTTTATTTAAGAGCAACCAATTTAAGAACATGGGGATATATTGGGTTAGGTGTCTGTCTCATTATCTGATGTTATTGATGTGGTAGTGTAGATCACTAGAGCGGGTTTATTTGCTATACCACTTGATTTTATTTACCAAAACAAGAGATGTGATAAGCTATGACACCAGGAAAGCAGGAGTGTATAAAAAAATCAATACATTTAGTAACTCAGTTAAGCAGTGTCATCCTATATTCAGAACTTCAGGATTCATCCCTTAAATAACTTAAGCATCACATGACTTAGGCTGTATACTCCTGTACAACTCAATAATTATGTAATTAAGTTGCAACAATTAAAATGGCTGTTCAAACAAATCAAACAAAACATTCAATGTAAATGTACAATCCAAAAAATTCAACACATATCACAATCAAAAACAAACATTTTCACCCTCTTAATTTAACGTCCACCTCTAATACTGGCCTCAGTGATCCTCTCTACACCAAATATCTCAGCACATCACTCCTCTTATGTATATTTAAATATTTTCTCTCTCTCTCTTACTGCAATTATAACATCTTCTGAATGGAAAACTGCCACCATTGTTCTATTATGTAAGATCGCAAACATTACACTGTCTGATGCCTATAATCCTTCTACAGCTCATATCCAAAATATTTGAAATCATCACGTACAAGAAAATTCTTAAATATACACCAGTCTACAATATATTTGGTGATGCCAAATGTGGATTTTGACCTCTCTTCAGAAATGTTATGCAATACTTTTATCATACTATTGCATACTACAACGTTGATTGTAATTCATACAAAGCTTTAAACATGTGAATGCCGAAGAATGGAATACCAAAGCCCTGTGAGATTCATAAAAAGGCATGTACAATGTGGCAGTCTTAACTCATTCTCTAGGCATTACACTTCTTGAAAAAAAATATGCATGAAAGCAACCCCTGTACCAATCAGATGCAATTCAGAAAGACAGCACCAATGGAATACTGACTGCTCCCAGTTTAGTAACCTGTGGGACTGTAGTAACATCATCATCATTATCATCATCATCATAATCAACCACCTTTTTTAGGTTTTCTATATGGGGTCAAAAAGTAGCGTGAACTGTCTCCACCTCTCTGGATTCAGTGCCAGTCTTCTACCTTCTTTGACAGTTAAGTCTGACTGTCACATGTCTTCTTTAATGCAATGCATCATTTTCTTTGATGGATATCCACAATTCATCTTGCCTTTTTCCTATCTCTCCCAAATCCTCTTCACCAAATCATCTTAAACTTTCCTGTACATGTCCAAACCACTGAAATCTGTTCTCTTTTTTACTTTGCAACTGGAGCTACTTTCGCTTATGCTCTGATGTCATTTCTTCATCTGTTTAACAAAAAGCAGAAGCCAGCAACTGTGAGCTGTATGAACTAATTTAATTAGTTACCAAAAAAAAAAAAAACACAAAAATAAAAGACCGGTTTTGGCTATGGTGTTAACCTAGCCTTCATCAGTGTAAATATTCATAACATCTTGAGGTTCTTTTTATACAGTGACATAATTAGTCGCAAAGTTTCATTGGTGAGCTCATGAATATTCATTAGTATACAAAATTATAAATATTCATTAAGACCAGGCTGGAAAAGTCCACCTAATTTGACAATCCATTTCTTTTCTTTTATATTTAGTTTGCTGTGCCACCCAGATTTGTTAGATCTGTCACCTATTATTTTATCAATGATGGTAAAATGAAATCTTGCTGCGGTATGTTTAAGAGTGTGTTTATACAAGGCGTTACTCATTCTTTTACATTTTACATCACTAAGATGTTCAGAAATACATAACTTGAGAGGCCTAGATGTTTGTCCTATGTAAAATGCATGACAACTGCAAGAGGCCATATAGATAATCCAATCCGTGCTGCAATTTGCAAAAAACCTGATGTCATATATAGTATTGCAATTACTGCTGAAGAATTGTTTGGTTTTAAGCACATGTTTACAATGGCTGCAATGACCACATGGCATGCAGCCCATGAGTTTATCTCCAGAAATTAAGGTTTGGATCGCATTCTGGTTAGTAGCATCATGGTGATGTTTGCAGTGACTGAAATGAGATCCGAGATTTTTCCCCCTTCTAAATGAAAACATGCAAGTCTTGGATAAATGCTGTGACAAAACATCGTCAGCTAGTAGAATGTTCCAATGTCATCTGATAGCATCAATGACTTTGTTTGTATCTCTACCATATGTAGTAGTGAATCGTAAATTGTTATTTTTGTTTTGTGATTTATGTTTGTATTTAAGAAGGTCTTCCCTATCCAGATTTGCAGCATAATTGTTTGCTGTATGTACATAACCCATACTGTAGCCCCTTTCTTCAAACCTGTTTGACAAATCTTTATGAAAAACCTGAAAGGTATTTTCTTCTGAGCAAATATGTCTCATCCTAATGAATTGAGACTTGGGGATGTTTTTAGTGATATGTGCTGGATGAAAGCTGGATGCATGGAGTAAGGTGTTGTATTCTGGGTATTTTCTGAATACTTCTGTGTGGAGGGTGTTGTCCTTATTCCTTGTTACCAGCACATCCAAATATGTGATCTTGTGTTGGTCATAATTGATGGTAAATTGTAAACCCCATTTGTTATCATTGAGATACTCAACAAATTCCATCAGGTATTCTACATCTGACCTCCACACCATCCAGCAATCATCCAGATATCTACGCCAAATATCAATTTCCATTAAATATATGTTATGTGTACCATCATAAATGATTTGTTTTTCTATGTATGCCATATATAGATCTGCATATATGGGGGCAAATGATGCGCCCATTGCAGTACCCCGTATTTGGAGATAACATTGTTTTCCATAGAAGAAAACATTGTTGGTGAGAACATGTTCAGTTAGGCATATAAGAAAACTGTTAAAGCCTGGTTTGTATAACTCTGATTTGTATAGCCAATATTCTACTGCATCAAGCCCTACCCAATGTGGTATATTGGTGTATAGTGAACTAACATCCAAGGTGCATAACAACCAGTCGTCTTCAATTTGCATATCATTTATGATACCTAAAAATTCTGTGGAATCCTGAATTCTAGATCTTACCCATCTCAATAATGGTTTGAGGTGTTTAGTTAGAAATTCAGATAGTAGTTCAGTTAAGGAGCCATTACCTGCCACAATTGGTCTGCCTGGGGGATGCAAATAATCTTTGTGAATTTTGGGCAGAAAATAGATGTATTGGCTATTGGGATCAGATATAGTAAGATGATTTTTGGTGTTTTCTGTAATGATGCCATTTTCTACTGTTGAATCCAAAAACGTATCTATTTGTTGTTTAAGCATAGATGTTGGATCAAGAGGCATTTTGGTATAATATCTGGCATCTTCCAGCTGTCTCTGAGCCTCAGCATCATATTCGGTCCAATTCATGACTACCACAGCACCACCTTTGTCTGCAGGGATGATAACCAAATTTTTGTTATTGATAAGTTCCTGTAAGGTTGACATATCTATCTTTGAGAGATTGTTAGATTTGGGGTGAGTCATACCCAAAGTAAAGTGTAGATCTTTGAGAACACTATTTTGGAAAAGACTCACACAAGGTTGCATGGGTGGGACAAAGGTGGATTTGTGGTATTTAAAATTATCAACAGTAGCATCATCATATTTTTGTCATAAAAATACAGTTTTAAGTTAAGCAATCTGCAAAATGCTGTCACATCTTGTGCAAATGTGTCTTCAGGAACAAAAAAAACCTGGTATAAAAGAGAGACCTTTATTTAGCAAAACAGTTTGTGAGTCAGATAATGTTACATCAGGAAATATTTAATACATTTGTTCTAGCATTCTTGTTTATTTGTTTGTCAACAGTTCCATTAGGCCCTCCAAACGTCTTATTTTTTTATGTTTCCTGCTTCCCCTCTTGTAAGGCCTAAAAGGGCCACACTGTTATTACGTTTGGGGATGGGGGAATCTGAGGTTTGCTGTGTGTCCAAATCCATACCAGAAGAGGAATCACCCCTCGATAAATCAGTATGTGTATTGCATTTTCTAAGAATGGACTTGGGACGTTTGCGTTTGGGGGTGGTGTTGGTTTTATGATAACCACCTTCAAACCTAACATGTCTAGTATGTTGAAAAGGATGACCTTTGTCATAATCTGTTTGGTCCCTTTGAAATTCTTTTGAGTTTCCTTTCCTTGAGTTGTTGTTCAAAGGTAAGGAAATCTGAGCTAAGTTTAGATAATAGGGTGGAAAAAAATGGTTGGTCCTTATATTGATTACTGTCATCACATAATTTGCTAACATTAAGGATTTCCCTGTCAATAGTACGTTCATAGTATCTGGACAATGTTTCCACAAATTTCATGGAACAGTTTTGTTGTATTGTTGACCATTCACTGGTTAGTTGTTCATCTAATGCAGTTACTAATGGCTGAATTTTAACTCTAAGCCCTCTGGGAGTTATCCCTTTAGCCATGTACACTTTGAATAATTTCAGATGCCATACATTGGACCTTAATGTTCTCATGCTTCTATTAAGTTGTTGAAACAACTTTTCACAGTGGGTTTCAGGATTATCTATGGTATTAAAATTATGGTCATTGGGTCGTTCTCTTATCCCAAAAATGCCCAAGTCTTCCTTGTCAGAAGAGAGCCCAACCAAGATCCGATTTAGATCCATTGTGGAAATAAAAAAGGGAGATATGGATACAAGGGTATAAAGGAGCCACACAGACTCAAATGTAGGTCAGAGACAAAATCAAAGATGAAACTTAGTCAAATTAAATGTTTGATCAAAGTCAAAAGACAGATTCACACTTGTGTATTAGCCAAAGACCAATTTCAATTATAGAAAAATTTAAAATATAAAGAAAACGAATGCAGTACCACATCCTAGAGATTAAAGAGATTGTATGTGGAAGCTGGGCAATAGTGGCCAGTCAAACTTAATCAAATATTGAGTCAAAGCCAAAAGTTTTAAACCATATGAGGTCTAAGTTGTTAAGAACAGCCCTGACAAGAATAGTCATACATAGATCTTGTCGGCTTGCATTGAATATACCATTAAAATATTTGTAAATATAACCTCTGATGGTTGACAAAAATCTTTGCCACGTCCAGATCCACTTATAAATGAGTAGCAAATGTTAGGACAATAATGGTAGCTGCAATGTAATTATATCACAATGGCCCTTAACAGGTACCAAATTCTTTGTAGAAGAGTGCAAAGTTGGCTAAAAAAACAGGTGTAAATCAATAAAATATAGTTGTCTGTAGTCTACTATTGAGTCCATCAAAAAAGGGGCTCATTATCTATTTAAATTGGAGTCCTATAGATTGGACAAATTGAACTGACATGGGGAAATATGCTAAAATATATAATATATGTATGTGTATCGCTCCCTCAACCACTGTAAATTAAACTAATGGGAAGATAGGACCAATATATTGCAAAATAATACTGTATTATATGACCTTATTTAGTGTGACCTTACTTCTAAGTGGTCTCAGTATGTCCAACAAGTCCAAAATGAGCCACAATATTATTAGCATCTGCAATGTATAAATTCCCAAAGCTGTATTAATGTGAGTGACTTAGATATGCTGACCATATAAGTTGTCAGTTAGGGAAATATCTAACTGTAGCCCTATTGTGTTATACATCCACACTACAAAATATATTAAATGAGACCTAAAATTTTTAGTAGTAAGAACAACATTGATTTAGGCCATGTCAGGCATACAATTATTATATAAGCAATGCAATAATGATTATCAGCATGAATCTATATCTGAGTCCCAAAGTTGTATTGGCCTGATATCTTTAACAAAATAAGTCTAAGAAATACACATAAATCTGTTGTAAAAAAATAGTCCAAGGTTACCTGTCTGCCCTGCAGGTGCAATGAATCCTGAATCACAGGACAAATAACAAAGAAATGTAATGCTTAATATAATAATGGCCTTAGTATAAATAGACTTATTTTATCAAATCATATAGATGTATTACCGTTATATCAATTAAGCACACAATCATTTATTTGTCCGTTATAATTCTGAAACAACCCTCGACCTTATGTATTTATTGAATCACAAGGTGATAGCCCTTCAACCTGCAACAGATGACACAGCTTTCCGTGTTGGTATATCAGATTGCCACACAATCTAAAATGCTATCAGTACCCAATCACAATAAAAAATACATGTGTTTATCAGTCTGGTCGTACCACTTTTGTACACTTTATTTTGCTTCTTTGGCATTTTTCTGTCACACACTATTCCTGACACCCTGTGTTAGTTGTCTGCAATAGGTCTACTTTACGAGCTCGAAAGCTGAAAAACCCAAATCCGAATAGTGCGACATGTAAAGAGTGAACCGTGAATACGTTGAACGAATGAAACCACAAAAGTGGAAATATCGAATTTGCATAGTTAGCCCATCTGCGGTATAGCTCCGTAAGCTAGGTGTGCGATAGTTAAGGTTAGGGAGGGGTTAAGGTAAGTGCATAGGTAAGTAGTGTATATAAGGTTTTGTGTAGGCAATGTATGTAAGGTTTAGTGTAGGGTTTTGTTAAGTGTATGTGTGTAGAATAGTTAGTTTGTTTGGGTATAGCTCCGTAAGGTAAGTGGGTGATAGTTACGGACCTTAGGGTTAGGGAGGGGTTAAGGATAGTGCATAGATAGTTGTGTATGTGGGGTTTAGTGTAGGGTTAGCAGTAGGGTTTTGGTGCTTTAATTTAGGGTTAGAAGTAGGGTTTTGGTTAGTGTATGTATGTGTTTTTTATATTGTGTTTGGGTAGGTAGTGTATTGTGGGTGGTGGGTTGGCCGACTATGATGGTTCGAGGTTTTAAATTCTGTGCTTTATACATTCAACATATTCACGGTTCGCTCTTTATGTGTCGCGCTATTTGGATTCGGGTTTTTCGTGTTTCGAGCGCATAAAGTAGACCCATCTGCAATCCCTCTTATTCTAGCTTTGACCTCCTCATTCAAACCTCTCTTCTCTTCTTCTCGGCCACCCTACCCATATACTTGAAGCTGTTAATCTGTTCCACTTTTTGTCTCACTTTTCATCTTATTCTGATTTCAACATTTGTTGTGTCAGCTGTTTTTTATGTATTCTGTTTCACTCCATGTGCCTTTAGTTTTACATTCCATTTCTATATCATTTGTTGATGTTCATGCTCAGTGTACTTGTAATGCCCCATCGCCTCCTTACAGCACCTTTGTTAAGTTGTACAACTATTTTATTTTATGTAAGTTTCCTTACAAGGGTTATGCTCTGATCAGAACTGACTGATTTCATGCATAATCCAAGTGAGTACATCAAAACAAAACATCAGAATAAAAACAGATGCTTACCAGAACATACACGGTTTGTGAGAGATGTATTTATACAACTTCAATGGAGGCAAAGCTCTCACATAAAAGTACTCCTAATGTCAATAAGGTTGTCAGTAGTACACATGCTGCACACATCACACACAATTCAAAGCAGACATACAGACCCACATATACTGAGGACCTTATATGTAACCTTCCTAAACCACAAAGACCTCCTAGACAAAATACACATAAGAAATACCCTCAGCAACCCCAAATGCACTTTTTCAAAACAACACCCACATCAGCACATTGAGCTACATCTCATGGAGCCTCTACCTCTAAGTCCATAAGGCAAGTCACCACACAATCCAACATTCTAGTCATTGGAAACTCCATTGTGAGACACACTGCTGTCCCTCTCACCAGGCTGAGTAAGGAGAAAGTTACGGTCAGTTGCTTATCAGGGAGTAGGATCCACCACATCACACATGCACTCAGGTCATTGGATCACAATTACCAATGTGACTCAGTCACAGTCTATGTGGCAGTAAATGACCTGAGACATACCTCCTTAGACTATATGAATAGAGACATCATAGACCTCTCGGAATATGTGTCTCAGGCTGGTATGAGCCTAGCTTTGAGCAGCATTTTACCTTCTCCAAGAATGATTCCACAATAAGAACAAAAGATGATTGACTTTAATAACTGGCTTAGTTTCTTGTGTCATTCTAAGGGGGTGCAATATTTGTCAGCATGGAAGGAGAAGTTCAACAGACCACACTGCTTTGCCAGGGATTATCTGCACCTCTATCCTCTAGACTTTTGAATATTAGCTAAAACATTGTCTCAACGCACAGTGCCTTTTTCAGGCAAAGTCAAAGTGAAAGTACTTCCGACATAGCAAATAAAAACCACAAAATTCTAAAGGTATTACTGCTCAATGCTAGGTACCTAAACAAAAAACTCCACTCTCTGGAAACTCTCTTTACCCTAGAGAATGCTGATGTCTGTGCAGTTTCTCAGACATGGTTTAAAGCCGTGGACAGCACAACAACAGGGCAGGATTATAATGCCTTCCACACATTTATACCAGCTACTTCACAGGCAGAGACTAAAGGTAGAGGTGTCTCTATTTACATCAAAAATAAATAGACTTTAAGGCTGGTCAAATAAGACAATGCACTTGAGCTGCTCCATGTTCAAATCAACATAGGTAAAATCCAATACCACTTCCTTGCAAGCTATAGGTGCCCCTCTAGGACCAAGGAAACCCATATCATGTATTTAAACTTATTAGAAACATTAACCATTCAACCCAATACCATATTCATGTGTGACTTCAATTACCCCACTATTAACTGGGAATCCTATACAACATCAATCGTACATGCACAGAGATTTCTGGATTTTGTAAACACAAACTCCCTGGACCAGATAGTCAATACACCAACCAGGGATGCAACCATACTGGATCTGGTCCTCACTAATATGGGAGAGTTCTGCACACCCCCTACTGTAATGCCTTCCCTGGTATGGTCAGACCACAAAATGGTCTCCTTTGAAGTAAAAATAAACCTGGATCCCCAGCTAAACTGGGAATATTCAGGAAATATTCTAAGGCTAACCCCCTGCTATTAAGCGAGAACTTGGTAAAATTTCAAGCCCCTATAAACCCTGAGAACACTTCTGCCTATGCAGAACTGTTAAAAAAAACCTGTATAAGCATGTTAATAACTGCATAGAGGCAGCTGTACCCACCAGGAAGAAGTACAGAAGTAACTCTCAAAAAACAAGCCACCCTGGTAGAATCACAAAATCAATCAGATGTATAACAGGACAAAGAAGATCATGGCAAAAATTAGTAGGTGCAGCACCCAGCAGGATAAAAACACTCTCATTAAACTAAACAAACAACTCAGAGGACAAATAAAGTCTACCAAAGCCAAATTTGATGTATGTTTTGCTTCCCAGGTCAAGGACGACAACAAAGCATTCTTTAGCTATGTCCGCAACTTCAAAGGCAATGCAAAATTGTGTGCAGAGCTCATTGTAAATGGAGCCACCTATACTGAGCCAGAATATATAGCAAACCTCCTGACTGATAAATTCAGCTTCATCTTTACTCCTGTCTCCTCCTCAATCTTCTCTCAGGAAATATCATCAAATATAACTCCCCTTACTATCACTAGGGAACAGGTCCTTAATGCTCTCTCTAAAACCAAGAACACTGCATCAATGGGCCCAGACAATATCCGAGGATTCCTTCTAAATAGCATGAAACATGACCTATCATGGGAATCTGGAATTACTATTTAACTGCATCCTTCAAAAAGGCTCCGTGCGTCATGAATGTAGAAAGGCAACAGTCATCCCTCGGCACAAAGGTGGGCCATCTACAGACCTTGGGAACTACAGACCCATAAGTTACACTACTCTTATATGTAAATCCATGGAAAGAATTATCATGGAGATGATCAACAGAGATATAGTAAACCTCCAGACACTGGACCCAACCCAGTTTGGTTTCGTCAAGGGCAGATCATGCCAACTCAACCTGGTAGACTTCTTTGAGAAGGTCACCAAAGCAATGGATGAGGGCAAAATCATTCGCACTGCCTACCTTGACCTGGCCAAGGAATTTGACACAATACCCCACTTGGGCATTGTTGACAAGCTGAAGAGGTTAGGTACAAACCCGCATGTCACTCGGTGGATAGCCAACTGGCTCACAGACAGGACCCGGGAAGTTAGAATTGGAGAGTCCACCTCTACAAAGAGGCCAGTCACAAGTGGAGTCCTCAGGGATCAGTCCTTGGACTGCTCCTTTTTGGCATTTACTTCTCAGAAGTCAAGGCCAATGTCAGTGGTCTTTGGCTGACTAAATTTGCCAATGATTGCAAATTAGGAGCTGTCATTGAATCTCACACTGATGAACATTCTGTATGATTTAATAGACTTTGGTAGTATTTAGTGTGTTTGGCTTTAAATTTCACTAAGTGTAAAAAGTGTGATATTTGCTGCTGCTGCTTGGAACGGACTGGCTAATGTAATCTGCTAGTACCATGTGTCGTCTAATAGTCCATTGTTATGATACGTTTTTAATCTAGAATTGTAATTTTTAATCTGTTAATAGTTTTTAGTTTAATTACTATAACTAATTAATAATAGAAGCATTTTAGAATGAAAAGTTTTTTTAACATGAAGAATCTATAATATAAAATAAGGTCTGGCACTTTAATGTTGTAGCGTCAGCTGATGCTCCTCACTGTCTATTTAAAACGTAACAGCTCACTTTTTGTCTTGTCTGAAGAAGTTTGTGTATTTTATCGGATGAAAAGCACTTCATTTAATAAAGGAATTGCTTCCAACTATGTTTGTCATGTTCGTTACTTGGTTATTGAATCTCACACTGACACAAATGTTCTCTAGGAGGGGCTGACACAGATAAACAATTGATGTCAGAGTCATGGATTAAAACTAAATGCCAGGAAATGCATAACAGTATCCTTTGGGAAGTCATCCACCCCTGGTAACTATCATATTGACAACACACCCCTTAGAGCTGACCCAGTAGTCAGGGACTTAGGGTCACAAATAGATAGTAATCATGCCTTTGAAAAGAACATGTCTACAGTGGTGAGGAAATCATTTTATGTTGCGCAAATTATAAACAAAGGTATGACATCTAAGTCCAAGGAAGTCATTGTTTCACTGTATTCGGCATTCATCAGACCTATCATTGAGTACAATGCCCCCTTTGGTATGTACCTAACCAGGGATATCCAACAACTGGAACATCCACAGAGGTTCATCACTAAAAGAATACAGGACGTAAGTAATATGTCCTTTGCAGACCGCCTCAAGGCCCTATCTATGTATTCGGTCTCCTACAGGCTTTTGAGGGGAGATCTATGCCTGGCATACAGAGCATTGTCAGACCCACTTTGACGGACCTCCTGCATATCCACAAAACAAAGAGCACCAGAATTACCCATTCTAAAGACTTAATCCTTGTCTGTGATATAAATAGGACCTGCTGGAGAGATAGGTATGTATCCCAGATGCTACCCCATCTATGGAACAGGCTCCCCATCCATGTGAAGCAGAGTTCCTCCCTAATCCAATTCAAGTGCATCTTGGACAATTGGATGGGAAACCAGAAATTCATTCTGGTTTGGCAGCTATGTCTTTGATGCAAACAGGTAACCTGTAAATGGTTCATCTCCCAGACCCATGCTTACACTTATCAAGGGTATCAGAACTTGTCAGAGATTTGGGACGCATGGCTAGGCATAAAAAGGCCCTTGTGGTCATTAGCCTAGTAAACACCTATGAACCTATACATGAACTACCTGAATGGTTTACACACATACTGGTTAGGACAGCAGTAAGTAGAACATAAAAGCCAAAGATAAACAAAATCATAAACACATGCTAAATCATCCCATATCTTCCATTCTAAATTACAATAATACACTGATTCTGAAATACAATAACACCAGCTCATACAAACATTATATATACATTAATTACAGTAAAAATAAACAGATGAGTACAGTTATAGGACATACTGGCTGAGACATTCTTAACAAAGTTAAATGGAATGCAAAGCTCAAGATGATGAAATTAGCTAATAGAAAAGGGGTCAAACATATTTATGTGGAAATGGAATGTGGTGATTAAATGATGCTATAGGGAAAAGTAGAATGGATAAGAGAAGGAAGGTAGATGAGAAGAAATACTGAATGTATATTAGTGGACACAATCATAGGTGTATGATTATTAGAAAGAGGATTCAGAATGAAGATTCTGAATAAACTGATTTATCTCAGAAATGCTAATGAGAGTGGAAGTAGTGTGAGACAGTTTAATGAATGAGGGTCATTATGAAAGTGGGAGATAGTGTGAGTGGAGAAGTATAAGAACATATTCTGACAAGCAAGTTAAGGATGCTGGATGCAGAAGAATTAATGTGTTAAGTGACATGCCCTATCATAAAGCACTTGCACTGTGCTTGATTGAAAAAACGTTTTTTTTTTTGAACTGGGATCTAATGTGGTCTTGAAAGACAGTTCTATAAAGAGGGCATGAAAGGATTCCCATACTATAAGAGCAAAGGTGGAAAAAGCAAGCTCAGTAAAGTGTAGTTTTTTTTTTTTTTGGGGGGGGGGGTGCATTGTGAGGGTTGCCTGCAAGAGATATCTAAGGTTGTAGGCTCATAGGTGTATACTAGACTAATGACCACAGGGCATTTTTAATCCTAACCATGCATCCATAATGTATCTAAGAAGTTTGGAGGTTTAGGGGGATTATTCTAAGGAGTATGCATATGGTAAGGCTTGGGTGGTCAAACATTTACAGGCTACCTCTGTCCCTTGGAGTAGGTACCAGACCAGGAATGAATTTCTGTTTCCACATCAACTGGTCCAAATTATGCTTGAATTGGTTTAGGGAAGAACTCTGATTCATATTGATGGGAAACCTATTCCAGAGAAGGGGTATTCCCTGAGACACATACAGATCCTCCAACAAGTCCTATTTTTTGTCACAAACAAGGTTTAAGTTCTTAGATTACATAGATCCTGTGTTAATGATGAATCTGTTTTGCTGATATGCAGAAGGCCCATCAGAGTGGGATCCCAGGAATCTTTGTAAATCAGGCATAGATCAACTGTCAACAGTCAGTAGAAGACTGAGGACAGGGATAAGGCTTTGAGGCACAGGACATGTTGTTTACTCTGCTTTTTGTGAAGAACTTCTAAGGACATCTGAGCTGTTGCATGTGTCTGTAGGAAGAGATTTTGACTCTAGGTTTAGGAGAAGATGGTTTGTAGGATTCAAGGTATATGAGTTAAAAGAGGGGAGTTCCAAGTAGGAGATCAAGTCTCTGCTTGACTGGGAGCCAGATGGCTTTGGAGAAAATAAGACCATGGGGCTTATGAGGTGGGGGTTTACAAATAAAATGACTGAATGCACTTGAGATGGTTTGTAGGGTAGATGAGTTTTCCTTGGAGGCTGATGATACAATAGGGAGGACACACTCAAATTGGGCTAAGAGGACTCCTTTACCAGAGGCAGCTCTTGGTGGTGCTGGGCAGGAAGGAGAGATTTTTCTTTCTCCAGAAAAGAAGGGATTTTACTTCTTGTTTTATCAATATGAAGATGACATTTCAGTTGTCAATACAATGGTGATGTGCTCTGCAGCACAGTGATTCCCCTTCCATATATGGATCCACTTCTAAATCACAAAGCCCAGAACACCAATGTTCAGAATGTCAAGACGACAATACCAAAGACTGAGAATCATGAACGGCCAATGTTTCCCAGTCCAAGTAAACACTTGCCCAGCATGTGGAAATATGCCCTTTTCCCCACTGTAATATGATCCCAGAGTTGGTATACATAGTTGGGGGGTGTAGGGGCATATGCCCTGACCTAAGTGGTTGTTACTTGGGCCAGTGTGTGTACATTAGGTGTTGAACAAGTGTTTACTTGCCCTGGGAAACATTGGTCATTTGTGATTGGCAGTTTTCTGTATTGTCTTCTTAACATTCTGAATGTTGGTATTCTGGGCTTCTTGATTTAGAAGGCAATCCATACATATATATATATATATATATATATATATATATATATATATATATATATATTTACACACACACACACACACACACACACACACACACACACACACACACACACACACACACGTATCAGCATACAGTGATGGACAACATATTCCCTTTCATATTATTGGTTCATAGGTTCATACTAGGCTATCTGCCCTAGGGCATTTATAAGCCTAGCCAGAGTGTGTTTGGCTTTCACACCCATTTTAAGTTAATTTTGCTATGCCCTTTTTCGAGGTTAGTATACTATGCCTCTGTCTAACAGTGACACAGAAGTGATACCCGGGGTAAACCTATGATCTCCCATCCACTCATCAAGATTCCTCTTGAAGAGAGTCAGTGAGGGACTCTGCCTAACCTGGACTGAGATTTTATTCCAGAGTGAAGGGAACCTCTGGGTTATGAATCTGTCCCTCCAGCATGTCCTATTTATTTCAGTGCTGAAGTTCACGTCTCTCGAGCACGTAGCTCGATGGGATTTGGATTTTCTGAGGTGCAGCATGTCCATTAATTCCGGGTTGGACATGGCTTTATACGTCAGGCACAGATCGCCTCTGAGCAGGCTGTATGCCACTGAGTAGAGCTGGAGTTTCTTTAACCGGGCAGCATATGGCATCTGTTTGAGCCCTTTGATCCTCTTGGTGAGGTACTTTTGGGGTCTTTCCAGTTTCTGCAGGTGTCTGGTAAGGTACATCCCAAAAGGGGCATTGTACTCAATTATGGGCCTAATGAGGGATGAGTAAACAGGCACGATGACCTCCCCTGATCTAGATGTGAATCCCTTCATGATTAGGTGGGCTATATAAAATGTTTTTCTAACCACTTTGGCCACGTGGTTGTCAAATGAGAGATTGCTATCAACTTGGGTCCCCAGGTCCCTAATTACTTCTTCTCTACTTAATGGATTACCACCTATGTGGTAATTTGTGGGCACTTTGTTTTTGCCAAAGAGGATGACTATACACTTTTTGGCATTTAGCTTGAAGCCATGGCTCTGGCACCAATTGTCTGTTTCTATGAGGCCTTTTTGGAGGATGCTTGTGTCAGCTGGAGAGTCGATTATGGCGCCCAGTTTGCAGTCATCTGTGAACTTGGTCAGCCACAGTCCTTCCGTGTTGGGCTGTACCTCCGAGAAATATATACCGAACAAGAGAGGTCCCAGGACTGAGCCTTGTGGAACACCACTTGTAACTGGTTTGGAGTCTGACATGGCTCCAGAAATTCTAACCATGTGGGTTCAGTCCCTGAGCCAGTTTGCAACCCATCTAGTGATATAGGGTTTTATATTTAAGCTGATGAGCTTATCTGTAATGCCCGAGTGGAGTATTGTATCGAAGGATTTTGCAAGGTCCAGGTAGGCTGTGTGGACCACATTCCCCTCATCAATGGCCTTGGTGACTGTTTCAAAGAAATCAACCAGGTTTAAGAGGCAGGATCTGCCCTTAACAAAGCCGAACTGGGTAGGATCCAGTGACTGTAGGTCCCCAATATCTTTATTTATGAGGTCCATGATGATCCTTTCCATAGCTTTGCAGACCAAGCTAGTCAGGCTTATGGGGTGATAGTTTTCAGGATCTGTTGAGGCACCACCTTTGTGGAGAGGGACCACTGTTGCTGTACGCCACTCTTTGGGTACATATCCTGTAGTAAGGCTGAGATTGAACAGTAGTTTTATGTTTGGGTTTAGCTCTTCTTGGAGTTCATGTAGGACGCAGCCCAGGACACCGTCTGGTCCCATTGATGCTGTGTTTTTTTCTTTGGAGAGGGCAGCTCTTACCTGAGCATCTGGGATGTCAGGGGGGAAGCACTCTGCTGGGATAGATATTTGCCTTTTTGGTGGGGAGGGGGGGGAGTTTGCGCTGAACCTGTCAGCTAGGATGTTGGCAATGTCTGTGAGTTTGGTGTATTTTTTGTCATTTTGGACTAATTCTGAGCATATCTGGGAATTCCCACCCAGGTTCCTAAAATAACTAAAGAAAGCCTTGGGATTATCCTTAGTGTCCTGTGCAATTTTTCTCTCGAAGCTGGTCTTAGACGATTTTATGAGTGCCCGTAGCTTTTTGCTAATACTGATCAGAGACGCCTTCCCTTTTTGGGATTTTGTCTCTATCATGTAGTAGCTTCCTCCTTCTATTGTATAGTTTGTTTATGGCTGGGGTCCACCAGACAGGACGTCTGCCTTTGGAGGATTGAGTCTTGGTTTTATTTGGGATTGCATGATCCATGCATTCCTGAAGGTGTTCATAGAATGCCTTTATAAAGGATTCTGCGGTCTTGGCCATATTTTCCACAGGCCTGGGGGCTTTGAAGGATTCCACCTCGGTTTTGAGGAGTGTGAAATTTGCTTTAGAGAAGTTTTTCACTGTGGTTTTCAGGGCAGGGGGTGGAGATGGGATGTGAATATCCAGTGAGATTAGTTTATGGTCTGATCTTACCAGTGAGGGATACACTTCTGGTCTGGAGCATAGAGTCCCCATGTTGGTGATGATCAGGTCCAGTATGTTTTCCCCTCTTGTGGGAGTGGTAACAAGTTGTTCCATAGCATTTGAGTTTATAAATTCTAGGAACCTTTGGGCTAGGGTGTTGGAGCTAGAGTAATGCTCCCGGTCTATGTTGGGGTAGTTGAAGTCACCCAATATAATGGTGTTTCAGTGTTCTCAGGAAGGCCGAGTGGGGTTTCTGGGTTTGGGAGGGTGGTCTGTAGCAGGCTATAAACTGGAAGACAGTTTTACCCACTGATAGTTGCACATGGATAGTCTCTGATGCTTTGTGCTGTGCCACCAACCTGGAGGTGTGGGTATCTTTGACGAATATTGATACTCCCCCTCCTTTTGTGGTTCAGTCCAAGTTTTGGGGCCGAAAAGCATGGTATGAGGTATAACCTGGTAGTGCTGGGGTGCTCTCGGGAGCCTTGAACCAGGTTTCTGTTACTGCACAGATACCGATGTTCTCCATGCTAAGGAGAGTTTCGAGTGTATGCATCTTGAGGTTTAGACTTCTGGCATTGAGTAGCATCACTCTTAGTTTCTTATCCTTTGTGATACCTATGGAGGTGGGTTTGTCTTCTGAGCCTTGCCTAAAAAAGGCACTATGGGGTAACTCCCAAGACTTCTGTTGCATGAAAGCAAAATGCCTAAAAGTGGTTGCATGAAAGCAAAATCCCCAATAGTGGCAGAGTTCCCTATATTAGAGGCAAACTGGCCATCTCACTGAAATATGACCTGCTGCCACACAACAATGCTAATCAACTCCCAGAATGGGAGCTTTCATAGCAGGATATCCCCTCATTACCAAAGTGTGGGAAATTGCCAGACTTTACTGTCATATATATAATGAATAGAGCGTCATTACAATTCATTGACAGGCATGATGGCAAAGCACAGCCCATCATGGAAGATGTAATTAATAAATTGTGCAAAACTTGTCTTACTATACAGATTTCCCTGCTATGCTATTCTGCACTGTCATGTAGCATGGCATGTTGTAGTGGTTGTTTTGGTACAAACGGGTAAAGGATTGACCTGGACACTGTAACACCCATTACACCAGAGTATATTAGTAGTTTCTGTCCTCAATTCATTGAGCGTGAGGCATTTTCACTGTTAAGGACCGCAACACATGTCTATGAGGGTGGGAGGTTGGCATAATGGCTAAGGTGTTTTCCTTACAGACACAAGGTATGGAGTTTGATTCTCACGGGGTAATTGGCTAGGCTTATAATGGCCCATAAGGGCAATTAGTCTAGTACTAATCTATGAACCTATGAACAATATATTTATGAATACCAGTGTGATGAAATTAAATAAAACAATGTCATATTCTACCTCTGGAGGGATTTCAACATTGAGGCCTATGCTCTACTTTACAAAGAACTGCTTTGCTAATTATTACTTCCTCTGATTTAACAAATATCTTGTAAACAAGAATTTAACTGTTCACTTTGGTAAATTGTGTGTCCTCTGTTATCACAAGGAAATCTTGATGTTCACCAGTGAGCCATGCCTGGGCCTATGCACTTTTCTCTCCACTGCTAGCCTCCATTTTGTTCTACCTAGATCTAAACTATTCATGTACATTTAAGATATTGTAATGCTAAATATTTCAGATAATCAGGAAAAGCTACAGAAACCTCTGCAAGTTGATTTTAATGCTCTCTGAGTCTCTGCTATTGGCTTATCAACAATCAACTCATTTTTAGCACAGCCAAAACCAATTCTAAGGCTTTGATACAGTTCAAAAACTCTTGGCCTGTGCCACCCTACCCTACCCACTATGGGGTAAATTAGCTACCCCTGTAGACGTATACAAAGATCTTTGGGATATGCATACATCCCTATCTCACTTTTCACATCCATGATCAGGTATCTGTTAGCAAATACCAAGATGAAAACCAAACGGATTAGGAGACTGTTACAGACACAAATACCGCAATGATGGAATAATCCAAAAGTAGTCCAAAGATTAACGCTTTATTTAAACTGCGTTTTCATCCAACAAGTGACTTCATCAGATACAAAATACAAAAAACACAAAGTCAGCTTTTATATATGTGTAATAAGATCTTATCCAATCATATCAGTCCTTTAATTTAAAAATCTTCAGTGTTGATACTTCCTTCTCTTGTACTTTCTACTTTATCTATTGTAAGTGAAATTAAAACATTTGTAAAATACAGTAAAATTGTATCTCTTAAATAATATTCATTTTAACACATTAAAACTCATTGAATCTGGTTGTTTTTTATTCCTTCTAATTTAAAAATGAATTGACTTGTCAGTGTATTTGTTTTTAGTGTCATTTGACTCACATTTTGAATGTTTGTAGTGCCATCTAGTGATCATTTTTATTATGGCAGGTATTTTTATATTATATCTTCATTGCTTTTAATTTTAACAGGGGTAGAATAGAAATGTATTCATTTAAACCAGGGTTTTTGTTTGCCTCTAGGTTTAATTGCCACCATAGTTCTTTGTAAGCTATATTTTCTTCCCAGGGACCACCTCTTATATCCACTTTCACCTGGTCCAGAACAAAAAATCTATATTCGTATTCCTTACATAATTGTGAGTGTCTAAATAGTGCGTTGGTTTCTTTCCTTTTCTTAATGTCATATGTGTGCTCGTAGATCCTCTTCTTCAGGGATCTCTCGGTCTTACCTACGTAAAATGATGCACATCTTTTGCAAATTACCAAGTAAACCAAGCCCCTAGACTCACAGTTAAAATAGCCCCTACTTTGTAACCATAGGTCTCTACTACTTAGATATATTTTTTCCTGGTTTGTTATAAACTCACACTGTCCACATTTTCCACATTTGTAAGTACCTACTTTATTTGAGTTGGTCCTTTCCCCCTGTTTTCTTCTGTTCTTATTCCCTAATTCTAAAATATTCTTTATGTTAGTGGAATTTTTGTACACAATTCTTGGTTGTAATTCTGAAATTCCTTCTATATCTGAAAGAGTAGTAAACTTCTTCCATTCCTTTTGAAAGACCTCTTTCACCCTTCTGTTTAGGGCATTGTATTCTAAAACTAGCGCCTGAGTGTAATTTTCTTTTTTGGATATTTCGTTGTCATTTTTATTCACTAGTTGCTCCTTTACCCCTTTTATGGGTTTAAATCTCCCCTTTCTTGCTTCTGTGACCTCACATCTGAATTGCTTAATAAACTGTTTGGGATATCCTCTCTCACTGAACATCTCCTCTAGTGTGTTGCATTCCTTGATAAAGTCCCCTTCAGTGCTGGTCATCCTAGATCCCCTAACAAACTGGCCTTTCACTAAATTTTTCTTACAGTGGATGGGATGTCCACTGTCAAAATGAAGGAATGAATTAACGTATGTATTTTTTCTGTATACTTTCATTTCCAAGGTGTCTTTTCCTTTTACTATTTCCACATCTAAGTAGGCTATACTTGTGTGGGATGTAGTGTGTGTAAATTTTAAGAAATTAGTAGTTCCTTCCATGTATTCCATAAATTGATTTAATTTGTCCTGACCTCCAGTCCAAAATACTATTATATCGTCGAGGAATCTTTTATATAATTTGAAATGTTTGGCAAAGTCTGACCGGAGAATATGTTTTTCCTCCCAATTGGCAAGAACTAAATTGGCAAAGGTAGGTGCACAGGCTGCACCCATTGCTACCCCTTGGGTTTGTTGGAAGAGTTCCCCTTGGTATAAAAAGAAATTATTCCTTAATACTGAGTCCATAAGACCTATGCACGCTACCTTGTCCTCAAATGCTAAGCTGTTGTCGCCAAATACTTCTTCCTCGAACATTCTAATGCCTTCCTCATATGGTATGGAGCCAAATAGATCTACTATGTCTATTGTTACAAATACCATATCTTTGTCAAACATCTCTGGTCCTAACTCCCTTAGTAGGTCCCAAGAATCTCTCAAGATGGCTTTTTTATTTTTCCATATATGTTTTGTCTTTGTGTCCACAAATATGGCTAAGGGTGTTGTTTTTGACCCTTCTGCTGACACTATGGGTCTAAGGGGGGGGGGTTTGTGTGTCTTTATGTATTTTCGGTATGCCGAAAATAACTGGAATCTTTGGTTTGCTGGTTTTCAAAAACGAAAGCATTTTTTCTTCTAAAACAGCTTCTGTAATCATGTCTTCCAACATTGTGTCTATCCTCTGATAGGCTATATTTATTTCATTACGTGAAACTGTTCTGTATTTTGTTTCTTCCATTAATATTTTATTCATTCTTCCTTCATATTCTATTGATTCCATAAAGACAACACCCCCACCCTTATCAGGCTTCATAACCCTGATCCCCTCATTATTTCTAAGTTCTTCTAATATTTTTGTCTCTTGCCTATCCAAATTATGTGTGTATCTCACATTTTTATCTACCCTTTTGACCTCATTTTCCATTACTTTTTCAAAGTTTTTTAGTTGTGCTTGAATAGGTGGGTTGAAAGTGGACTTTCTCTTGAGTATTCTTTGTTCTTCGGACACTTTTATAGTATTTCTCTGAAGATAAAATTCTTCCTTCCTGAATAACAGTTCCAAATTTACCTTTCTAATAAAAAGTTTTATATCTATTAATGTCTGTACTCTTTTCACTCTAGATAGTGGAATAAATTTAAAGCCCCTTTCCATCAATGTAAAATGTTCTTCTTTAAGTTTTAGGTTGCAAAAGTTGTATATTGTAAAACCCTTATATGTGTGTTTATTACCCTCTTTAAATATGTGGTTGGTCGTATCTATTGTAGAAGTGGGTACAGGTACTACTGTCTGTAGTTCCCCCTTCCCCTTGCCCCCCCCCCTGTAAAAATTTTTCTTGTTTCTATTTTCTGGGCTGTATTACGTAGGTAAGACCGAGAGATCCCTGAAGAAGAGGATCTACGAGCACACATATGACATTAAGAAAAGGAAAGAAACCAACGCACTATTTAGACACTCACAATTATGTAAGGAATACAAATATAGATTTTTTGTTCTGGACCAGGTGAAAGTGGATATAAGAGGTGGTCCCTGGGAAGAAAATATAGCTTACAAAGAACTATGGTGGCAATTAAACCTAGTGGCAAACAAAAACCCTGGTTTAAATGAATACATTTCTATTCTACCCCTGTTAAAATTAAAAGCAATGAAGATATAATATAAAAATACCTGCCATAATAAAAATGATCACTAGATGGCACTACAAACATTCAAAATGTGAGTCAAATGACACTAAAAACAAATACACTGACAAGTCAATTCATTTTTAAATTAGAAGGAATAAAAAACAACCAGATTCAATGAGTTTTAATGTGTTAAAATGAATATTATTTAAGAGATACAATTTTACTGTATTTTACAAATGTTTTAATTTCACTTACAATAGATAAAGTAGAAAGTACAAGAGAAGGAAGTATCAACACTGAAGATTTTTAAATTAAAGGACTGATATGATTGGATAAGATCTTATTACACATGTATAAAAGCTGACTTTGTGTTTTTTGTATTTTGTATCTGATGAAGTCACTTGTTGGACGAAAACGCAGTTTAAATAAAGCGTTAATCTTTGGACTACTTTTGGATTATTCCATCATTGCGGTATTTGTGTCTGTAACAGTCTCCTAATCCGTTTGGTTTTCATCTTGGTATTGGTCTTGAGTGGAGGTGGCCGTTGCTTTTTTTCTTTTATCTGTTAGCAAAGCCGTTTTTCAGCTTAACTTTTATACAGACTTGCCTGTTGCCTCACTACCAAAGATTGCTATTTTATTGCCAAAAATGTACTCTTTCTCAAACTTAAACATGTGTACTTCATTGACATATTATTCACATAAAACTACAGCTCCGCAGTTATCACTAACAATCCACAGGTTTATTAAAATGCAAGACCTACATACCGATCAATACTTTTCTTAAACAATACCCCATCTATCACCAAATGATCACTTTTCTCTTCTTCTTTATCACTTTTAAACTGTTAAATTCTAACTTCTGCCATCCTTCAGTCAAACTGAGTTACTACTGCATGTTATTCTATTAGGTCATCTCATCCTGGGTCATTTCCTTTCAGGCAATCTCCTTTTGAATACTCATCTACTGAAAATTCATCCTCTATGCTTCAAACAGCAATTTAGAAATCTTAACCAGTGCATTATATTAAATAAAGTGATCAGTCAATATCCAGAAATGCCCTTTTTCCCCATCTCTCTCTCTCTGAACTAGCCTTATGCAAACGGCACTCTTCGAACTTTCTCATTTACCTTTGTAATCTCTGAATTTCAGTGTTACACTGCTTCATGTTCTCTAACTTTTCCTAATTATCTATCCCCCATAGTCCATCCCTTCTTATCTTTTATATAGATTCATAGGTTAGTTAGTACTAGGCTAGCTTGCCCCTGTGGTTCATTTTAAGCCTATCCAATTACTCTGTGTGAGAATTGAACCCTGCATGTTGTGCCCGTGAGGTAAACACCTTAACCATTATGCCAGCCCCTCCCCCCAAAAAGTGTCACTTGTATCCAAATTATATAATCCCAGATGGGACTTTTTATATATATATATATATATATATATATATATATATATATATATATATATTTATTATATTTTGCTTTCATTTAACGGGTCTGTCTGATTGGGTTTAGTCAAAAAAAACTTTTCAGCAGCAGCCTGGTAAGAAAAGCTCCAAAATATCATAATTTAAAAAGAATGCTCGGTAATATACATGGATAGACATTAAGTAAAATACATAAATAATTATACATACACTTGGTAATTAGATTACATTCGTATGAAAGAAAGGAAACTATTACAGTATAAGATATATTTATGCATTAAGAGACATTGAACACTGAACATTTAAAGAGGTGCATTAGTGGCTTATCAATTACATCATGTGATTAGTGCTTAGAATTACAAAGAAATGGAGGTGAGTGAAAAAATTAGGTAGGGCAGAAAGTGTTAATATTAAAGTTAAGAGGCAGGACATAAAGAAGGCTCAGAGACAAAATATCTATCTATCTATTTATCTATCTATGTCTATACATATACATATATATATATATATATATATATATATATATATATATATATATATATATATATATATATATATATATATATATATATATATATATATATATATATATATATAAGCATGTATCAAATAGTTGAATGCACTAATGTCTGAATACAAAGTGATCAAACAATAGGGATCAAAATTTACCCTTCCAAAACAAAGGAACAACTGACTGAAAACAAAATAGTTTCAATCTTCAGTTGGTCAAAAAACCCTACCACTAACTCCAGACATAGTTTGTCTGAAGAGTTACAGAAATGGCTTACCTAAGGTAAGTTGTAGGTTTAGAGGCAGTGGCAGTGTCATGGTTAATAAGGTGGTACAAGGATAGCTTTGCCACTGTTATTGGCTATACAGCTGTAATGCAGGTGTAATTGTCACTCTGTTTAATTTGAATCCATTTTTCTTGTGGCCTAGATCTTGGCTGAAAATAGTCCTTAGATCAGTCCTCCATGCAGTTATCAAATAAGTTTATATATATATATATATATATATATATATATATATATATATATATATTGAGAGAGAAATTTATATAAACCAAACTGAAGGGTAGAGTGGACACTCAGACAAGTCTTTCAGTGAAGTGAAAAGTGTAGACATACATTTTTTGGCCCCATCCACACAGCACAAGGCCAAATAAAAGCTGAAATACGCATTTTATTATTTGTGGAGTCTGCATGTCCCCGCAAGGTCGAGTGACGTTAAAGACATGCAGGTAGGTGCGTGCGTGAATGGGCATGCCTTCTTTGAAGGTTGGGCATCAGGCTGGCACCTCGGCACTGTAAAAATCCACTGCCAATCATTAGTGGACCGGAGTTCCACTGTGGTGACCCCAGAAAAGTCGAAAGACATTACTATTATTTATTTATTGATATTTGGTGACCAGGAAAGTCCGACTGGGTCAGGAGCCTATTTTCAGTGGAGGCACTACGAGAAAAACTCCAAACAGTGTATACAATAGTAGTGCATTATATCCTCAATGTTATTATACAAGTAATTTTGTAAAAACAATAAAATATATCATCAAATAAGTACATCATCAAATTCAACACTTCAGTTATAGATTTGTGTAGCAACATTTGGTAGCAATGAACGTACATGGCAATTTTACATTTTAAAATAAAATTACAAGAGGTTTTGAAAGAGTTTGTAATATTAAGACTTTAAAGGTTAGTGGGGAATTAATAGGAAGGAAGGATATATTGCAGGAGATTGTGAGTTGAGTTATGTTGACTAGTTCTAAAAAAAGAAGTTATGTTCTTACCATAATGTTCCATGTTTGTTGTCCTTTATCTCGCCTTCCTTCTTTCTGGTTGGGTTTGGAGCCAATCTCAGCTCTGACTCGGCCACTTCTAAAGCTCAAATAGTCCTTACTGGCTCAAGGCTAACCCCTTAACCCAGCATGCTTAGTGGTAGCTACCCAGATCTCATTTGGGAGAAGTAACCACTAGATAGGAGAACTATAAATTACCAAATAAAGGAGATAACTAAACAATATTGCTTTCTTGTACCGAAACAACAGAACAACAAAGGTGACAAGGACTATACCAATAGTTGACAAGCAAAGGAAACTCAGACAAAACAGCCAAAAAAAGGAAATTCTTCTCAATCATCCAGGATGGTGGAAGGAGGGAGGGACGCAAGAAGGAAGGTGAGATACAGGACAACAAACATGGAATGTTATGGTAAGAATATAACTTCTTTATGTTACGTTGTCCATCTCACCTTCCTTCTTTCTGGTTGGGACAGCATTCCCAGCACCTAAATCCTGGGTGGCTCACTGGAAAAGAGACTTCAGAACCATGGAACCAAAAGATGCCCTGTTCCGAGAGGCCATGTCTACTTTGTAATGATTAATGAAGGTATGGGAAGTAGCCCATGTTGCTGCCATGCAAATGACAAAATAGTATCTAATGGAAGCTTGGCTTGAAAAGCTCTGAAGAAAGCCAAGGACCTAGTAGAGTGTCCCCTTACCTTTCCCGGGACAGACACATTTCGAGACTCATAAGCATAAGTAATAGTATCGGACAGCCATTTTGACAAGGTCACTTTGGAAACTGGTGAACCTTGCTTACTCTGTGAGAAGGATACAAACAGCTGATCTGATTTTCTGATGTCCTTGGTTCTTTGAAGATAAAATCGTAACTGCCTGTGGACATCCAATTGATGTAGCTTATACTCTGCCCTGTTGCCATAATTTGGGAAGAATACAGGGAGTTCAATGGACTGATTCAAATTATACTCTGAACAGACTTTTGGTAAAAAGGCAGGATTTGTTCTCAGAGATACTCTATCCTTGTGAAAAATCATATAAGCAGGGCGGATGGAAAGTGCCTGTAACTCGAAAACCTGTCTAGCTGTTGTAATTGCAATCAGGAAAAGGGTCTTCCATGATAAGAATTTAAGAGGACAAGAAGCAGCTGGTTCAATTGGAGGGAGGATTAGAGCCACTAATACTAAATTTAAATCCCAAGGATGGAGAGGTTCTTGGATGGGAGGCCTTAATAGAGTAGCACCTTTTAAAAAGGTCCTACATAACTTATGGGACATGATGTTAGAACCCATAAGACCCACATGAAAATTGAAAATAGCAGCCAGTTGAGCTTGAATCATAGCAGTCGTTGCTCCTTTCTCAAAGGTTTCAGCCAGGAAGTCCAAAATTTTTGAAAGTGGTGCTCTAAAGGGATCAATGTCATGTTGTTCTGCCCAGAAAGAGAAACTCTTCCATTTACTAGCGTAAAGTTTTCTAGTAGGTGGTTTGTGAGAAGAGACTAAAATATGTTGAACCATAGGTGAGATATCCAGAAGCCTGGCTAGGACTGGAAGTGGAGAAACCAAGCTGTCAGCTTGAGTGTTTGAATGGAGGGATGAAGAGCACCTGACTGAAGTGTCAGGAGATCTGGAACTGGGTCCAGAATCCAAGGCCCCTCTTGCAGGTAATGCCAAAGGAACAGGAACCAGATCTGATGAGGCCAGTAACGGGCAATGAGGATCAGCTTGTGACTCAACAACTTTGCTTTCTGAAGAACTTTTGGAATTAGAGGAAAGGCGTAAAGAATCCCGGGGAGCCAATCGTGGATAAGTGCATCTCTGGGTGACTGTCCTGGTGGGGGAACTAGGGCAAAGCAGCTGCTGCATTTGCTGTTTAGGTGTGAGGTGAAAAGATCACAGCATGGCCGACCCCATCTGTGGAAGATCATATCCGCCGCATCTTGTTTCAGAGACCACTCATGGGGCATGAGAATTGCCCTGCTGAGCTTGTCCGCTATCACGTTGGACTTCCCCGGGATGTGCGCTGCCACCAGAAAATGCTGAGAGGAAATTGCCAATTGCCATACTTGAAAGGACTCCCAACACAAGGGGCAAGATTTGGTTCCACACTGTTTGTTGATGTACCACACTACTGACATGCTGTCTTTCTGAATTACTATATAGCCCAAAGGAAGAGAGTCTTGAAGTGATTGCAACACTAATAACATCACTCGCATCTCCATGACATTGATGTGCAAATGGTACTCATGAGGTTGCCAAGTTCCTTGGACTGTCTGTCCCAGATAATGCCCCCCACCCTATCTGGGAAGCTCCCACTGTGGCTACCGGATGAGGGGATACAAAGGGTCTGCCTAGAGAGACTAGGGGAGATTGGAGCCACCACTATAGATCTTTCTTACAAGCATCCATGATTAAGATCATGTGTGACACTGGTAGATCCTGATACGACCACTGAGTGAAGAGGAGCCATTGCAAAATCCTCATATGGTAACGAGCTAATGGGACTAGAGTAATGGCAGCCACAATCAAACCCAAGACCATTAGGACAAACTGTATCTGAACCTTTGACTTTGACAAGAGAAGAGATACCTGACAATGAATGGCAAGCACCCTTTCTTGTGGGAGCTTGGCTATCATGTCTCTTGTATTTAGTTGAGTGCCTATGAAAGTAATACATGGAGAGGGCAACAAGGCAGATTTTTTCATAATTTATTATGATTCCTAGACGTGCACTAGTGTGAATCATGTGGTTCCTGGCCCTTAAGAGATGATGCTTGGTGGTTGCAGTGAGGAGCCAGTCGTCTAGATAAGGAAACACCTGGAATCCCAAATGTCTCAGGTGAACCGTCACTACTGCCATGCATTTGGTGAACACCCTGGGAGCTGTGCTGAGACCAAAGGACAGAGCTCTGAACTGGTAATGACTGGCTCCCAGCCAGAAGCATAAATGTCTCCTGGACTACCTGACCATTTGTACATGGTAGTATGCGTCCTGGAGATCGATAGAGCACATCCAATCATCCTGACCTAAAAAGGGTAGAATGGACTGCAGGGTCACCATCTGGAACTTGGTCTTCTTTACTGACCTGCTTAACTTGCTGAGATCCAAGATAGGTCTCCAGGCCTGTCTTTTTTAGAGCTAAAAAGAACCTTGAGTAAGTTCCAGATTCGATCTGATCTGCGGGGACTTCCTGAATGGCTCTTTTTTGCAACAAACTTTTTACTCCTAAGGCTGCTTGATCCTGAAGATTGGTTAGAACATCTGGGATTGATATTTTTTGACTTCTTGGGGGTGTTTGGGATAAGCGAATTTTGTAACCCCTGGATATTATAAACTGTACCCACGTGTCTTCTGTTATATCTTGCCAGGCTCTTGGGTACAGTGATATTCTGCCCCTGACTTCCTCCAGCGGTGGGCAGCTGGACAATCCTTCAGGGATTCTGAAAGGGCCTGGCAGAGAATGTATCCCTGTCACCCTGTTGCAGAAACCCCTTCCGCAAGATCATCATCTCCCATTATTATTTCCCCCTCTGCCCCTAGGGGAATTATCTCCACGAGTGTCCAGCGAAGCTCCCTGGGATTTACGGAACCACATTTTGCCACTCTTTTGACCTTTGGCATAAGGCCAGGATAGAGTGGAAAAACAGACTTCTATGGCAGAGAGAGATTTACCATCTCATTCACTTCTGGTAAGAATCTCTTGAGCTAGCGGCCCGAACAAGGCTAAGCCATCAAAGGGGGCATTCATAAAGGAGGACTTGAAGGGCACTACAAATTGACAAAGGCACATCCAGGAGTGCCTGGAAGAGCCACTTCTGTGCCTGCAGCCCTACTCGCTCCATCTGCTGCATAAGAAATCAGGCGCATGGAGGAGATAACAATGGAGATTAGGGTCACTAGCTGGTTAGCCAACTTGGAATCCGCTCCCTCAGCTGAAGGATCCTGGAGGGTATCAACCAACTCTTTAAAGAGATCCCTCTGAAGTCTTGTGAAATATGTCAAATAGTTCAGCGACCGAAGAGTAAAGGCTGCTGAAGAGAAAACATGCTTCCCATATCTATCCATGGCTCTAGACTCCTTGTTTGGTGGATGGATAGAAGAGGAAGTCTCTGCGAGTTCCCTCTTGGTGGCTGCTGCCACCACCATAGCTTCAACAGGCACACCTTTAGAGAGAAAAGTCTTGTCCTCTGGTGCGGTCATGAACTTTAGGCCTTCTTGGAATGGGCTCCATGGTCTCTGGAGCACTCCACAACTTTCAACTCACTACAGAAAAAAGCGGGTCAAAAGGGAGAGATACTCAGGAGGTGGAGGGTCGGGAACCAAATGCATCCAGGTACACTGACTCATCCTCAGAAGGGGCAAGGGACTTCCAGTTTCCCCCTCTGCCTAAGGATCTCCAGGATGTCTGAGAATGAGACATCTTCAGAAGGGGACTGTGGGGACCCTTCCGAATCATCCAAGTCTGTGTCTGAAGTGACGGACTCAGGGGAGTCCACATGCTTCCTCTTACATTTCTTCTTCCTGGGAACCTCCTCTGAGGCATGCTCAGGAGAGGTCTCAGAAGAAGAGGGGTCATCCTGTGGGCCATCCTGGGGCACTTGTTCCCTACGCTTGGGATGGAGAGAAGGATCTGAGGCCGACACCTGTATCGATGGGGATGGAGCCAATGGAGCCAAGGGTGGGGCTGTCTCAGTGGTAAGCACACTCCTCATCACCTCGTAGATGCCGTGGTCCAGAACAGAGGGAGGTTCTGGCTCCAAGGAGCCTGGAGACCTCCTCCACACCAAAGGCAATGGCTCCAAGGCAGATGTGGGAGCCGAACTCACCTGCGCCGAGGCTGTGAGGGGGAGAGCGAGGTCAGACAAGCGTCTGATGCCAATTCTCCACTCAGAGCTAAAAAGAGAGTCTCAGCACCCAGACCCCTCGACTGAGCGGACTATCAACAAGGTTGGAGCAGTTGTCAGAACCGACAAGGTAAGGGTTGTCAGAACCAATGGTTCCACCACTAGTACTTCCATGCACTCTGGCTCCAAATTGGAAGCAATCAGAGGAGGAATAGAGACAGGGACTGGTTCAGACAATGGCACTAGTTCCTTCTGGGCTGAGCCCAACAACAATTGAGCAAATACCCGTGTCCTGAGGAGCCTCTTCACCACTCTCTCCACATCATCATCCGATAAACTCCTGGATGATCGAGAGGAGTGGGCCAAGGACTGGTGACTACCTGACACTGACTGCAAAAGTGGAGACTGAGGCACAGATCTCACCGCGTCCAACAAAGGAGATTTCAATCTCTTTTGAGTCTGAGACAGCTCTGAAGTCACAGATGGAAACGCCAGAGACAAGGACTCTTTGGAGCCAACAATCCGCTTCAAAGGTTCAGAAGATTTTGATTTAGACTTTGTCGGCACAAAAGATGGAGCCCACAAAGATGCCAGTTTGTCATCAGAGTTTTTTGAGGGCTGAGTATCTGATGCTACTTCAACCTGAGGTTTTAATAACCCTCTCAAAATAAGTTTGTTGCACCTCTCCTGCAAAACCCGTGCACTAAACGCATGGCAAACAGAGCACAAATCCTGCAGGTGGACCGCACCTAAACAATACACACAACTCATGTGCCCATCCGTAAGGGACATTTTTTGGCAACACGAGTCGCATTTCTTGAATCCTGAATGCTTAGGAATGTCTTTGGACATTATGAACAACACAAAACAAAAAGACTAACAGCTAGAAAAAGTTTTTTTTTTTTTTTTGGAAGAAGAAGAAACAAGAGGGGCAGAAGAGGAGGAGCTAGCCTCTAAGTTAAACTGCTACTGCTCCCAAAGGGAGAAGGCCTCTAACTAAAACGGCTTCTCCTTATGTAGCAAGGAGGAATAAAAGGACAAGAGAACAACCCTCAAGAAAAAACGGGCCACTGACAGCAACACACAGGAAAAGGCCTGAGAGAAAATGATGGCCTAACAACAGCAAAAAACAACAGCAATGAGGATAGGGGTGGTAAAGAAGAGAAAACACTAAATTCTAAAGAAAATTAGCCTTAAACAATAACACTTTTGATAGAAAAAACACTACTTAGCCTAAGACAGCAGAAGACAATCTCGATGCTGCAAGCGGCAAATGAGAGCTGGGTAGCTACCGCTAGGCATGCTGGGATACGGGGTTAGCCTCGAGCCAGTAAGGACTCTTCCAGCTTTAGAACTGGCCGAGTCGGAGCCGAGATGGAAGACGAGATGGACAAAATAACATGAGAGCTTTTTTTTCGTTAGTAGTTTATATACTATAAGCTGAAGGATTAGAGGAATGAGCAAGAAAAAGACTTATTGGAATTCTAGAGGGGTGGGGGGGTTAAGCAGGAGTGGGAAGAGAACATAAGAATGTGGAAAAAAATATCATCTTGAGCAAAGGCAGGTCCAGGAATTGTAGAAGTAGCTTTTTTAGTGTAAGTTTAAACTTCTTGAGAGTTGTCTATACTATTAATAGTATTTGATAGGTTGTTACAGAGATTAGCTATGGCGTATGACTAGACGCTTGCCTGCTCTTTTATTAGACTTGTATACATATATCAACTGTCTACTGTTTGCACAAAGTTTATGGTGGGAATGTAGGTGTGGAGGATGTGTTTTAGGTCTGGACAGTTGTCAGTTTGAGTATTAGTTTTCGTGCAAATGTTAGTTGTATGTAATCAAGATAGCGGGGGAATTCTAACCAGTTTAGTTCCCTAAGGGCATTGCAGTGGTGGGTGTGGAAGGATGAGACAGTGGGAAATTTAGCAATCTTATAGAAACAAGACTCGAGCTTTGTTTTGAGAGAGGCATGTAAATTAGTGAAAATGGGAGCACCATATAGTAGAGAGAGGTTAAAGTAGGTATTTGCTAGGTTTTTTTGTTTTAGTTTTTGAGTTCATAAAGTTTTAACTCTCTACAGTGTTCCTAATTTGAATTTTTTTTTTAATGGCATTTAGGATGTGTTCATCAAATGTGAGTTTGTTATCTATGGTGAAGCTTAATAATGTTTTGTTATGAGAGTAAATTTTGAATTCAGATGTGCTTATTTTGGGAGAGAAATGTAAAGGTCTGTTTTTTGCTGGGATTAAGCAGTAATTGTGCATTGTTAAGCCATGATTCTATAGAAGTAAATGTACTCTGTGTTTTTTGCAGCAGGTCACGGATGTTGTTGGAAGAGGAGATGATAGTGGAATCATATAAATGTCAACGTTTATTGTGAGTTGGCTTTACTGGCCTAAATTCACTTACAAAAACTTAAAAATTAAAAAGTAAAAAGCCGTGGCCATTCAGAACTCATGTAGCTGAAGCACTGATATGTCCTTAAGGGTCATTTGCATATATCCTGAAGGTCTTCATGCAGTTTATATATGGGTGTGTGTATATACTGGTATATTTATATATATATATCTATCTATATAATATATATATATATATATATATATATATATATATATATATATATATATATATATACACACAGGTTCATAGGTGTTTACTAGGATAATGACCACAAGGGCCTTTTTAAGCCTAGTCATGGATCCCAAATCTCTGACAAGTTCTGATACCCTTGAAAAGTGTAAGCATGGGCAGGAAAGATGAACCATTTACAGGTTACCTGTGTCCATTTGAGATATAGGTGCCAAACCAGGGATGAATTTCCAGGTTACCATCCAATTGTCCAAGCTGCACTTGAATTGGGTTAGGGAGGAACTCTGCTTTACATGGATGGGGAGCCTGTTCCATACACGTGTATTCTCTAGGATACATACGTATCTCTCCAGCGGGTTCTATTTATATCACAGGTAAGGTTTAAATCTTTAGAATGGGTACTTCTGGGCCTGTTTGTTTTGTGGATATGCAGGAGGTCCAGTAGAGTGGGGACTGACAATGCCCTGTATGCCAGGCATAGATCTCCCTTCAAAAGCCTGTAGGAGACAGAATACAGTGATAGGGCTTTGAGGCGGTCTGCATAGGACATATTACTTACGCCCTGTATTCCTTTAGTGAGTAACCTCTGTGGATGTT
The DNA here is from genome assembly GCF_019279795.1 of Protopterus annectens. Classification (NCBI taxonomy): domain Eukaryota; kingdom Metazoa; phylum Chordata; order Ceratodontiformes; family Protopteridae; genus Protopterus; species Protopterus annectens. Next base: position 563,641,234 of record NC_056726.1, on the reverse strand, counting down.
CCGATCATTGGATATGTCTAGTTAGGTACATACCAAAGGGGGCATTGTACTCAATGACAAGTCTGATGAATGCCAAATACTGTGGAACAATGACATCCTTGGATTTAGATTCCATACCTTTGTTTATAGGTTGTGCAACATAGAATGATTTCCTCACCACTGTAGACATGCGATGATCAAAGCCTATATTACTCTCTATGTGTGTCCTTAAATCCCTGACTACTGGGTCAACTCTAAGAGGTGTGTTGTCAATATGATAGTTACCAGGGATGGATGACTCCCCAAAGGATACTATTATGCATTTTTTGGCATTTAGTTTTAGTCCATGGCTCTGACACCAGTTGTTTGCTTGTGTCTGCCCCTCCTTGAGAACATTTGTGTCAGTGTGAGATTCAGTGACAGCTCCTAATTTGCAATCATCTGCAAATTTAGTCAGCCAGAGACCACTGACATTGGCATGTTGATTTCTGAGAAGTAAATGCCAAAATGGAGCGGTGCAAGGACTGATCTCTGAGGGACTCCACTTGTGAATGGCCTCTTTGTAGAAGTGGACTCCCCAATTCTAACTTCCTGGGTCTTGTCTGTGAGACAGTTGGCTATCCACCGGGTGACATACAGATTTCTACCTAACCTCTTGAGTTGAGTTTGTCAGCAATGCCCAAGTGGAGTTTTGTGTCAAATGCCTTGGCCAGGTGAAGGTAGGCAGTGTGAATGATTTTGCCCTCATCCATTGCTTTGGTGATCTTTTCAAAGAAGTCTACCAGGTTGAGTATGCATGATCCGTCCTTGACAAAACCAAAATGGGTTGGGTCCAGTGTCTGGAGGTTTACTATATCTCTATTGATCATCTCCATGATAATTCTTTCCATGGCTTTACATGTAAGACTAGTGAAACTTATGGGTCTGTAGTTTCCAGGGTCTGTAGATGTGCCACCTTTGTGCAGAGGGATGAATGTTGCCTTTCTCCATTCATGAGGCACAAAGCCTGTTTGGAGGCTACAGTTAAATAGAAATTCCAGAGGCCCTGATAGGTCATGTTTCATGCTATTTAGAAGGCATCCTGGGATATTGTCTGTGACTGTTGATACAGTGCTGTTGGTCTTATACAGAGCATTAAGGACATGTTCCCTACTGATAGTAAGGGGAGTTATATTTGATGATATTCCTGAGGGAAGGGAGAGAGCAGAGAGGAGTAAAGTTGGAGCTGAATTTATCAGCCAGGAGGTTTGCTATATCTTCTGGCTCAGTATAGATGGCTCCATTTACAATGATTTCTGCACACAACTGTGTAATGCCTTTGAGGTTATGGACATAGCTAAAGAATGCTTTGTGGTTGCTCTTGGCCTGGGAGGCCAAATTTACCACAAATTTGGCTTTGGTAGACTTTATTATTTCTCTAAGTTGTTTGATAAGTTTGATGAGAGGTCTTTTATCCTGCTGGGAGCTGCACCTCCTAATTTTTGCCATCATTTTCTTCATTCTGTTATACAGCCTAGTGATGTTGTGATTCCACCAGGGTGGCTTGTTTTTGAGTTAGTTCAGTACTTCTTCATATATATATATATATATATATATATATATATATATATATATATATATATATATATATATAAAACACACACACACACACACACACACACACACACATAAATATATATGATGTAGTTATGCTCTTTTATAATTTTGCAGAAGGGGTGTTAATGTTAGAGTCATACAGGCAGATTGCTGTGTAGACAAGATATGCCTACTGTTCATCTGAAATAGGTTGGGGAGGAGCACATGGTAAGCAGAACATCTTGTACATCCTTGACACCTTTTATTTAATTAAAAATCTTGCAACTCACTGAACATCAACTGCATTTATGAGTTATTTGTTTGTATTTGTTAACCAGAATACAACACTGGTCCATGTGGACTTTTTTAGCCTCTGCACTGCCTGGTTAAATTACATGCTCAGAGTCAAAGAAGCACATTGATGAGGACAGTTTCAAACTTTACATCAAATCATCAGAGAGTATAATTGACGTAGTGGTTAAGGTCTTCTCCTGCCATGCAATAGGAACAAGGTTTGATCCTAATCTCCAACAAATGTCTGTACAGAGTTTTCATGTTCTCCCTGTATTTCTGTAGGGTTCCATTCACTGCCTAAACACCTCAAACTCCCTCAAGAATGGAATTGTGGGCAGCAGCATAAATGCTAGAAAGTGCCTTTTGGGGAAAGAGTCGTATAGGCCAACCACTTTAGGTATCGACTGTGGGGCACAGTACCTCCTATATAGGAGAACATGGGTTACTTGATAGTGAGAAAATTAGCTGTAGATCATTTTGACTTATGTTACCAAAAATGGAAGTTGAAGGATTTGGCATAATGGTCACGGTATTTACTTCATAGACAAAAGGTACAGGGTTTAATTCTGACTTCAGGTGATTAAAATTGTGCTTTAGAGCAGCTAGCCTAGTACTCAGCTATGAGTATATGCAGTCTGACTTCCTTGGCTAAGGCTTTAAAATGTCAGCATTTCTAATAACCTAGAGTGAATATCAGGAAAGCTCAAGCACAGCATAGTTATCACCTCATTCACGTACAGTACAGTTTTATAACAGTGTATTAAATGGCCTAGCTATATTCATTCATCTATTCATTCTATGATGTTCACTTCATATAATTCAGGGGGGACCAGAGGATATCTGGACATTTACTGGACTCATGGCAGAGGAACTAATCTCAAATAAGATAACAGTTTACTTCAAGGCACCTCTCCACAAACACACCAAAAAAAAAATGCACTCACATTCAGTCTTATGGGCAGTTTTTAGGATCACCAGTCCATCTATGGCAAGTCTATCAGAGTGGGTAGAAGACCCATGACTCTGGGAGTGTACATAGACTTTGCACAAAAATCATCTCTCCCAGCTAGGGACTGTAGTACAGACCCAAATATTATAAGGCAGCATTGCTAATTGATGGCCATCTGTACTGCTCTCCCCCACTACATCCAATTTCTGAATCAATAACAGAGCTTTTTTATCACTATACCTCTCATAGCACCTGCAGGGGTGCTATACTACTAATAATGGGCATTATTCACCCTGACAACACAGCTCATGTTACTCATTATATAGGTTCATAGGTAGTAGGTACTAGGCTGTCGGCCCTAGGGCCTATATAAGCCTAGCCAAAAAGATACCAAAAAGATACCCTGGCTTTCGCCACGCACGAAAATTATTTTCCTGTGCCACTGTCGAGCAGAGCCACAGAAGTGATCCCCGGGGTAAATTTCCTATTTCCCATCCAGTCATCAAGATTTTTTTTGAAGCGTGCTAATGAGGAGCTTTGTTTGATATAGATAGGTAGTTTATTACAGAGTATGGGAAGTCTCTGGGACAGGAATCTATCCCTCCAGCATGTTCTATTTATTGTGGTGACAAGGTTTAGGTCTCTAGAATGTGTAGCTCGGAGGGATTGGGATTTCTTTAAGTGAAAGCATGTCCAGCAGCTCTGGGCTTGACATAGCTTTGTATGTTAGGCAGAGATCGCCTCTGAGTAGGCGATATGTGACAGAGTAAAGCTGGAGTTTTTTGAGACGGTCTGCATAGGGCATCTGTTTGAGGCCAGTAATCCTCTTTGTGAGGTATTTCTGCGGCCTTTCCAGTTGTTGTAGATGTCTTGTGAGGTACATACCAAAAGGGGCATTGTACTCTATAATGGGTCTAATGAGTGACAAGTAGAGGGGAACAATGACCTCTTTTTTCCTGGATGAGAAACCTTTTGTGATGAGGCGTGCCACATAGAAGGATTTTCTGACTACTGTGGTGATGTGATTATCAAAGGAGAGACTACTGTCCACCTGTGTCCCAAAGTCTCTTATCACACTTTTGGTGTTAAGTAGACTACCATCTATGTGGTAGCTCATGGGTACAGAGTTTTTACCAAAGGGGATGACAATGCACTTTTTGGCATTGAGCTTGAGGCCATTGGTTTGACACCAGGCATCTGTCTCAGTGAGGCCCTTTTGTAGGATGCCCACATCATTAGGAGTTTAAATTATGGCTCCTAGTTTGCAGTCATCTGTGAACTTCATTAGCCAAAGACCTTCTGTGTTAGCCTGTACTTCAGAAAAGTAGATACCAAACAGGAGAGGACCCAGGACTGAACCCTGTGGTACTCCACTTATCACTGGTCTGAAGTCGGACTTGGAGTCTGCTACTTTCAGAGTGTGGGTTCTGTCAGTGAGCCAGTTGGCATTCCATCTTTTGACATAGGGATTTATACCTAGTTTAGTGAGTTTATCTATAATTCCAGACTGGGGGATGGTGTCAAAAGCCTTGGCGAGATCTAGATAGGCTGTGTGAACCACCTTACCCTCGTCTATGGCTTTGATGACTGCTTCAAAGAAGTCTATCAGGTTTAGGAGACATGATCTGCCTTTTACAAACCCAAACTGGGTGGGGTCCAGAGTTTGGAGATTACCAATGTCTTTATTTATATGTTCCATGATGATACATTCCATGGCCTTGCAGACCAGGCTTGTTAGGCTAAAGGGGTGGTAGTTCCCAGAGTCTATGGTGGCTCCCCCTTTGTGGAGTGGGATAACTGTCGCTGTGTGCCATTCAGTAGGCACAAAGTCTGAGGTGAGTCTATGATTGAACATGGTGCTTAGGTGGGGTGCCAGTTCATTCTGTAGTTCATGTAGAACACAGCCTGGGATGTTGTCAGGTCCCATGGATGCTGTGTTCTTGGCTTTGGAGAGTGTGGTTTTTACCTGTGCAGCCGTGATTATAGGAATTTTGAATTCTTCCGGTATAGAGATGGGCCATTTAGGGGGTGAGGGGGGGGGGGTAAAGTTAGCACTGAACCTATCTGCCAGGATGTTGGCAATATCAGTTAGTTCTGTATATTTAGTGCCATTGTGCTGTAACACAGAGCAGATCTGAGTGTTGCCATTGAGATTCTTGACATAGTTATAGAATACTTTGTGGTTGTCTTTATAATCAGTGGCGATTTTGTTTTCATAACTAGCTTTGGAGGATTTTATGAAGGATCTCAGCTTCTTAGTGAGGCTGATCAGGGAGTTCTTCCAGTCATGGGATTTTACTCTTTTTTGCAACAGTTTCTTTCTTCTGTTGTAGAGTTTTTTTATGGCAGGGGACCACCAGGTTGGCTTCCTTTTTTTGGAGGATACCATCTTGGTTCTGTTAGAGATAGCATGATGCATGCACTCATGTAAGTGCTTATAAAGTGCATTTTTGTAGGATTCAGCAGTCGTACCTCTATTGTCTGTCTGCATGGGTGTTGTGAAGTTTGCCACTTGTGTCTTAAAAAGCATGAAGTTGGCTTTGGAGAAATTTTTTATGGTGGTTTCCCTAATGGGGGGTGGGGGCGGGATGTGGATGTCTAGGCTGATTTGCTTGTGGTCGGATCTGACCAATAAGGAACTGACCTCTGGTGTGAAACACCAGTCACCCATGTTGGTAATGACCAGGTCTAGGATATTGCTGCCCTTGGTGGGGGTGTAGATAAGTTGATCCAAGATGTTAGAATTTATGAATTCCAGAAAATGTTGACCAAAAGAGTTGGTACATGAGTAGTTTTCCCAGTTAATGGTGGGGTAGTTGAAATCGCCCATTATTAGGGTGTTGGGTTGTACCCTAACATTTTCCAGTATATCAATAAATGAGGAGTGGGAATCCTGAGGCATGGTGGGGGATCTGTAGCAAGTTACAATTTGGATTGTGGTCTTGCCCAGAGTTAGTTGCACTTGGATAATCTTGGATGCATTATGCTGACTAACTAGCCTGGAGGTGTGGATATCCTTAATGAATATGGACACGCCTCCACCTTTAGTGTTTCTGTCCAGGTTAGGCGGCCAAAAGGTGTGGTATGAATTATAACTTGGTAATGCAGGGGTGCTCTATGGAGCCTTGAACCAGGTCTCTGTCACTACACAGATGTTGATGTTCTCCATTTTAAGGAGTGCCTTGAGTGAATGCATTTTGAGGTTTAGACTTCTAGCATCGAGTAGCGTTACCCTCAGATTTTGCTTGCTTGTACCTGTTATGGTGGTGAATTTGTCATTTGAACCTTGCCTGAGAAAGGCACTATAGGGGTGGCAAGAGCCTTAGCCAGTATCCAGAATCCCAAGGGCGACAGGTGCAAGCCATCTCTGGCAAAGCATTGTGGTCTATCGATCAATACTTATGAACCCATAAGCTCCTCATTAGCACTCTTCAAGAAAAATCTTTATGACTGGATGGGAAATAGGAAATTTACCTCGGGGATCACCTCTGTGGCTCTGCTCGACAGTGGCACAGGAAAATAATTTTCTTGGGTGGCAAAAGCCAGGGTACCTTTTTGGCTGGACTTATATAGGCCACAGGGCCGATAGCCTAGTACCTACCTATGAACCTATGAACCTATAAGTTATGTCTTTACAGGCAGCCTGATACTGGATCCCCTTAGAATGACACCAGAAGCTTAGCCAATTGCTGAAGTCAATCATTTTGTCCTTGTACTGTGGTATCATTCTGGGTGATGGCAGGATGCTACTCAGGGCTAGGGTCATACCTGCCTGGGCTACAAGATCAGAGAGTTCCTCCATGTCTTTTTTCATGTAGTCTAGGGAGGTATGTCTCAGGTAATTCACACCAACATGGACAATGACAGAGTCATAGTTGTACTTGTTGTGGAGTGACCTTAGTGTGTGCATTATGTGGTGGATCCTGGCACCTGACAGGCAGCTTACAGTAACTTTCTCCTTGTTTAGCCTGGTGAGTGGAATATCAGTGTGCCTGACTACAGAGTCACCTATCACTAGAGTGTTGGGTACATTGTCATGCCTTATGGGCTGTGGTTGAGTGAGACACTGAGTTTGTGGGCTATGTGTCATTTGGGTTGTGTTGGGGGTGGAGGTTGCATGCGCTTCTGCTTTTGAGGTCTCTGTTGCTTGAGCAGATTTTTTTTTTGAGAGCCACCGTGAATGTATGTTTGAGTTTTGTGTTGCTATGTGTGTGTTTTGGTGGTATAGGTCTTGAGAGACTATGTGATGAGTGTGGTGTGGTGCAAGTGTTTACCTTCTCCTCTTGACTGTCTAGTCCAGTCTTGGGTGAAGAGAGCATTACTTCCAGTTTAGCTATATAAGTGCATCTCTCACAGGTTGTAGTGTTGGGTGGTAGGAGGAGAGGTTTGTTTGCATACATGAGGCAATTGCTGCATTGCCCCAAGATGCCCAGATTCATCACGTTGACAGGAGAAAACACAAGTAGCTGACCATTAGACATTCCTGGATAGGTGCTTATTTATTAAGTACTAAAAAACATTTTCCTCTAGACAAGTGAGGAAGGTTGAGTGCTGTAGTAATTTGTAGCTTATTTAGTGCTTACAATGAGTTCTGAACAAGTGCTGAGCTCAAAGAAACAGATTTGAGTGCTAAAACTAAAAAACTGGCTAGTTCTAAGGGAAAATGTGAAGAGCAGACTTTATGGCGCCAGGAATAGTTTAACCCTAGCTAAGCGATGATGCATAAAGTGTATTTTTTTATATAGTAGTAGCAAATGAGCAAACTGATTTAAACAAATTAACAAATAAAAAGCTAAAAACTGAGCCCTGTTCCAGCAGTCTTCAGTCAGACAAGTTCTAACTGCACACTCCTGCCACTAGGGTGCAGGGGAACCTTCTCCAAAAATGATGGTCTAGATTAGTATTCAATTTATACAAACAAAGCTAGATTCAGCAGGTCTAAATTTAGTCAATGCTACAGCAAACAAAGCGTACCAGTTTCAGAAAGAAACAGTTCAAATAACCAGACACAATAAGCCTTTAACCAGAAACTCCCAGCTCAGAAGGGCAGAATCCACCCTCTCCTCCCACAAGAGTGCAGATCACACCTTCTTAATGTAAAACAACTGGCCCAAAGCCCAAGTGCTTAAACCAGAACTAATACACTTAGAATAACAGACACTAAGCCTTCAATCAGCAGCTCCTAACTTAGAAGGATGTAAGCTACCTGTCCTGCCACAACAGTGCAGACCACAAACATTCTTAATGTAAAGCAACTAGTCTGAAGTCTAAGTGCTTCAACCAAAGGCTTAGAATAACAGTTACAATTTAATCAGGCTACTAACAAGCAGTAATAAATGTGCAGAATAAATGCAATTAAGAAGGAACAAACACAGATACAGTAGAAGCATATGAATAAAGTGCAATTTTTTTATATAACAATAGAAAACGAGCAAACTGATTTAAACAAATTACCCAATTAACCAGTAAAAAAGCTCAAAACTGAGCCCTGTTCCAGCAGTCTTCAATCAGACAAGTTCTAACTCCACACTCCTGCCACTAGGGTGCAGGGGAACCTTCTCCGAAAAAAGATGGCCTGGATTAGCGCTTAAGTTATACAAACAAAGCTAGATTCAGCATGCCTGAATCTAGTCTATGCTACAGCAAACAAGGTGCACCATTTTCAGAAAGAAAAGTTCAAATAAGCAGGCACAATAATCCTTTAATCAGAAACTCCCAGCTCAGAAGGGCAGAATCTAACCTCTCCTCCCACAAGAGTGAAGATCACAACCCTTCTTAATGTAAAATAACTGGCCTGAAGCCCAAGTGCTTAAACCAGAACTAATACACTTTTAGAATAACAGACACTGAGCCTTCAATCACCAATTCCCAGTTTAGAAGTATGTAAGCTACCCATCCTGTCACAACAGTGCAGACCACAAACCTTCTTAATGTAAAACAACCGGTCTGAAGCCCAAGTGCTTAAACCGAAAGGCTTAGAATAACAGTTACAATTTAATCAGGCTACTACCAAGCAGTAATAAATGCAGCAGAATAAATAAAATAGAGTACTTTTAAGAAGAGGCAAAAGCAAAATAAAGTACAATTTTTTTTTTGGTTTTTAGTAAAGTGCAAGGAGAGAGGAAGGAGGAGCAGAGGTTAAGAACCTAAGTGGATTGGCCTTCTCAGATGTTCTCTCCGTATTAAGTAGAGTGAACACTAGACTGGGAGGGATGCCCCAGATCAAATTTACAGTAGGGGCAGGCAACTGCAAAGCCATCAACTATAACACCACCACAAGAATATGGTTGGGGGAGGGGAAAAACAGTTTCAGGACAGATGAGAAACAGAAAACAATGCCAAAAAATATAAAAAACAATTCAGTCAGGCAAAATTAAGACAATGCAGAACTCTGAAAGGTTAAATGCCAAGAAATATACTTATCAATCAGCGATATATTTCCAGATTGTTAGCTCCAGCTATTTACATTTCATTGATGTTTTTTATAAGGAATGGTAAAAAAGCTGGTACAGCTGATAAAAAAACATTTTTGAACAAGACTGCACAAGACTGCAGAACAGTGTGGTTGCGAAGTTTGCTCTTTCCCAATTGCAGTCTGATCTCTGAGTAGGTATATATAAATAGCAAGAGGAATGGGGAGTGAAGTCCCCCACATAGAGGGTGCATGGGTCTAAGCCTCTTGGGAAAAAAGTTGTTTTTGTTATTTTTGAGTGTGTGATGTTTTCTCTATCAAATATTAGATTTCAATGTTCAAAGCTTGGAAACCATAGCCAACTCTCACTTGCTTCAGCAGTTAGTGGCAGAGCAGTTGTAATGATGACCTGAAGAGCTGGTGACAGAGTCCTCTTTGGAGAATGTACTTTTTAGTGCTATGTCCTAACTTTGACAAGGGACTGAACTACCAATTTTTTTTGATTGATGTAGTTTAGTTTGTGTCCTGATTGTGGGAATTTGTTGCTGCATTTTCTCTTTTTCCTTTTTTGCCTCATTATTTACACATGTGTTTGTGTTTCTGTGTGTGTGTGTGTGTGTGTGTGTGTGTGTGTGTGTGTGTGTGTGTGTGTGTGTGTGTGTGTGTGTGGGTGTGCACATGCATGTGTATAGATGTATGCATGTAAACATAATATAGTGCAGTTTCACACCTAATGCTTAATAAAAATAAATTAATTACCCTTATTATTCTGCTTATGGTCAAATTATTTCATGCTTAATTGTCTTAGCAGAATGAACCTGGTCAAGCTGTGCTCTAAAATCTCTGAAGCATTCAAAATTATCTCATATTTTAACAAAATATTTACCCAAATATTACAATGTTTGGGAAAAAAATGCATAGTCTACACCACTATAGAAACTGAGACTAACATATTTATAGACATTGTGGGCATTCCCATAAAAAGGGCTGCATAATATGTGCGCAGCCATCCAGCACAGCAGTAGTGAGACTGATAAAGCTAAGTAGTGATGCTTCCATAATGGTGCACAGTTGGACCAGCTATTGAACTGCAGACAATAGTTCATGCACAGAGGCATGCCTTTTACTCCCTTTGTAGCATCAGCTCCCCTATAGACACACACACACACACACACACACACACACACACACACACACACACACACACACACACACACACACACACACACACACACAACGCTGCTCCTCCATTCCTAACTTTACCTGTATCTTCATCTGTGGCTGGGAGGAGCAGCTCAGCTATTGTCTTTTGGTTTTGGGACTCACAGCAAGGGCCAGTTTTTGAAACGTTTGGCCCCAGTTGCCATAACTGCTTAGAAACAGTCATTGTTTGCTAATGATGGGAATGAGTCGACAAGCTGCTTCCATTGGTGGGAGCTCCACTGTTTCATTGCTTTGGGGCTGGGAAAGTGAAGTTGTGGTTTCAGGGTTGAGTTAAAAAAAAGAATTATTAGTATTAGTGAAACTAAATATAAAACAAGTTATGCATTTTATTCCCTTACATGTCTGCATCATTCTCATACAAGAAATACGGAAAATTCTTCAACATTTTCTTTAAAAAAAAGGAAAATCTGTTAGTTAATCTTAAACCCATCACCTATGAAAGACTGATATACAAGTGAGTTAAAAAATACCACTCGAGTTCAACAAATCAAAAGCACACTTTTCCTAAAACCTACCTACAAACACTTTGCAGTGTCCAAGCCCCACTGCACACAAATGTATTTATTTATTTTATTTATTTACTCTTTGTTGACAGGGTTAGTCCCACTAGACTAGTGGGCTCTCTTCAGGGGAGACCTGAGAAATTTGGCCAGGGTATTGTGGAACTTGTCCTTTTGTTTGGAGCTGCTGGGTGGTGCCAGAGGGCTCCTACAGCAGCAAGCAAGAGGCATAACAGGAGCAGAAGCATGGAGGAGGAGAGGAATTCTATGGAGAGTTTGGAGGTTGGAAATGGGAATTTGGAGAAAAATGTGTTCATTATGGACCATCAGAATATAAACAAAGATTCCTATGTGGTGGATTACACAAATGAGCAGCATTTACCTGTTTCAATGGCAAAGGAAGTAAGCAAGTCTTTCGGAGTGGAGCAGATAACATAACTGGTGTCAAGAGGGCTTTAGATGATGCCTTGTTAAAAACAATTGCGTAGGATGATCCAGACGACAGTTTTGTTCCATGGAGTGACATAGCATAACTTTTTCCGAGGTGCTAAAGACAGTAACATGGAAAAGGCGCCAGGTGATGTGACAGCAGAAAATGCAGCAATAAAAGCATATGCGGCAGTCACACAAGGTAAAAGAGGAAAGCAGCAACAAACTTTGAAGGTGTCTGGTTTTGTAGCAGCAGATAATGCAGTACTAAAACATATGTAGCAGTGGCAGCAGGCAAAAAGGGAGAGCAACAACAAACTGCAAGCAAAAAGAAGAGAAGACCAGCTGTGAGATTAAGAACAAATAAATGGCATTCCAATGCATACTATGTATGGGACAATTTCATAGATTCAAAAATCATAGTTACATACTAGGCTAATGACCAATAGGGCCTTTATAAGCCTAACTGTACAACCAAATGGGACCCATAAATCTGATTTATATATGGGTGATTTACTGACTGTCTCTGTCCATCAGACACATAGGTGCAAGACCAAGGGTGAATTTGCAAATACCCATCCACTGGTCCATGTTGCGCTAAAATAGAGTTAGGGAGGAACTCTTCTTCACATGGATGGGGAGCTTGTTCCAGAGAATGGGAATTGTCTGATAAACATAGCTGTCTCTCCAACACGTCTTATTTATGCTACAAGCAAAATTTGGGTCTTTTAATCTAGTAGTTTTGATGCTGTTTGTTTCATAGATGTGTAAAAGGTTTATCAAAACAGGGTCCAGGGATGCCTTGTACACCATACAAAGAATGTGTCTCAGAAGTCTATATAATACCAAGGAAAAAGACAGGGCCTTGAAGTGATCAGCTTAGGACATTGTCTTTACTCCTTGTATTCTTTTTATGAGGAACATTTGTGGATGTTGTAGTTACTGCATGTGTCTGATCAGGTACATACTGTGGGGAGCATTATATTTTATGATGGGTCTGATGAAGGCCGGGTACAGTGGTATGATGACCTCTGAGGACCTAGACCACATACCCTTTCTTATAAGTTGAGCACGATAGATGTATTTTCTTACAACCTCGTACACATGTTGGTCTTAGTCTAGCTTAATATCTACATAAGTTCTCGGACCCCTAACTAGTGAATCAACTTTTACTGGTGTTTTATTGGTAACATAGTTACCCGGTATTGTGTTGTAAGCCATGGATTTGGAACTAAGCATTGTCTGTCTTAGAACTTACTGAAGGATGTTCTCATCTTGGGAGGATTCAATGGCTGCTCCCAGTTTGCACTCATCTGGGATTGTGGTCAGTCAGAGGGCTCCGACATTGGCTTTGACCTCTATGAAGTAGATGTCAAAGTGGAGCAGCCCCAGCAGACAGCCCTAAAACTAAATACCAGGCAATCTGTCTGCAGTCTATTAGCCAATAGCACCAATAAGCACCCAGTGACCATAAGTAAGAATCAAACCCAATAATTTATCTGTGAGGTAAATGCCTTAACCATTGTACCACCCCGCAACCCTCTTGTGGATTTTAAAATTTAAGGAATTTGTTCTGTTTTGGGACAGAGACATTTTGTGACTTAACCTTTGAAACTGAGGAACTGATGATGAAATCTCTGGGACTGTGTAGCAAAGAGAAGGACATTTATTTGTGAAACAATTGTTTGTTTTCTGGTAGTAACTTAAATGTTAAAAATAAGAATGTTTCTTTGCAGTTTAGAACTGATAATCTGGAAGAAGATCACGTGAAAAAAATGCACAAAGGGTTTGTGTGAAATTTTTGATAACACTATAAAAGATATGAAAGAAACTTATGGAAAGGAGGGTAGAGGTTGGAAGCTGTTTTGAAATGTGAGAAAAACATGGTGAAACACTTACCAAGTGTTATTTTTTGGGCTGGTTATAGACAGACATTAAGATATGCTGGCCTCTCTAAACCATAATTCTTTTTTTGGGACTTTTCTCATTTAATTTATGATTCTGACAAGGTACAATGTAGCCAATGCGGGGGGAAGGCCATACAGCAAAAAGATGTGTGCCTGGATGCAGGATGTGTGAAAAAGGGACACTTTTGCATGGAATGCCAAGAGTAAACAGCAAACAATGAAAAACAAGAGAAAAAGGAAGAAAACATACATGAGGAGGGGCAGCATGAGGTTGGGGGAGAGTGAACTAGGTGAAGAAGAAACTGCTGAAGAAGAAAAATATATGGAGCGGAAAATGAGGAGAGTGTGCGCATGAAGGGACAGACGTAAGTAGAAGGGATTGACACTAATCATTTTTTTTAAGTTCTAGCCACAGAAAATTCAGAATCCAAGCATCAAGGATTATTTGTACATAAACCATGGAAAATATGTGATCAGAGGAAGAATAAAATTAAGAAAACAAAAATATTAAAATATTTCCCCAAAACTTAAAAAGAAAGAAAAACTGTTTTAGAGTATTTTCAGTAAATGTGAACAATATTATTAATATTGTAAGAAAGGTAGGGATTCTGGAATGGTGTACTAGATGTGATATAAGTATTATTTTGTTAGAAGATGTTAGATTTCTGACAAGTGAAGAAAGACTGCAAACAGAAAAACTGTGAGGTGGAAATATAATATGGATTTTAGGAAGTAAAAGTTGTCCTGGTATGGCTGTGTTGTATAAAACAGTGAAAATGCTGGATGCAACTTTGGTAAGGATGGGAAGGTTAACTATTGTGGGTGTGAGGTGGAGAGAACATGTTTATTAAATTATAGTATTACATACATGTGTAACTAGCAAGTAAAAAGAGAATCTATTTCATAAAATATTAGACTATGCGGTGGTTAACATGAAAATTATAGTTGCAGGGAACGTTGTGATGTAATGGGAAAATATGAAAAGAAAGGGAAAGATGTAGAAAAAGTGGTAAATGTGGTAAATTAGCTGTGTGGAACAAATGTTAATGGACTTACAGAAGGGACACTTGGATCTGAAATTGATTATTTTGTATTATCAGAAGGCTTGGGTTAGCCAATGATGATACAGTTGTGATGGATTTTTCAGATCATTTAGCAATATGGATGGAGGTGAAGGAAGAAA